>NC_142368.1:21627504-21937782 GCF_059441175.1 Urocampus carinirostris
GGAAACCCACGCAAGCATGGGGAGAACATGTAAACTCCACACAGGGGGTTTGTTTATAGATTTATTTTACATTAAATACAACAAACATGCTTGCTCTCTGGCTACCTTTTTAGCTTGTAGCTATCTTCCTACATTTTTAGATATTTAGCAAGCTTGATGAAATAACACACAAAAATCGTGGTAGTTGAAACCTCTGCATTTCACCTCTGAAACCCTTAAAGACCTCCATGAGTTGATGACACTCCTCAATGATCTTGTCCTCACAGACCTTCTTCCCCATCCCAAAGTCTCTGAGGTTGCTCAAAGCAAAGCGACGCATCTCCTTCCACGTTTCTCCGTTAGACCACACGACGCCTAGGACGAGCCAAAGATTGACGTTTACTTCCTGTGCTTGCTTTCATTGCTAGGTGGTGTACGTGCATACCATTGATCAGTTGTGTGTCCTTGATGGCGTTCGGAATTTGTCGTTCGCTAAAATCTTCAGCCCGCTGAACCAGGGCCTCTTTCACCGCCTTGTAACCGGCAAGAACCAACACTTTTTTGGGGCCCATGTGAAAGGTGAACACTGGGCCGTACTTCTTGGACATCTTGGAACAAGGAGGTAAGGCTTCAAAATAAAAGCCTGTCACATTGACCAAACAACCACAGTATGCTGGAATCCAGCATGCCACTGTCCTCCAGAGGGTGTTAACGAGCAGATAGACAGGAGGATCTCCACAATTGCCTCTCATGTACAGACCTTAAGAATTAAGAATGTAATGACTGTGCGGACAGAGGGCGCTGTCAGATCGTAACTTACAATTTTGATGTTGGGCCTGTGCTTGTTTCCTGACCCTTTATTGCCCGTCTCTACCCGACTAAGGAATCCTGTACCCATGGCAGCCGTGAATTTGTTCAGGACTGTGTTTTTTTGTCAATTGTTTTCTTTCCTTCCGCCATGTGTGGAGCATTCTTTATTATTCCCTTTGCCACCTCACAAACATGTCATTCATGTGTCTGCTCCTGTGTCCACCTTCGTGAAACATAACACAATAGTTAAAATCAGTAGAAATTTGTTTATATAGACTTTTAAAAAAAGAGACTCTCAAAATGAACTGAACAAAAATATGGCACAAATTGTACAATATCAATTAACAAAAGCTTTTTTGTAGTGTTGCTCCAGTTGTGTTGCTTGGTGCATGGGCATAACTAGATCATCTTTGGGGATGCTCAAGCACCCCCAAAAATACATCATTTTTTAATCTCTCTTTTCCTTATTAAAGGAGAGGATAGGCTTAAATATGATGAAACAAAAAATATATATAAAACAAAAATGTGAACAATGCAGTGTCTGGAATAATCTAAAGCCTTGAAATAGTTTAGTCCATTTGATTCGTAGCATCAACCCCTGCTCCTCTTCTGCTTGACTTTGTTATCATCAACAGATATTATTAGATAATATTAGATATTAGATATTAGTCCTCATTCTAGTTGCATTGAATCCTGTTGTGGAAAATAGACTCGCATTTGTAGAATAGAGTTGCATACAGTTAGAAATGTAGAAAAACCTGCTTACGTTGCTTACAGTAGTGAGGGAATGTGGACATCATTCGAGAAGATCCTTGACAAGATAGTCGAGTTTACCAAAATGGGCATGAGACCTACAAGGCCTTTCTTCAAGGACTCTCTGAGCAAACTGAGGCAACAACATGTCCTAATAAGGGTACGAACAACATGTCCGTGTTGATTACTGAGGACTAGGGCCGCCTTTTGGGCTGAAGCTATAAAAGCATTGTTATGTTTGGAGTTCTCTGAGTTCTTTTGGGATGACGAAATAAAAGGCTCCCCCTCATGGCTGGTTCCCGATGTACTTAATTCAATCACGAAAGAAGACTTAAAAGATTATCGAACCTACAACTTCTCCTACATTTTCTCCTACAATCCAATGCAATTTGAATACAACACTATGGGTGCTTAGCACCCACAGTGTCGAATTAGCACCCATAGAGCTCTGAACTTAAAATCAATCGTGGCGATGTGTAAGGTACTTCACCATTCTAGTTGCTAAATTTAAAGTTGCGGTGTTATATGTCAAAAAACTGGGAAAACCAGCAATAAAAGATGTAGCACTTCCTTGTGATTAAAAAAAAACCCAACCTTTTTTTTTATGTCGATTCATATGTTGAGGGAAAATACATTAAAGATGGTGTGTGTCTTTTGAGGTGTCCTTAAAAAATTGAAACATTTTCCTTAACAAGTATGTGTTAACAATTTTCTACTGCGCTTATCTGCTTTCATTTTACTTTTAGCAGAGCTTTTTGGTGCGGAACACATTAGGTTTGAAGAATGGGGCCTGGGGGGAGTGCTGGAGAGTGACGTTATGCTCATCCCCGAAGGTTCTCTTTTCTATTTGTCAGTGTAGAACAAAAATGGTAAAAGTAAAATAAGGCCTACTTCAAGCAGAATGCCAAGAAAGATGAAATATTAAGTTTTTTTCAAGCGAGTCTAACAAATGCACGCACTTGCATGCGCATCATAAATGAGTCGACGGAGGCTGCAATGATGATATGAGCCAAGAGATGGCGGCAGAGAGTAACAGAGTTCCAAACACTGTACAGCGCCTTTAAGTGTTTGGAGAACTCCAAATTTGTTTGCAATAGAAAGCATAATTCTCTGCCTTTTGGACCCGGTAGCAATTTAGGCTGAGCGTTTTGTTGACATGATGGCTTTTAGAGAAACTTGAAGTTGATGAAGGTTGAAGGATGAAGATTTACACGTACGTAATGAACAGTTTAGAGTGCAGAATTATTGACGCAATGGCAGACACAGGCAGAAAAGAAAAGAGAACTGTTGAGCTAATCAGGTAGCGTAACCGCAAAAAATAACCGGGATTCAGCGTGGGATTTCGGTACTGAAAAAAAATTCACGCGCATCTCTGCAAGTGCATTCTTGTGCGTTGTGACCAGTCTTTGGAATAACGCTGTTATAAATATCGCCATTACGTAGCACCATTTCGTAAAGGTGATATTTCTTCAGTAAAAGGGTAACCTAATTGTTGATTTTTTTTTTTCTGCCGTTATAATGACGTATTGTGTCTGACAGTCAAAAGCAGTTTTCCGCTCTACCCCGAGTTGTTTACGCCCCGTTTTTTCATTTCATGTCACCATTCGAACTAGCGACTACCATATAGTTGGATAGCGATTACAAACATAGTATTTATTATTGCACCGAAAGAAAAGACGATAAAGGGCTGATTGGCAGAAAATAAGAGCCCTATACTTGACAGCACCACGATTTGTGTCATTTGGGAACAAAACGTCTCTATGAACCAGCTCTTGGAAGTGAACAAAAGGAGGCTGCCACTTGCCAATCAACAGCCGATTACCTCCAAGACGCCTTTTTTCTCTTGTGATCGATCAATATGATTTTTTTTCATGCATTTGTTGTGCATACAAAAAGGCCAAAATTGTTTTGTAGTTTATATATTTTTTGTAGATTTACAATTTCTTCTAAATTATATTTCCTGTGCTTTTCCTTGTTAATGTAGTCATATAAAACGTATACAAAGTAAGTATATATAAAGTTCATTCTTTTTTCTTTGTTCATCTTTCTTTTTACCTTTGCTATTACATTTTTGTTTTGTTTCCTTTTATCTACTTTTTATTTTTTTCTCCAATTTTAAATCAACCCGTGAATAATGTTACATAGTAATTGGTACTTTAGGGATAAAAGGAACAAAAACAACCTGAAGAGCCTTTTGGGACGTGAAAGAGCCAGTTTATTTTAGTGAGTAAATCCCCCCCCCAAAAATGGTGTTCTAAAAACAGTCGTGATAACCATCTCTTCAAGTAAACTCTCGTCAAAGACATCACTGTGGTGTTTCGTATGTACGTACTCCAAAAAATCGAATTTTTTGACATACAACTTATTTTTAGAGTAACAAAAATATTTACTTTTCCCTGCTAACTAGTTACTTTTACGATAGAGTAATTCAGTTACTAACTCAGTTACTTTTGGAAGAAGTAGTTAGTAACTATAACATAATACATAATCATTGGTAATGTAGGGAAGAAAGCAACAAAAACAACCAGAAGAGTTGCTTGGAAACCCGAAGGTTCTCTAGAAATAGTCAGAATTCATCTACTGTATTATCTGCACCGCTTAGGGTCGCGGGGCTGCTGGAGCCCAACCCAGCTATCTTCAGGCAGTGGGCAGGGGACACAGAGACAGACAACTCACTCGCACATTCATACCCAGGGACAATTTGGACCAGCCAATAAACTTGATATGCATGTTTTGGGAATAAGGGAGGAAACCGGAGTGCCCGGAGGAAACCCACGGGGAGAACATGCAAACCCCACACAGGAGGTTTCGGTGTCATGACCTCAGAACTGTGCCACACACGCGCTAACCACTGCACTGCCGTGCTGCCCTAGTCAGAATTCCCATCACTTGCGGTGTTTTGTATTTCCTCATAAAATGCTAAATTCTTTGACATACGACAGCTTATTTTTAAAGTACCGGAAATAGTTACTTTCCTTGGTAACTAGTTACTTTTACTATAAAGTAATTCAGTTACTAACTTTTTGGAAGAAGTAGTGAGTAACTCTAACTTGTTACTTTTAAAAAGTAACATGCCCAACACTGCTCATTCCTCACCTCCAGGAGTGTCTGGTGTTGTCCTTTCCGCATGTTGAGATCGAAGAAGTTCCCAAGCAGCGGCAGCGGCCTGGGCCCAGGAGGCTCCAGGCGCCCCTGCGACCTGGAGACCGAAGACCAGGCCACATAAACCAGGAGGAGCACCAGCACGGAGCCCACCATGGAGCTGGGGTTTAGTTGGAACAAAGCACTCGAAAGCAATGCGTCCATGCTTGGGCCTTGGAGTGAATGCGCACAATATTGCAACCAGGCGTAGAATAACAATCCCAGACGTCCCCCTCCCTCCACAAGAAGGCGGGACCAAATACAACTCAGGTGAATGACACGTGGTTGTTGATGTTGTTCAGATCACTGTGACTTTTCACACTACTAAATATTGGGCATGATGGAGGTTTAATGTTTAACACTACTGCGGTTCATCTTTGACCCACAGGTGATTGCCATGATGGACTTTTGATCGTTTGCTATAATAAATGGGCAGCCAGGTGAAAGGTAACTGTTGAGCATCTTTACATTGTACAGTTTTGAACTTTTTTACTATTAAAGTATGCCGTTTTTTCCCTACAGTAGCAGAGAGGATTGATATCAGATCATTGAGGAATTCAAAGGGATTGTCAAGTCAAGTCAGGTTTATTTGTTAATTACAAAGTGTCAAGAACTGGAACAGGATTAGGACCCAATCGCGTGACGATCTCACACAAGGCTTTATTTTACGGGAAATGGGGAGTCATGCACGTTAGGCAGCCAGTCTGGCGTGTGAAGGCAGGAAGCCAGAGACCGACAAGATCGATTCCAATTGCCCGAGTTGATACCGGACAGATGGGGTCAATACCGGACAGAACGGGACAGACAAGATAGATAATGAATCAGGATATTGAAAATAAACAGGAGAAACTAGACGTGAACAAAAACAGGAGAAAATAAAGAAAATAGCAAAAAGCGCCATTACGAGACGAAACATGAACATGAATTCAAGGCGGACACATTAAAACGCGCTGTGTCCAGGTACGGCAAACAAACACAGACCCTGAAAACATTTGTCACTGCTACAAACGCCACCACTGAAGCAAGCTATCACATTGATCACTGCATGGCAAAGCACGCAAAACCAAGTACTGATGGCGAATATATTAAAGGTGTGTGTGTGTGTGTGTGTGTGTGTGTGTGTTTCAAGTTTCTCAAATAAGATTATTGATGAATGGTATGGTAGCTGTCCATATCACTTTCCACATGTTGCTCTCAGTCATTTTTTAGTTTGTTGATGAACAAGAATAGTGGAAGATAAATTGGTCAGTTAGACAATTTCAATGAATATCCATATTGTATATTCGGACTGGTGTAAAATGACAGCTCTGTTGGAAATAAAAAAAAATGTGCGAGTCATTAATCTTGGTTTGGCACACCTATTTACAAGGACATTTAAAAGTGGCACTCCACACCGAAAAGGTTGCTGACCCCTGCTCCAGAGTATAAGTCGCACCAGCCAGAAAATCCATTATAAAGAAGGAAAAGCATGCATAAGCCGAACTCGAAGTTTAGGTTGCACCACTTGCGACTTACAGTCAGAAAAACACAGTAATATCAGAACGCATCTAATGTTTGTTTCTTGTTGCATCGACTTATTTTCATATTCTATTGATGCTTTAATCCAAAAGGAACAGCGCGTAGACTTCGCTTAAAAGTCAAAGTAAGACTAAAAAACGTCTTTCTCTATGATACCATTTATATATTGCATTCTTGCTCCGCCAATCAAATGATGCAGAATGTGTGGATTTATTCTTTTAATCTGACTGTGCAACACCATACACGAACCCCACCGAATGTCACTGCATACCGCCTACACCCAACACGTACTGACTTTATGATTTCACTCTCATTCTATCATTTATGCAACAATTAGGTTAAGTCAAGTCAAGGGCTCAAAGGGCTGCACAAACCACAGATTATTGCAAACTTTAATATCCCCCTATGTTCCAGTCCCGGATCCTTCGCTCTGAAAATGCTGGTCCACCAGTGATCCCAAGAGCCAAGAAGAGATCCACAGGTTCAAAAGTGTTTTCCATTCGGGCCCTTGTGCTGTGGAATGCTCTGCTCCCTGAGATTCGATCTGCAACGTCAGTGGAACAAAGTATCATCACCTCTACCCTAGTTTACCAGGGCGACTGAGCGTCGATTCATAATAGAAATGAATTGCTCGTTGACACCCACACAAATGTTTTGATTCGGGAATGACGTGATTTTAAAATAATTTAATGGACAATATGCGACCATATGAAATGAAATGATCTGCATTTATATAGCGCTTTTCAAGTCAATGACTTCCCAAAGCGCTTTACATTGTGCTTCACATTTCCCAATAGCGGCTGTGATCTGTGCAGCCATGTAAGGCGCTAACCTGCTTATTGGGGGTAATTGGGGGTTCAATGTCTTACCCAAGGACACTTCGACATGTAACACGGACAAGCCGGGATTCGAACTGGGATCCCTTAATCCTAAAACGATCGCTCTACCTCCTGAGCTACTGCCGCCCCATACGTCATGACAGATATTGTGAAAATTATCAACAAAAGGCATGCAAGAAAGGCACCTAGATTAATGTAGTTATTTACCAGGCGCCTTGTCATGAGTACTGATGCGGGGAACCTGAGTCTGCTCCGTTGGCGCCAACAGCCGGGGACGCTGATTGGCTGCTTCGTCTTCTTTAAACCCCCGCCTTCCTGCCAACACTCGTCGGATCGTTTGTGAACTTACGCTACACGCTAGGCAAACGTTTGTGACTCCTGACTCTATCCTGCCCTGTTTTTCTGTCTGACCTGTTTGTTTTTGGTCCTCTGTCCCGGCCATCGACCTGTTTTTCCTCGCTCTCGACAATGCCTGCGCTCGACACGGAAGTGCCACTTCTGCGTTTCCAGCGATCTGCTACCCGGGACCGACGATCCCCGGATCGTGGGTGCAAGTCCTTTCCTCCTTCTTAATAAAATGGAGTAAAACAAACGCAATTGGGGCCCGTCTCCGTTCCTGGTCTGTGACACGCCTGTCCTCACAAAGATCGAGGGGATGCTGGTGCCAACTGGTAACTGGTTTCCAGCCAGGTCCAGGGTACACAATGACATACAAACAATCATCCACACATTCTGACAATAGAATAAAAATCATTTTTATTGTGTTGCCCATGGGGAAATTGTTTTTCTATAATAAATAATTTGTGTGAGGTGTGGGAGTTGATCCCTTAACCACAAGGGTTGTAGGGGTACCATTTCCTGTGGTGTGTCTTGGGCGACTACAGCCTGGTGGCACCTATCCCTCTCCAGGCTAACAAATGTTTCCAACTGGTCTCGGGGGCCTTTTGCGTGTCGGGCGAATGTGTTAACCACTGACCATAGAAACACATAATTTACTGTGTTTAAATTTTAGTGTAGGGCTAAAACAGATGCAAGTTTATCAGGAAGTGTTTCTCATAAATATTTTGTGCTTAAGCTTTTTTAATCAGTATATTACCAACAATAATTTAATGCCGAAAATGAATTAATAATTTGAATAAGAAAATTCTACTTAATTATATGTGCATCTATTTTTTTCTTCTACAGTGAACGTCCAAGCTACTCAATTTTTGAACCTTTTTTATAATATACCTCATTCATGACGAGCAACTCAGTATCTCACAACAAAATGTTAATTAACAATATATATAACGAAACACACGTACAATATAACGTTTTAAACTACATAAATAAACATGTTTGAAAAAAAAAATGGAGTAAGATTATTTTGTATTTTGTAAATAAATACAACATTTTGTAAGGGCATGGAGCCCTGGAGGTTGACAGGTATGATGCACTGAATTGTATCGTTGCAGTTGTCACTATCGGGGGAAGTAAATTAGGCCTCAATAACACATCCCCTATGGTCACGATGGTTTGACTCGGTGTCATACCAACGACGCTAGAATTATTATTGTCTTTGTAAACTGTGACATGACACATGCAGGGAGGAACAATGGAAAGGAGTCATCTTAGTAGATTGAAGGCAGTGTGTTAAAGTTAAACTCTGCGGTAATGAAGCACATACAAAAAAGCGCCCATCTTTGGGAACGCCCTTTCCCTTGTGTTTGGTAAGCCCAACCCACAGTAGGGCAGGACCCGACAAGTCATTTCAGGTCAAGCAGTTAGTGCTGCCAAACTTGGCTTTATGCACTACTAAATTCTATGCATAAAATTTGTTTAATCTTTCACTAACACGTTGATCTTTGATTTAATTGGCTTTATGGGATCATGATTCTCTGATGTAATAAGCAAATTAGTCAGTATAAAGATAGCAAAATGTGTTCAATCAGCTTTATTGAACAGCAAAGTCAAATACGAGTTTTTATGAAGTGTAAGACAAGCGTTGGCAAAACGACAGCCCACAGGCTGGCTCAGGCCCACAAACAGATTTAATTCAGCTCGCGAGACAAAGCTGAGAGAAGCACAGGAGAAAAATAACCTGCCATTTTAAATGTGTCCACTGGATGTCAACAAAGCTAAGTAGACACTCACAAAATAAACCACCCAATGTACCTGTATTTGTTGACTACCATTTATCAACCGCAGTACAGTTGAAGAAACAAACCATCCCGATGCTGTTTGACTTAAAGTAGAAGCGACGGACGCGCTGTTAGATACAATATGATCGCACTCTCCTGGATTTCATAGTCGGTGCTCCTTCATGTGCCCCCACTAAAACTTTCTGGATTTTCCGGGACTATACAGGCACACATAGAAACCCCAAGTTGAGAGATTTTAAAGTGCGCCTTAAATAACGGAAAATATGGTGAACAAAATAGGAAATGCATAGAACTTATACTTAAATGATACTACATACGGTAACTGATTTGCCTTTGAGAAACATATAGAGTGTCCTCTCGTGGCTAACGTGTTAATTGTTGCTAAAGTTAATTTTAGTGATAAAACCAGATGACGTAATGTTAATTTATGTTCTATTACATAAATCATTTAATTTAAATGTTTTTTGGTATGCAACCCTAATTATTACTGTACTTTTAATGCTATGCACATTACAGTCCAGTCCTTCATTATGAAAATTATATCACAAAAGACAGGTTTTTGGGGGTGCGCTTTATGATCCTGTGCACCTTATAATGCAGAAAATAGGTTAATTCAAATTAATTACGTTTTTAGTTATTTTTTAAATTCAATCTTTTTGCAAAACCAATTGGATAATATTGTGCCATTTCAAACAAATAGGCAATGAAACATAACTTGCGCATGTCACGGTTGGCATGGTGCCCAATTGGCCCTGCCGGTGAGGCGCCAGCTGCGGCTCGTTGAGAGATTGGCTTTCTGTTTATCTTAAGATCAGCGCTCTCTTGCTTCCTTTGTCAGTCCGTCAAACGAACTTCTACCCCACAAGACGTGAATTCTGACTCTGTCCTGTTGTTATGTCCAGCCCATTGTTCCCGTTTATTTTTGTCCTGTTTAATTTTGGGTTCCAGTTTGGTTTCATTCTGTTTTTGTCCTGTTTGTTATTTTCTCCAGTTTTTGTTCTCGTCTAGTTACTTCTTTTTATTTTCGATATCCTGATTCGTGATATATCTTTTCTGTCCCGTCCTGTCCGGTATCTGCCCCATCTGTCCGATATCAACTCGGGCAATTGGAATCGATCTCGTCTATCATTTCCCGCCAGACCGGCTGCCTAATGTGCTGACTCCCCATTTCTCGTAAAATAATGGCTTGTGTGAGAACGTCACACGATTGGGTCCTGATTCTGTTCTGGTTCCTGACTGCGCAGGTAAATGCAAGCGGATATATGGATTGGCTTATGTTATATTTTGTCCACAGGCATTTCTAAGGAATTGGATTCAAGATCCTTTCTTGGAATGTACAAAAAATTAAAGACATCAATCAGCCATATTTATTTGTCCGGCCACGTCTCAATGCAACATTTTTCAACCCAATGCAGCCCGCGACTCAAAAACTTTGCCCCCCCCTGGTTCAAGATCATCAATTTCTGATTTAAACATTTGTGCAAAGATTGCAGACTAGTGAAGAAAAACAAATATATGATTATAGAATTTGCTGGCTAGCCGGCAACGGGAACGGCGCAAAGCTGGTGTGGGGTCGGGCACAGAGTCCCTCCTACGATGGGGGTCATGTCCAGCTCGTCCTCTTTGATCCCCGGAGGAGGCCGGAAGCTGAAGTGCTGCAGCAGAGTGACGAAGAAAATGAAGAGCTCCATGCGGGCCAGGCTCTCTCCCAGACAAATCCGGCGACCTGCAGTGGAACCAGACGTGGGTAGAGTAGCTTAAGATTTTACTCGAGGAGAGGTCCTGTTACTTCTGAATAATATGACTCAATTAGAAGTAAAATGTAGTCATCCAAATAATTACTTGAGTAAAAGTAAAAAAAGGACTATGTGGAAAAACTATAGTACTCAAGTACTGAGTAACTGTAGCAACGTCTTATTTGTTATCCACAATAAATTATTCATAATAAAAAAAAAAATAAGATAATCAAGGTAAAGTCAAGTACTTTAATAAACAATAAAATTATGATAGTATGGTCCAGAGCTGCACGGCGGTTGAGTGGTTGGTGCGTCCGCAGCGCAGTTCTGAGGTCAGCCTTCCTGTGCGGAGTTTGCATGTTCTACCCGTGTCTGTGTGGGTTTCCTCCGATTTCCTACCACATTTTAAAAACATGCACGTCAGGTAAATAGGCCGGTCGAAATTGTCCCTAGGTGTGAATGAGCGAGTGAGTTGTCTGTCTCTGTGTGCCCTGCGACTGGCTGGCCACCAGTTCCGGTTGTCCCCTGCCCACTGCCCAAAGACAGAACCCTCGCGACCCTACTGAGGATAAGTGGTGCAGACAATGGATAGGTAGTATGGTCCAGAGTAAATGTCTCTGTCCGAAGTTGCTATGTGTATTCTGGGTAGACCTAAGACATGCTTCTGAAAGACCTGAATGAACCACATCACCGTTTTTATAGTTCCGTTCCTATGGTAACGCACAGGTGCCATGAAAGTAAATAAGAGAATAATTAAAAAAGACTAAATCCATCCATCCATTATCTGCACTTCTTATCCTCAGTAGGGTAGCCGGGGGGCTGGAGCCCTTCCCAGCTATCTTCGGGCAGTGGGCGGGGGACATTCTGAACTGGTTGCCAGCCAGTCACTGGAAACCCAGAGACAGACAACTCACTCGCTTATTCATACTTAGGGACAATTTGGACCGGCCAAATAAACTGACATGCATGTTTTTGAAATGTGAGAGGAAACCGGAGTGCCCGGAGGAAACCCACGGGGAGAACATGCAAACTCCACACAGGAAGGTTAGATCTCGTGACCTCAGAACTGTGCCGCACATATATAAAATATAAATCTTATGAATGTGTTCATGTGTTTAAATGTGTACATTTTTAATACTTTCGGAAAATTGGATTGAATATGTTTAAATGCCAATTAAGGCCTTATTTTTAGAGTAATGAATTCAATGCCTATTAAGACTTTTCAAGGATCCACTGGACAATTTTTGATGGAACAAACCAACTGAACAATTCAAACAAGGTAGAAAATAAACCAAAGAGTAAACAGAAATAAGCAAGCAGCAATTCAACAAAAACAACTATTGAAGATACACACGCCGTCAAATTCTACCTAACAACAGTTGATTGTGAAGTTGTTTGCGTACCTGCCGAGAAGGGCATGAAGGCATCAGGCTTGATGAACTTCCCGTCCTGGTCTAGGAAATGTTGCGGATGGAATGAATGCGGTTTCTCCCACTGGCTCTCGTCATGGAGGACGGATGAGAGGAGGGGGTACACTGTTGTGCCCTGCAGGGTAAGGAAGAAAGACAAGGTTTAAGGAAAAGCTCTAAAACTCAATTTACTTGGGGGGCTGCCAGAGCTAGGGTCGGGGTAAAGTCGGGGCACATAGGGTTTTACACAAGAAAAGCTCTGGTATAAACATTTCACCGTGATCAAATATCTTTATTTTCATACCAAAAATAAATTATTAAAAACAAAAAAACTACATATGAGGACAATTCAAGTCAAGTCAAGTCATTTTTATTTGTATAGCCCTAAATCACGAAGAGTCTCAAAGGGCTTCACAGATTGTTACACTATATTACACAAACTATTTTCAACCGACAAGAGGAGTAGGTTATTCATATGCAATGGAGTAGAAGTGAGTTTTAAGTTTAGATTTAAACATTTCCACTGAGGTTGCAGATCGAATCTCAGGGGGAAGAGCATTCCACAGCACATTAAATACATCTTTAATAAATGAACAAAATATAAATAATATCTGAAATAAAAAATACTTAATTGTCACGGTTGCCATGGCGCCCACCTGTGTGGCCCCACCTGTGTGACAGGCTGCGGCTCATTGACAGATTGGCTTCCCTTCCATTTAAGCTCAGTGCTCTCACTCTCACTTTGTCAGTCTGTCAACGAACCTCTGCCCCGCAAGACGTGGGTTCTGACTCTGTCCAGTTTCCTGCTTGCGTTTCCTGTCCTGTTTCCATTCATCAATCCATTATCTGCACCACTTATCCTCAGCAGGGTTGCGGAGGTGCTGGAGCCCATCCCAGCAATCTTCGGGCAGTGGGCAGGTGACACCCTGAACTGGTTGCCAGCCAGTCGCAGGGCACACAGGGACAGACAATTCGCTCGCTCATTCACACCTAGGGAATTTGGACTGGTCAAATAACCTAACATGCATGTTTTTGGAAAGTGGGAGGAAACCGGAGTGCCCGGAGGAAACCCACGAAAGCACGGGGAGAACATGCAAACTCCACACAGGAGGTTTGACCTCAGAACTGTGCCGCACATGCGCTAACCACTGCGCCGCCGTGCTGCCCCTGTTCCCATCTATTTTTGTCCTGTTTAATTTCGATATCAATCCTGTCTGTCCTGTCCTGGTCGGTATCGACCCCATCTGTCCGATATCTGCTCGGGCAATTGGTATCGATCTCGTCGGTCTCTGGCTTCCTGTCATTCCACACCAGACTGCTGCCTAACGTGCATGACTCCCCATTTCCCATGAAATAAAAGGCTTGTGTGGGAAACGTCACGCAATTGGGTCTACCTCCTGTTCTGGACGTGACATTAATAAACTAAATGTGTGCAGAAAAATCCAATATTATTAAAATTCAATCGTGCAAATTTGAAACTTTGTTACTTTCTGCCACCATCTCTTGGATCTCAGCATCAGTCAGCTCCAATGTTTCCTCAAAGCTGCGCGCGTGCGCAATCGCGCACTATCCAGAACTTTTCCGCACACAAGAAAATCTAGCCAGCTCCCAATAATCAGGGCTCGAAATTGCTAATTAAGAAGCGAATTAAGTCAAAGTTACAGTGCATGAAGGTAAAAATACAAGGGTTCCCCTGACGCTGTGTTCTAAATGCCGTATTTTAAAGTCAAGGTCGAAGTAGAACGAAGTTGAGTAAAGTCAGTAGAGTTTTCGAGAACCGGCTTCTTCGGCTCGACTCACATAAAGGAACAGGCTTTTTCGAGTCCTAAATGGCTCTTCAGGTTGTTTTTGCTTCTTTCATCCCTATATGACCAAATATTATGTAAAATTATGCACAAAATGACTTAAAGGAAGGGGGGAATAGAACAAAAAAGAGAAAAAAATACCAAAATGAAAGACCAGTGAAAAGGTGAGAAAAAAGAAACAAAAGGAAGAGAAAAAAGAAGGAAAAATTCAGAAAAAAAAGTCAGAAAAAAAGTAAATAGAGAACAAAAAGAAAAAAAGTAACAGCTCTGAAAAAATAACACAATGAGATTTTTTGAAAGGAATTAAAAAAAAATAGAAAAAAACAGAGAAAAAGAAGAAAAAGTTTGTGTTGCATTCAAATAATTTCCAATTGTATCAAGTCAATCTTGTTGCGAGCATTGTACTTCCACTAAAAAATGTGATTATATGCAGTTCTGTATCGTGCAACCGACTAAATAAGCCCCCTAAAATGTTAGTATTATGCGACAAAAGATACCAGGAAGAAAAAGAAATGGAAATCTTGTGAAAGAATTGTTGTAAAAACAAATGATGTTTGTAGGCCGTACAGACTTTGCAATAATAAATTAGTCAATTCATTCAAGTGAAAAAATTTGTTGCATTGCCGGAAACTCAGCAAAATGTAACGTGATGTCAAGTTTTGGACATGTTTGATAATGACTTAGTTGCCACACTTGGGATTGCTGTTTCTCACTGTTGTTTCAAGCGTTGCTCACCGACTTTGTGTGAACGCTCAGATCCGTGGAAAATTAGAGGGAACATTGGTCAGCTCATTCATCAAGTACGAGCATTTCGTTCCCAAATAAACTCTCCTATTTACATCTTCTTAGGGGTTTTGGGTTGGCTTTTGTACTGTATTTCTGAACAGGCTTTTTCTTATTCCTAAAAGTTTGATGCTTAAAAAAACTCTGATGATGAGCATAAAGTCTCGTATTTTACATAGTGAAATCCCTACCTAAGATCAATGCCATGTTTTTAGTCTGGCAACTTGCTGCTACGCTGTGCTCTCTAGAGGTCAAATATTACACACCGGGCTAACCGTCCCAGGTCCAAGCAATCCTTTGTTCCGCATTTCAATTTCAATAAAATATTTCATGATTCATTGCAGTGATAAATCGAATAAGCCTATTTTTTGGCGCTACTGCTGCAACAACTAATCGATAAAAATGATGATTAAAAGTGTTGGAAACTAATTAGATCAATTCATTGTATTATGTGATTTATGAGCCACTAAGTACGTTACATCAATGCAAATAAGAGTTCACACAATTCTGTTGTAGAACCACTTTGGTCCGGCGCCTTTTGCAAAGCAACTGTAGCTGTATTTCTACGTCTTTTCTCCCTTTCCCTCTCTTTTTCTCTCTTCTTATTTCTCACTATCATTTCCAACTCTTTTCCTTTCTTCCTCTCATTTTTTTCTCTTTCTTTCTCACCATCTATTTTTTCAATTTCTCTCTCTCTCTTACGCTTTGTATTACTTCTCCCTTGATCTCTATTTCTCACTCTTTTTCGCTCTCTCTCACGCTCACTCTCGCTTTCTCTTCGGTCATTCTTTATATCTCTTCCTTTTTTCCATCTTTTTCTTTTCTTTCTTCCTCTTTCTCATTTTTCCTCCCTTCTTTTCTTTATGGTACTTTCTCTGGATGTTGATCTCTCTATTCTTCTCTTTCTCCAACCTTCTTAACTCTCTTTAATTCTTTCTTTATCTATTTTTCTTAAATATACTAGTCAGGCCCCATGAGATTTTTTTTCTAGCATGTGGCCCCCTGCTAAAATAATGTTGACACCCCTGTTTTAAACTAGCGTCTTGCAAATGGTCTTCAGGCCATGGGTATGAGATGCCTGATTTAAGGGGGGTTTGTTTTTTTGGGGGTGGGAGACAACCGCAAATACTTATGTGAAAGCACTTTTTGGGATATTGGGACTTCCCTTGAGTTTTGTTGTATTGACTGTAAGTTAAAAGTGTCTGCCCATTTGCCGACCTTCTTGATGAAGTAACCCTGGAAGGTGACGTCCCGGCTGGTTCGGTGAGGGAGTGACATGGGAATGATGTCGCACAACCTCTGCGTCTCGTGGATAACGGCATCAGTGTAAGGCAAATTCTTGCGATCCTCCACTTGTACCTGACGATCTCCGATCACTCGCTTGAGCTCCGCTTGGACCTTGTCTATGTGTTTATTCAAAGAAAACACAGTCAGAGTCAATTTAAATGGACAAATTGGTACTCATCTGCGAGCAGAAGAAGATCCAACACCAAAAAGGAAGGGGTGCGTGTAATATTTGACTACTAGATGTCGCTGCAATGTGTAGTGGTACCTTAAACGAGTGCTACAAATAGGGTTCCTACAGCTTAAGACAAGTTAAATTCAAGACTTTTTAATGTCTTTTGACATCCAATTAAACTAACTCAACAAAAAAGGAAACACCAGATTAATTAGAGGCAATTACAAAACACTGTTTATTTCATTTATTTTTTAAATCCCATTTTGGTACATCTTTCCATCTTTAAGACATAACACTCTCCAATGTTTTAGACATGGAAAACAATGAATAAAAAGGACTTTTCATGGATCATTAGTCAAAACTAGCAGATATCTACTAATTCTACTAAGAACTCTTATGCTACAGTACATTCATGATGCATTTTTATTATTCTTATTAATGTGTTCACGTTTTTAAGGCTTTCAAAAGTTGAATTTAAGACATTTTAAGGCAAATAAAGGCCTTGTTTTTAGAATGATGAATTCAATGCATTTTAAGTCTTTTCAAATCCGGAGGGAACCCTGTACAAAGCACAAGGAAGAATACAAACTACATATAATCAAAGTGACCAAACCTTTGTTTTTTTTGTTTTTTGGGGTTACCTGTAGCAGCAAGATGGCGGACACACATGTCAGCTGCCTATAGGTGAGCCTCATGTTATGAAAAATAAATACATATTTCTCAATCTATGAATATTTAAAAATGTGTCTTTATGTGATAGTTCCTGTGATTTTGTTTATTTTCTTTAATGAATAAAGATTTTAACACTAGGAGGTACATGTAATAGACAATGTCCCTTTGAAGAACATCTAATTTTTTGTTTATATAGAGTATTCATTTCCTGCCAAGTCTTAACTACCCGTGACCTCGACAGGTAAGAGCTTTTATTTTGAAATCATTATTCAGGAAAAAAGCAGAGGAACAGGAAGTGAAATGGACAAGCTGTAGTCTAATTAACAAATGGAAAATGTGTAAAAATGCCTTAGGTAGAATTCCATTTCACTAATTGTAGTTGCTAATGTTATTATGCTAATGTGTTTTAGGTCTGCCGCGTTAGTTTTTAAGACACATACATAAACATTTGCCAATTTTCAAATGTTCATGCATTACCTAAGCTTAACATACAACATTATATTAGTTTAGCTTACTTTATTCCAGTTTTTATTTTATTTGGCGAAACAAATGCCTGAACTAGAGCTACTATTAAAAATGTAATTATTCATAATGGATAAAACCATTTTAAAAAGTTGAAAAAAATGAGAGTAGCATTTTAGAGGGACATTTTAGGTTGATAGTGCTTCGTGGACAATGTTATCACTTCCATGGACATTGTTTATAATCTAGTGCCTCCAAATGGTAAAAAAAACTTCTGAAGTCGAAGTCAGAAGTTTGAACGTAGTGCAGTTGTGAAACCGCAAATCACTGCGGTTTTTTCAAGGTTTTGTAGTGAGTGATGGAGTTTTGGCCAACCACAATTATTACTGTTCGAGTTTTAAACGCGCCGACCATTTAGAGGCAAGTTTTAATAACAGCACAAGCCAATAAACGCTATTCAAAGTTTGCAAGCATCAACGCTATGCCACACCCACCGCGCGAGCTCATTGAGTGTCACGGCGGACTTTGTAAACATAGTCCCAGAGACAACAAACGAGAAGGAAACGAAGCTTGCACGGAAGAAGGGCGGGATATCACTTGTTTGGACCTATTTTGATTTTGACAAAGCGAACGTGGAACAGAAGAAAACGCTCGTTGCAGAATTTGGTCCAGAGGAAACACGAGTCCTTTGTACCAGCACTTTAAAAATTATCACTGCGTGTCAAAAAGGATTACAAGTAAAAGAAGGTGCATCTACAAGTGGACTGAGAGGTAAAGAAACCTCCATCAAAGCGGCATTTGCGCCTTTCACGCCATACAAAAAATTGTGACCATAGTATTCAGGTAACGACATAGAAAAATAGGGTTTTTACTACTGTGCATGTAGGAGATCGGCCCGCCAGCCATCTTGTTCGGCTGCCCGGGCCTCTCTGACCACATCCGGTTCAGTAGGCGTATTTATAGAGTGCTTCGAGGTCCTAAGATTACCCACAATGCATTGCTCGCGCCCATTTTGGAAGTCCACAAAGCTTTTCACTTCATTGTTATTGTTCAGCGAACCAGTTAGATTCTACATTGTAATGCCGAATACGTGCGTTATTGTTGGCTGTTGTAGCCGAGGGGAAAAGGGTGGGAAGGGCTTCTTTAGACTTCCGAAGTGTGTTTACGATCAGGAGATTGAAGCTCAGGAGAAAAGTGAACGGCGAAGACGAATGTGGCTGGCAGCTATCAACCGGTCGAATTTGCCAAAGCTTGACTGTGTTCGTGTTTGTTCTGACCACTTTCTGACAGGTAAATTGAATTATTTATGATGTAGAAATACATTTTAAAAAGGTTATGGGACATGTGTACTTCATGACAACAGCTCGACGACCCCAAACTACTTTTATAACATATATGTGAGGTATTTCGCCGAAAACGACATTTAAAAACCGAACAAAACTCTGTTTCTCATTCGTACACTATTTTGGTGGAGAAATTCAACGCGGTTTCAGGGAAAGAGAGTCTCCTTTCCTCAGTCAACTCGCGTCAATAGAGGATTTAAAGCCCCCGAAAGCTAAGCTAACTTAGCCACCGATGCGCCGTTCGGAGAAGCGTTGCCTTTCCCGGGTTGTTCAACATAGAACAAAAGGGAAGCAACATGAGAACAACATTCCCCTAAACCTGCAACACAGTTGCAATAGGCACACAGAATCGATGATGACTTGTCAACAATGTTCCATGGTTGTAAACTTGGCTGAGACAAACTCTGAGAATGTAGAACTTTCCCTTTCACAATCTTGTTTTCATCACCTTCGCTTGTGTGCACAGACACATCCCGAACCCAACCAGACACAAATCTGTTGTATGCTTCCATACTTTTGTAATTTTGAAAATCCTTCAGTTCACAAAAGATAGTTAACAAGTTCGATGTAGGTCACACACGGCAACAAATCGGGATCAGACTTCCAGTCCTTGTTTTTAATTTTGTAGGGATCCAATTTTCCAATAAAATGCAACTTCGCAGCGTACCGCTCGCGTGCTTGCTTGTCTAAACTCTCCACGTAGTTTTCCATAGTGTTGATGGACAAAATCCGTACACAAACAAAGCTAGTTGAGTAAATAAATAGACAAACTGAGTAAATATTTGCTCCTCTCGCTATCACCGCTTGTAATCGACAGACTTCCAAGATGGCGGCACGAAGCCGTGTTACTATTTTTAGCACAAAGCGCGGAGCCCTCTATTGAAAGGTCACGCATGCGCAGTGAATACAATAGAGTCGCGCATGCGTATTACATTACAATAGAGTTAGACTGAAAACGTAAATCTTTGAAAATGTGACTGTGTGTGTGTGTGATGATTACTTGTATATTAAAAACAGAAAAACAGGTTAAACAAATTAATTTCATAGCAGTCTGAAATACACAATAACTAAAAGTAGCTTACTTTACAGATAGGTACTTGTATTGATTGAATATTTGAAAAGTAAAAAATGGTCAAGGGGGGCGCCAGACTGCAGAAGTTTGGGAACCATTGCACTAGACAATAGAGCAACATCTAGAGGTCAAATATTACACCATGTCCCTTTAACCCCTTACCGTTCCTGTTCACCTAAAATCCCAATCCAAGACGTCCCCAAAGTACTGTAAACTGAATGCTGTTTTTGAACCGTTTTGGTCTCTTTTGAAGGGTAACACTATGAAGTTTTTTCCCAAACGTGCAACTTAAATCGAGTAGTTTGTGTTGGAACACACAGAAAAAGGTTTTTATTCTTGCCTGATTTTTTTTTTGCAATCAAATGTCTGCAGATGAGTGTAGCATGGGCATCTTATCAGGAAAACAGGTGAGACAATAGCTTGAAGCCTTACCTACTACCTTGTCAAAATTGATCACAATTTGAAAAGCTAAACATTGTGTTTTACGCATTTTTCCAATAATAGGTCGAGGCGTTTGTAAAAGTGGCCATTTAGAAACAAACCGTTCACAGCCCTAAAAACTTTGCATTCGTGTATTTAACTTCGGCCATTTTTTATACATTGCGAAAGAGTTGTAAATGTTTGACTTCTCTTTTCAAATATTAATCCATGAATGTGCACACTTGAACGTAATACCTGCGCGTAAAAATGGATCCCGGGTTGCATTTGTGCACATATATTCTCAGCTCTGATTTAAATACAGGACTAGGAATTGGGTAACCAATGTTTCAATCCACATTTGAATCAGTCACTATTTGTTTAATAAAAATTCAAGCCGAATTGGTCATGAAGTTTTTTTTTACAGGCCCTTTTACGTTGTCACAGGATAAGGACTGTGAAAAGAAGCTTGCAATTGGCCAAGAGTGGTGTCAATCAAAATCTCAGAGAATGACAACTGTACTGGAAGTTATCTGACGAGTCGGTTTATTTTTAAAGGAGAGTTTTGAGCCAAACAGATGGATTACAAAATGATTGTCAAACGAATCAGGAATGCTTTTAGGCGGATTTTTTTTTCCCTGTCAGCCTTATCGTTTTGGGCAAAATATTTTACATGGTTGGATTCACTTGACTCTTGAGAATATAAGCAGACCATGTTTGTGGGAAACCGTTTCATGAGTGGAATAATGCAAGACTTTAGGGTGAGTTATAAGAGTTCTGGTATCATGTTTCAAGCGGATCGTTATGTTTCTGTGATGAGTAATTTTAAAATGGTCATCATATCTTAAATTTCAAAAGTTTATGCTATCCAATGATATGCGGCATGACATATTCCAGTGAATTGTGACATTGTGAGGACAGGATACGGCACCTTGTTTGACATATTTTACGCATATACTAATTTTTTGCGACGTTTTAAAAGCTTATACATTACCTTTATGCTAATAAGCCTAGCTAGCTTGTCATGCCCATAGTGACATGCTACGCTACTTGTCAAAACTTATTAGTCATAATATGTATAAAATAGTGAAAAGTTTTTAATATATTGCTTACCACGGAGCCGATTATCGCACATGCAAAGCCAAGACAATACTGATCAAAATAGGTTCCGTCCGATATTTATAGAACACAATTTTAACTAGTTTACAGTCAAGGTGTCACACCAACAGAACCCGCTTTGGCTGTAAATTGATAAATAATCCTTTATATGGAAGCTAATTAAACAAGCTATTTTCATTGTTGAAGCTCCAGCAATTTGTTGGGGTGAGCGGTAAGAATGGGCGGAGCTAGCACAGTAAGCACTGAAGGTAAATATATAGTTATCCTCGATTGCAGTATTCTGTGACATTTTTACGAAACAACTTTGCTTGCACCTTGTTTTGAAACCATTAAGGACAGAAAATGACAGTCAAAATGATCCTCAATCTTCTTAAGTAACTGCGGAAGGGAGGCCGATTTGAAGTGGTATATTGTTATAGAACACAGGCTATGGCTTAATTACTATTAATAGATTTTTTTCAAATCATCCAATGTCACACGGTGAAATAAAATGCGCTGAAGAGTTAGCTTATGTCTGGAGAGTGAGTTTTGCAATTTTGTTGAATTTTGCCTTAAATATATGTTGTAGCCCTCTCTCTCTCTCTCTCTCTCTCTCTCTCTCTCTCTCTCTTTCTCTCTCTATCAATAAATCTAAATATGTTTGCTTTTATGGCTCTTTGGGTCACGAAGGTTCGGAACCCTGATTTAGAGGGAGAAAAATGAACATTCCGGATTTTTTTTTTTTTTTAGAATTTACAGTTTTCATAGAAAATGCGTACTTTGTTATTTACTGTAAACTAGAGATGAATCGTAATACTTGGTAGCTCCGCGAAACTATCCATGAGATGTTAATTGTGTGTTCACAAATTGATTGTGATAATGTAATGCAGGGGTGTCAAACTCCATTGAGCTGGGTGCCACATGCTTAAAAGAAAAATCTCACGGCAAAGGGGAGAGAGAGAAATGGAAAAAAAATGAGAAAAAGTGGGAAAGAGAGGGGTGAGAAGGAAAGAGAAAGTTAGAGACAAAGAAAGAGAAAAACAAAGAGAGCAAGACAGAGAAAGAAAACAATAGAGAAAAAAAATGAAAGAGAGAGAGAGAGAGAGAGAGAGAGAGAATATAACGAGGGAAAGAGAGAGTGTGAGAAGGAAAGAGAAAAAAGAGAAAGCAAGAAAGAGAAAAAGAGAGCACGAAAGAGAAAAAAAATGAGTAAAATGAGAGAGAGAGAGAAAGAGAGAGAGGAAGAGAATTATTACTCCAGATGCTTTGCTATTTAAACTACACTATGCACTGCACTATGTTTGTTCACTGCTCAAACAGACACCGCACAAAAAACAAAAAAAAAACACTACCTCATACGAATATAATGTTACTCATGTCTTGTTCTTGCACATGTCGACTGCACTACGTTTAATGCTCAAATTGCACAATGTCTGACCATTTCCTGTTTCATGCTGACTATTTTTGCACTATGATGACTTTGCACCAAATGCAATATTGCACAACCGTTACGATACCGACGTTATCACGACAACCCTGTATGTAACATCCCACATGCCGACATTTCTTGTGTAAATACCATGTAAATTATAACTATAGCCTTATCCCCCTTGTCTTATAACATTATCTTCTCTGTTCCTTTATCTTCTTGCTCATACCTCACTATGAATGTGTAAAACTGGAGTGTCATGCCCAATTTCGTTGTCACAATATGTTAGCCTATTTGTAACAATGACAATAAAGGTATATTCTATTCTATTCTATTCTACAGCTCATTTTTCTCTTGCGCTTCGAACAGTGTTGGGCCGCCTGTGTGACGCATGTGATGTAAAGGTTGTTTATGGATGGATAGTTTTTATGGTAAAATAAGCAGCTGAATGTGTTTGATTCATTACAGGTATCTGATTTCAATTTAACACTAAAACAAGTATGCGAGTGACCTGAATTGCAACAACCAACAGATGAGTCACCATTCTTGTTACCTTGTATGTCAGGATACTTGGCCATGAGGAGAAGGGCCCATCTGAGTGTTGTGGACGTAGTTTCTGTGCCTGCCACAAACAGGTTGGAGACGGTCATTAAAAGGTTTGAATTGTGAAAGTGGCCCACGTCTCCTGAGTCCTGTGAACAAAGAAATGGCCGTCATTAGTTTTTTGGGATTCATTCTTTCCCTGGATGGTCTTCAAGGAACAAAGATCGTGTAACCTCCTGTTGCTGCTGCCGGATCAGAAAAGCGTCGATAAAGCCTCGGCTGCTTTGTGGATTGAGGGTCTCTTTCAGTCCATGGATCAGTTCCGTGGCTTGCTTTCGGTTAGCCGTCCCCAGAACACGGAGCTCTTCTCTCTCCGAGGAGAACCACTTGCCGAGCCAGGGGAACATGTTGTACAACTGAAGAAAACCGACTGTTCAATTGATATGTTTTTCGTCATGTTCTCCCCCCGCCTGCGTAGGTTTCCCCACTCCGGTTCCCTCCCACATTCAAAAAACACGCACATTAGGTCAATTGGCCGGTTCAAATTGTCCCTAGGTGTGAATGAGCGAGTGAGTTGTATGTCTGTGTGTACCCTGTAACTGGCTGGCAACCAGTTCAGGGTGTCCTTGCCCCAGCCCGAAGATGATTGGAATAAGCTCCAGCACCCCCGAGACCCTAATGAGGATAAGTGATGCAGAAAATGGAGGGATGGATGTTCTTGGACATTAAACGTGACAAAGAAATGGATGGTGTTGAAGGTACCTGCACGGATGGACCGCCCACAATCTGAACGTTTCTGCTGGTGCGCTGCACCATGGCTGTGAAGACGGGGTCACTATACTGGAACCTGCTACCGAACACCATTGAGCAAATGATGTTGGACACGGCGTAGTTGATGTGCTGCTGATTGTCAAATGCTCTACCTGAAACGATGACCAGCACCATCATTGAAGAAGACCAACAGGGTCGGTACACCTTTTTCATGCCAAAACTCAAGCACTTATCAAGCACTTTTAAGGCCAATTCGTCCAGTTCCTTTAAAGGGAGAAATCCAGCACCGATCAAAAGAACTTTTTTTTTGTTGGCTTTGACTACTAAAATAAAGTCGCTTTTGTGCTGCTAATAAATACTTTTCGATATTGTACTCTGTTTTATCGATGATCAACTATCTTTTTGTGCTATAAACTGACATGACTTCTGCCATCCTGTTTCAACATTGCATGCACAGCTTCAATACTTCACACTTGTTTACAAACACGGAAAGGGCTCTATAGATATTGGGTAATGATGGACTTCCACATGGAAGACAAAAAGAAAAGAAAAGAAAGTACTCTATGTAAAAAGCATAAAAATGTGGATGCATTTTAGTGATATTGTTTGTTCCAAAGCAGAGTGCATTGAGTATTTCAATCTTGGAGACTGCTAATTTATTTATATTTTTGGGCTGGGTTTTTTTTCTCAGAAGCTGTGACTAAATTGGTTAAAATTGAATTGTAAATAGTTAATTTTTCTGTACATTTTATCAATTGTAGAGTTAATAAAAGTTGTAAAAGTATTTTCAGGGATTTTGTGTTTTTGTTCCACTTTAAAACTGTTCAGTGTGTAAAAATCTGAAATTGTTTTGTATTTTACCATTTTTTGTAGATCTGTGAATATTTTCATTTATTGTTCATGTGGTTTGCAGGGATCCCCTGCAAGATATATATGAAACGACTAATTATGAAATTATTTGGTGAATAATGTTTTATCATTATTAATAATATTTTACAAAAAATATTCTAAAGAGACTTTTGGGAGCCAAAGGAGACAGCTCTTCTCAGTGAGCCGCTTCTCGAAAAAGAGCGGGAATTCCCATGACTAGTCTGATAAACCTGTCCTGCGACAGTAGGGGGCATGACAACTAAATTATGAGAACTGGAGCCACCATCAGCGTCGTTTTTACACCCTATTTTTAATTTTTATGACTTTAAAAGCGTCGTCTACTGAGTCAATTTGTTAGGGTAACGCGGAAATGGAAATAATTTCAAGCATTTTCAAGCACTTCAATAAAAATTCAAGCATTTTCCTGACATTGAAAACACTGTTAAAATTAAAGCATTTTCAAGCATTTCAAAGCACCGTTCAAACCCTGGTAAAAAGACACCACCACACAAGAAGCTGATTGAGCTTTCTTACGACATACTCCAAAAGGTATTTGTCCGTATTCTGCTCTTGCGCCATTCTCAGGGATCGTGCACCTAATTCATGGCCAAATCCAAGCACTTTTTAAAGACTTTCAAGAGGTGGTTCTTTAGGCACCAAATAAAAGTTACAAATGTAACTATGGTTCTATGAGTCCCGCACAACCAACAGAGACCCCCTATCACTTGGAATCCTGGTGTTTAAGCAAGAACATTCCACAGGAAACAAACAAACATGTGGTGAGACTGGAATCAGCACACTTCAATAGTTCATTATTTTGTTGTTATGGTGTTACAAGTGCATATTATGTGGGTAATTGTCATTCTCCTCACCTTTAAATTCTTTGAAGACCTCTAAGATGTGCTGACACTCCTCGATGATCTTGTCCTCACAGGCCTTCTTCCCCATCCCGAAGTCTCTCAGATTGCTCAATGCAAAGCGACGCATCTCCTTCCAGGACTCTCCATTGGTCCAAATAACGCCTTTGAGTGGGTGAAACCATTTCATTGACTTCCTGTTCACTTAATAAACACAAGCTGAATATTTACCGTGTTCCAGCTTGGTCTCTTTGATGGTGGTCAGCGGATCTCGTTCTCCAAACTCTTCAGCGTGTTGGACCAGAGCCTCCTTGACTGTCTTGTACCCAGCCAGAACCACAACTTTTTTGGGGCCCATGTGAAAGGTGAACACTGGGCCGTACTTCTTATACATCTTGGAATAAAAAGGTTTGGTTTCTGAGTATAGTCCACCCAAAATGGTTTGCCCATACAATGTTATGTTCAATAGAACCACAGGAGTCTAGAATTAACATTCTGATCATTATAACAAGAAATGAACGAGTACCAATACCTAGAGTTGGTAGCCACGCAAGCGTTTTTGGTAGTTTACTTTTTGCAGTTTAGCTACTTTGTGGATTTTCATCATACATTGTACACTATTGCAGGTCCTTTTTGGAATGCAACCCCTGCAAATAGAGATAACTGTATTGGTAGCAGTATTGGCTGCCTTAATGAGGCTATTCAATAATAATAAATGAGAGATTGGAAGAATCATGAACTGTCGTTAATTTGTATTAGTGCAATATTAAGGAAAATGTTGAATGCTGAGGTCATGAGATCGAACCTTCCTGTGTGGAGTTTGCATGTTCTCCCCGTGCTTGCAAGGGTTTCCTCTGGGAACTCCGGTTTCCTCCCACATTCCAAAACATGAATGTCAGGTTAACTTAATGTTGGTCCAAATTGTCCATAGGTGTGAATGAGCGAGCGAGTTGTCTGTCTCTGTGTGCCCTGCGACTGGCTGGCAACCAGTTCAGGGTGTCCCCTGCTCACTGCCCAATGATAGCTGGGATGGGCTCCATCACCTCCTCGACCCTACTGAGGATAAGTTGTGCAGATAATGGATATATATATATATATATATATATATATATATATATATATATATATATATATATATATATATATATACTTTAAATAGATGTTTGACAATGTTTTATTTGCAATATTATATTTACAAATATGGGCCTATATGATGTTCTGTGTACTTTTTCTTCAGATGGCTGTGCATTGTAGTGTTGTTAACTTTTAACTGGTGGTGTTGGAAAAATACCAGCAAAACGAGCTTAGAGTCCAAAAGTTCAAACACTAAACCGTAGTAACCATCCACTGGCCATTGCAATTATAGTAAACGATGAACAAAACATCTTATGTAAACTTGAATCGAACACTAAAAAAATTAGAGTAGAAAAAAAAATCACATAACTTCCTCAAAAGTTTGCATCAACAAAAGCCTAACAAACTGACCTCCAAGAGAGTCCGATGCGGTCCATGCAAGTTCAGAAGGAGCAAGTTCCCGAGAAGAGGCAAAGGTCTGGGCCCCGGAGGCTCCTGCTGCTGCGGATCCGGCGAACTGGAGACCGATGACCAGGCCACATAGACGAGGAGCAGTACCAGTATCGAGCCCAGCAAAGAGCTGGAGCTTAGTGGGAAGAAAGCAACTGCAGCGTCCATGATTGAGAGTCCGACTGGTGACTGCGGAGAGGACGCCCCCTCCAATGTGTTTACGGAACCGATCACTAAGTCCAACCCACAGCAGGGCGGGACCAGAGAAGTAGAAAAAAAAGCACCGAAACGAAGTACAGAACTGTATTAATGATATACCTGTTAGAAAACGATGAGAAACATGAAGTTTCTAAAATAAATTGAATAAAATGTACAGGTCTCAGCATATTGTGCACAGGTGATAAAGTTTATTATTTTCTGTAATGTACTGATTAACATAAGACTTTCATATATTTTAGATGCATTACCATACCTGTCAACCTCCAGGGCTCCATGCCCTTACAAAATGTTGTATTTTCCCTTACAAAATACAAAATAATCTTACACCATATTTTTTTCCAAATGTGTTTATTTATGTAGTTGAACATGTTATATTGTGTATTGTGTGTTTCGTTATATCATATATACTGTTAATTAACATTTTGTTGTGAGATACTTGTAAAATAAGTTATCATGTTATTACTTTGTTGTTAGTGCTTGAACATCAGTTTAATTCTCGTAAGTACATGTAAATGGACTCAGTCTACCAATTAAAAAAACTATTTTACCAGAAAATCACAATGACCTAGAATTGATGAGCTACTTTCAAAACGGGTCTGCGGGCAGCTCAGTTGTCCTTAGGGGGCACTCTTGTGCCCGCATGAACCACTTTGGGGACCCCTGCCCTAGACCAACATGACGGTACAGTCAGTTTTGGTTGACATAAAATCACTAATCTCCATTTTGCTGATAATATCGCCATACTGGCAGGAGAAAAGCAGGAACTCAGAGATCTGGGCAATCACCTGGACAAAGAATCAACCCAGTATGTGATGGAAACCAGCACAGAAATAACATTTTATGAACAACAACCCCCAAGGTATGACTACAAATATCACCATTAACCACCAAGAGCTTGAACCTGTAACCAAATGTAAATATCTTAGAGCTGTCATATCAGAAAAGGGGTCAAAACCAGAAATTACGGCCAGGATAGCACAAAACACAGCCGCATTTTTCAGACTCAAACTCATTGGGAGGGACAAGAAAATGGCACAGAAATCGAAGATCAGACTCATGCAAGCGCTGGTTATCTTCATCTTCCTCTACGCTTGGGAGACATGGACTTTCACAGCAAAGCTGAAAAGGAAAGTCCACGCCATGGAGATACGAAGCTACAGGAAAGTTCTAGGCATCAGCTAAAAGCTTATGTGACAAACAAAAAAGTGCGCCTCACCATCAGAGGGCACATTGGAACCTATAAAGAACTTTTGTCAACTGTGCGCAGATGAAAACTGTAGTAGTATGGTCATATCACAAGATCACCCGGACTGGCCAAGATTATTTTCCAGGACACAGTCCAAGAGGCAGAAGAAATATTGGGCCAACATCAAAATACATTTTTTTGGTACAACATTCTGTTAATGGGTTTAATCATCAAATTACATATTTATTAACAATGCTCTAAGAACATATCTTCAGGTGCAACTCTGGCGCTCACATCCAATCAAGCACTCTGAGTTTGTGTGCAGTTGGGCTGAGGGTGAAGCCCATCCGTGGAGTCAAGTCCAGGCTGTCCTCTGAGACACCCAGGGGAGGTTGGAATTGGAAGTGCTGCAGCAGCGTAACAAAAAAAATGAGGAGCTCCTTGCGGGCCAAGCTCTCTCCGGGGCAAACTCGACGACCTGCAACAAATGGCAATGCCATGAGAGTCTTTTCTGGACTGAATTTAGGTTTCCTACCTGCAGAAAAGGGCATAAAGGCGTCTTTCTTGACAAACTTCCCGTCCTTGTCAAGAAAGTGGTCTGGATGGAAGGAATATGGTTTCTCCCACTCGTTTTCATCGAAGAGAACGGATGCCAGGAGGACATGGACTGCTGTGTCCTGTTCACACATATATGCGCACCCTCAAGAGGTTAAAGTCTTGATACAAAGTTCTGCTGTAAACCAAATAGTAGTCTGACACCCACAGGAAGAGTTTAGGCCTAAGAAATAGTACTATTCCAGAGGGAAACTAATTCAAGAAATGTTTCAAGTCTCCCCATAAGGTTTTAGAATACTATTCCTACCTTCTTAATGGAGTAACCCCGAAAGGTGACCTCAGTGCTGGTCCGATGAGGGAGGGCGAGGGGTAAGATGTTCGCTAGCCTCTGTGTCTCGTGGATGACGGCATCAGTAAATGGCAAGTTTTTCCGGTCTTCTACCTGGACTTGACGATCCCCAATCACTCTGCGCAGTTCCTCATGGACTTTATCTGCATGAAAGGGAAACCAGACCTTGATGTCCTGATACTGAAGTCTTGAAGGTTTTTTCTGATCTTACATTGGATGTCAGGATACTTTGCCATGAAGAGAAGAGCCCACCTAAGCGTAATGGCGGTGGTGTCGGTACCAGCGACAAAGAGGTTCTGAACTGTCCACATCAGGTTTTCTTCATGGAAGTGATGTTTTTTTATCCCGCTTTCCTAAATTCAAGTGATCATGGACATGGTGAAGAAAGTATTTTAGGTCTTCAGTATTTCAGCTGTAGATAGGTCAGGTTGTGTTAATCATTATATGATTATTTTTGGTCTTGGGGCCTCAACAAGCTAAGGTCAAAGAATTTGCCTTTTAGCAGAATTAGTTTATTTGTCAGAATAAAGGGCAAAATATCAAACATTTTTTATCTCCATTCAGAGGGAATGTAACAATGGGACACCAAAATGGGGGCAAAGATGACACCTGACACATTTTTGAATCAAGTCTGACTTAGTGTTGACTCTCTTCTTGAGATTGTATCTTAATCATGTCATATTTTCTGTTTTTTGTTTGATACCACTGAAGATGGGGATAATAGGGACCTCATTGGTAACCATGGACCTTTTATTCTCCAGCATTTCTACAATAACTTCTGCAGAAATCCACTCGTCTATGGAAAAATTGCCAATCTTCCGGAAAATAAAACAGAATAATTTATAGGCGGTAAAAGATAGAAACAGGTGGTCTGATCATGTTTGTTTTTTATGTTGGATATCTAATTTGTTGTCATCACCCAAGGCTAATCAGATATGAGGAGAATTTGAGTGATGTAATTTTCAGAAGCCTGCCTACTAAAATCCTGTTTATCATGCATTCTTGCCTTCAGACTGAGTTGAAGGTTTATCTTTGAGCAGGTTACCAATCATCATGTTTTCGATCTGAAAAGATTGTAAACATGAACAACCAACCCGAAACCTACAATAAAATCTGATTGAACACCTTTAAGTTTTATTCCATTTAGAACTGCAGAAATTAAGGGCCATTTGCCTCATTTTGTTCCATCCTGTACAATTTTTAAAGTGTTTACAGGTGCTTAAAAACTGCTTAGCTATTTGGAAAACAATGTGTGTTGTACACGGGACTTATTTAAACCTGTAGCACAAGCGGGTTTGCACCTCCAGCTGTTGCTTTCGCACATAAAATGCGTCCACCAGGCCTCTGCACGAGAACGGGTTGAGGGTTTCTCTCAATTGCCTCAAGAGCTCCAGGTTCTTTTCCTTGTACTCGGCCGTCAGTCGAAAAATCTCCTTGTTCTGCGAAAGCCACCTGCCAATCCACGGGAACAGGTTGTAGACCTTGGAAGGGCAGAGGATAAACGCCATAGTAAAGATGCACACAATAGAATAGTGGTTTAAACTTTTATTACTTGGGCGGCCGGTGACCCTGCTAGCTGAATTTTCCGATCCATTCCATCAACCATGTTTCTGAACTCGGCATTATCGTAGTCGAACCTATTCCCATATACGATGGAGCAGATGATGTTGCAGACTGCGTAGTTGATTGGATGCGTAGTGTCAAAGGCCTCGCCTAGTATAGAAAAAAAAACGCTGACTATGAGATCTATGATTTTGAGATCCTTACTATAGATTTGTCAAATATTGGTACATCATATTTCAGAATAGAATTTGCAGATTTTTTTTCCATAGTTGCCTTTGAGAGCATAATTTTTAAGTCAAGATTGGTTCTTAGACAAAAAGCAACAGCACTCAAACCTGCAGTTTCTGAAAAGTTCAGGAGATGGCACTAATGCACCATAAATAACCAAGGACCACCCAACATTGTCAACATATTGTTTTTTATATTTTGGTAGTATTTATTTAAAAAAGAAATATGCATTTCCTAATTTGGTATAAACTGTCGTAGTAGACTACGGAAGATTCATAGTATCTTGAAAACTATTATCACGTTTCGTGGCTCAACTTGTCGGCGCCTGGTGCCATTAGCTAATTTCGTTTTTATAACACTTTAATCATCCACAATCGTCCAGTAAAAATTGAAAACTGACATTTATAGCCATCAATAGCAGTGACATTGTTGAACAACTAACCGCGGATAGTTCATGGTTTTAGTAGATGTGATAGTTTAGGCATTACCAATCATGGTCCTCAAGGGTATTGTAAGTTTTATGTTTCCATCTTTGATTCTGATTGTTATCAGGCATAAATGTTGACAAGCTGATTAGGTGTGTTGGAGGACAGAAAAGACTAAAACCTGCAGGTCCCAAGCCCTCAAGGACCAGGATTGGTCTATGAAAAAGCCTGGAAAATACGGTTGAACATTACTCTGAATGACAATTTACCTTCAAAGTTCCTGAAGACTTCCAAAAGGTAACGAGATTCCTCAATTATCTTGTCTTCACAAACCTTCTTCCCGAAGTCTCTCAGGTGAGTCAAAGTGAAGCGTCTCATTTCTTTCCAGGAGTCTCCGTTACTCCACATGATCCCTTTCGGTTTGAAAGTAATGTAAACAAGCTGTTCTTTAAGAAGGCGATCACGTCCTGCTCACCGTGCCCATCATTGTATTCCTTCACATTTCCAAATATGTCTCTATCGCCAAACTCCTCAGCACAGTTGACCAAGGCTTCCTTTACCACATTGTAGCCGGCGAGGACCACCGCTTTCTTGAAGCCAAGGTAGATCGTAAAAACTGGACCATACTTCTTGGACATCTAATGTCATAGAGAGAAAGTGTTAACACAATTAAGCAAGTCCAAAGTTCACTCGAGCCACCAACTTCTCTTTTTTGAACAGAAGAAACAAGATGTAGGTTCAGACCTCCACCAGGGTGTAGTAGGGTCTCTTGAGATCTAGCTGCAGGAGATTCCCCAACAGAGGCAGCGGTCTTGGACCTGGCGGCGCTTTGTCGCTATCCTGCCAGCTCACTGTGAGCATTAAAAGACCAAGTAGGATGACGGCTGCGGCCAGCATAGTTGACAAGCCGTTGCCGGACAGAAGAAAAACGTCCAAGATCCCCATCTGCAGAACTGTTCGGTATGAAGCTGCACGGCAACACAAAATGTTGAAAATTGATACAGTGAAAAGCAGAAGGGGCTCATCCAACCGGTTTTGTTGCCAATATTTAAGAAGAAGTCTTGTTCACACATGGAGCACAGCATTCCAAGTCTTGCTTTGACCCTATTGTCACATAACTGAAATGTTGAGGTCCATCAGAAAGATCAATTGCCTCATTGTTTACATGCAAACTTATTATATCCTTATATTTTACAATCCATTGTTTTATTGGTGAGAAAGAAGTGAGCCACTCTAAATCTATTTACTCTAACTTTAAACGTTGCCTCTTGACCAAGGGTAGGCAAACTACGGTCCAGTGGGCATATACAGCCAACTAAGGTTTTTAACCCAGCTTACCCCCTACCCCTAATATCTGTGAAAATATAATAATGTCTATGATGGAAAAAAGTTGTACTAATCAGAAAATATTGTCTCTCTTATTGACTCTTCCTTCCAGTGCCACTTAGAGGGTTTTTGTTTTATTTATTTGTTGTTGTTTTTTTTATAGTTACCAGCCATTTTATGTCGAAGGCTAATTGTCATGATTACCGATTTAGAGCACCTGCGACTGCTTGATTGGTGCCTGGACAGCTGATTGGCTGATGCACTCTTTTTAAACCCCTGGCTTCCAAGAGGAAGCCGTCAGATCGTTATGCGAACGGTTGCCACCAGCTCAGTAAGCCTTTACATCCGACTCTGTTCCTGCCCTGCTTTTCTCTACCTGATCTTCGTTGCCAACTTGTTTCCGGACCTGACTTTGTCCCGTTCTGTCTGCCTGGTACCTGATCTGTTTTGCCCCATCACCTGCCTGCCTCCTGTTGCAGACCTCGTTTCCTATCTTGACACCGCCTTTGCTCTCTAGTCCTGGCCAGCGACTTGTAATTCCCGCATGTCTTCGATCCTCCTCGCTAGCAAAGAAGTGCCACTTCCGCATCGCCCGCTCCTCTTGTCCATCAGCCATCGGATAGAGGAAGCAAGCCCTGCTCTCCCTCTTTATTAATAAAAACTGAGAAAACGAGCGCTATTGGGTCCTGTGTCCGTTTCTGGTCTGTGACTAACATTGTTTTCATTACACTGTGTAATATTTGACCACTAGATCTTCCTTTAAATAAAAACAAATGCTACAAAGCACGAGGAAGAACACAAAATCATAACCACGCGTGGTGACCAAACAGTACAAATGTCTCTTCTGATTTTTTTAATCAGCCTTTCACAAGATTTTGGTTTTTTGAAAGGTACCCTTAGTAGCAATCATGTCGGCTCCCTCAAGGTGAGCCTCATGTAACGTTGAGTAAATAAATTTCTTGACTAACGAGTTTAACCCTTGGATGCATGACCCACAAGTTGATAAACTCTTCCATGAGTGGGGTCGAAAAATAATGCAGATAAAAATACTAATGTCATCATGTCATAAACATTTTTTATGAGGAATACCTAAAATCTGAAAATATTCACACTTATTTTATTTTTTAAAGATATTGAAGAATAACAACTAATAAGTTCATTTTTCTACCCCACTTATAAATCCTATGATTTTAAAAAATACACATTTGGTTTGTGTATTTTTGGTAGTTATTGAAATCGATATGATTATCCTTAATAAATAATGTATTTCTTTTCATGAAGGTGCTAAATAATAAACAGTCCCTTTTTATACTAGATTTTCCCAAAGATCTCTGTGTGACGGATTGAAAATTGAATAAACTAACTACACTACATCCAGTAGGAGGTGCTATACTATATCCTAAGGCGGTGAAGGAGCGCTAGCGTCTAAGATAAGGCTTCACTCTGGATTTGAAATGCATTTTTTATGCACGGTTTTGACCTTTACAGCTGGATTTCCTGCAGTTAAACTTTTGAACATAAGGAAATTCCATCTATTTGAGTTGATTTCTTTATATAAAAAAATGCATGTATTTATGTTATAACCGATCTTTGTTCTACAGTAGGAACAAAAAATAACGGAAGACAGATTGAAAGAAAGAAAGAAAGAAAGAAAAAAGAAAAAAAAAAGAAAGAAAGAAAGAAAGAAAGAAAGAAGGAAAGACAGACAGAAAGACAGAAAGACAGAAAGAAAGAAAGAAAGAAAGAAAGAAAGAAAGAAGGAAAGACAGACAGAAAGACAGAAAGACAGAAAGAAAGAAAGAAAGAAAGAAAGAAAGAAAGAAAGAAAGAAAGAAAGAAAGAAAGAAAGAAAGAAAGAAGGAAAGACAGACAGAAAGACAGAAAGACAGAAAGAAAGAAAGAAAGAAAGAAAGAAAGAAAGAAAGAAAGAAAGAAAGAAAGAAAGAAAGAAAGAAAGAAAGAAAGAAAGAAAATCAAAGACAGAAAGAAACAGGGACAAAGTAAGAGAGATAGAGAACCAGAATGAAAGAAAGAGAGAGAACTACAGAGAAAGAGAAGCAAGAGAGAAAAAAGAGAGAGATAAAGAAAGAAAGAAAGAAAAAAAAAAGAAAGAAAGAAAGAAAGAAAGAAAGAACGAAAGAACGAAAGAACGAAAGAACGAAAGAACGAAAGAAAGAAAGAAAGAAAGAAAGAAAGAAAGAAAGAAAGAAAGAAAAGACAGACAGAAAGAAAGTCAAGCAATGCTAACTTTTGTATTGACATTGTCAATGTTGTTTTTCATTGGTTATTAATGATGCATTAATGCTGTCCGATGGACAATCTGAGTAACAACAGGTTTGATATGCGTTTTTTCAGTGTAACAACCACTTTCAACTTGTGTATCATTTAGCACCACCTAGTGGATAAAAACCCTTTTTCTAAAGCCATGAAAAAAAAACAACTGTGACAAAGAGCAACCTTAATCAGATGGGTTGCTGTGACGTTGTTCTTAAATTTCAAAACATTACATGTTTTCTTTAATTGAAGTTTACTATGTTTTGTGTACTGTTACCCAATGGTTAATCTATTGCGCCCTTGTCATCCTGGAAGGGGGATTACCACTTGTAAGGCCCCTTCTCAGGGTTTCTTATTTTCCTCGTGCTGAGGTTTTGTGTTTTTCCTTGCCCGCATGATGGTTTAAGATCAGGGGATGGTGTAATTGTAATCCTATACAGTCCTTCGAGACATTTTGTGATTAAGGGTGAAGGATTTTATAGATTTTTTACTTAAGGGATTTTTTACGATCAAATACAAATTACATTTGATGCAAAAAGCTGTGGGGCAGGTCATTGCAACTTGGCGGAGAATGATGTTTACCGAAAACAGCAGGAACTGGGACAAGGGCTGACGCAGGAGGAGCCTCTGTGACACAGGAAAGCAGGCATTGTTTGGAGAAGTTGTTATGATAAGCTTTGCTGATATGAGTGTTTTAGACATCGCGGCGCCCTTCGGCGAGGAGGTGGTGAAGCTGGCACCTGGCACGCCCATGGGAGGAGCCGGCACGCCAGCTTGTGAAAAGACGTGGGAAAATCGTAGAAGAGAGAAGATCGAGAGAGACACATTCAAGAAAGGAGGCTCAACGAAGAGCGACAATAATTCGGCTAATTCGATGGAATTCACCTAGTTAAATACTTTATGAAAATAAATCTGCCCCCGTGTGAATATGTCGGCTATTCCTGTCCATCTTTTCCCAGAAAGAAACGAGCATGCATTGTTAGGAGAATGAAGTTTGTGTTTGGTTAATGGAGTCAGATAACTAATTCGAACAATTTGGTAAAAGGTACATTTTTAATGTATTTATTTCCTAACAAGGGCTATAAAAATGTGACTTGACTTGACTTAATCCTTTCTCTTTGCAGCAACACTTGTTTACGCCTTCCGCCACCAAACCCACCAATTGGAGAGTAGCAGTCGAAGGCGATGCTCCTTCTTCCCGCCTCTCATTGTTGGTTCGACCAATAGGAAACCAGCCAACCACACAGATACGAGCGACTCGACAACAGTAGGGCACCGTTTTCTCACTGGTGGAATAAGCATGTAAGAAATGAAGGAGGGAGCACTTGCAGGAAAATGTTAGCGGGATTACAAGCGAGGTACACGAAAGAGTGATTTTGGAACGAAGAAGGCTCACAAGAGGTAATGAACAATTTTCTCCAGTATGAGAGGCAACGGGCACCGCAGTGTACACGAACTAGGCGTCAACGCCAAGGAGAATACTGTATGTCTCTGATGGAGATTTTCAAAGTTAAAATACTTATGGGTTTACTTATGTTCTCTTCAATTTAATAACGTTTTGTCGTGACACAATGTCTTTTAAAATATTACATTTAGCTTTTAGCTGTACTCAGTATTTTAGTCATACTCAATATCCTAAATTCATATACGCATTCTAGCCTTTAGTTTGAATTTTGTTGTACAGTATTTCCAGCTTTAGTAATATGAGCGCGAGTTTGACAATTGTGGGAAGAAAGGGGATGAAGTTGCAAATGCTCTCAGTGCCAACACTAAACTATGAGTGCACCCGAATATAGTTGATATTTTTGCATATTTTCTTTTAGAACATTTCGATTAATTACGTAATTTTTTTGACGTCTTTACAATGACGCCAACGTGTGATGCGGTGAGTTTGAAATTACGAGTTTGCAACGAATGTCATTAAAAATGCAGTTGTACACATTATTTTAAGTTCATGCAACAGTTGTTTCTTTGCACAGTGAGCGAATGGAATTTTATCGGAGAAGAATATGACTTCAAAAGTAAGAAAGAAGCAAATTGACCAGGCGTTGCATTTGGGGGGACTCTTGACATCATTGTCACAGTTGTTGTGTTGGACCCCCATCTCTACCCCTTTCTATTTTTAGACTTTTTAGATCCTTTCCCAGTAAGTTAACAACTAAATAAACACGTTTATTATATTTCCTATCAGGGCCCACGCTGGGGTAGAAGTTTTAACGTTGTCAAGTCATGTTTATTTCTATAGCCCGTACCCACAAAACATCTCGAAAGACCATCGTTACAACATCCCCTGATCTGAAACATACACGAGGGCAACAAAAAAACTCAAAAACCTCTGGATGGGAGAAATGAATAACCCTTGATAAATTCGCTCATGAGGTAATCCCACGTACAGGATGACGACTAGCGAACACTCTCAAACCTTTGGATTTCTTCTTGGCTCTGGGAATTACTAGTAGACCAGAATTTTCTGAGCGAAGGCTCAGGGCAGGACCATAGGAAGTGGCAAGTCCATGAGAAATGTTGTATGTTACCAACAGAACCTTAAAAGTACAGCTTAAACTGAGAGGGAGCAAGTGCAGTTCAGTTAAAATTGGAGTAATGTGGTCAAACTTTCTTGTCGTAGTTGAAAGTCTTGCTGCAGCATTTTCTACCAGCTGCAATCTTTTCTTGACATACATTGAAAGACTAGAAAGTTGTACAATTCATTAATCGAGACGCAAGGTGACAAACGCACGAATTATCTCACCATCTTAGATAGATAGATAGATAGATAGATAGATACTTTATTCATCCCCGTAGGGAAATTCACAATATTTTTTGCAATCTCGCGAAGATGCAGAAAACAATTATTCTAATAATATTCCTAATGCCAATCTGAAACGACAGATCAGCGTCAAAAATGACAACTACATTTTTAACAGAGTTCGCTTCCCGAACCTGATAATCCACGGAGCACCCACTGGTGATATCCATTTCTTTGCATTCTTCTGACTTTCCTAAGAGTCCGATGTAATTGATGAGTTTATTTTCAACATAACGAGTTGCTAAAATACTAGCTGTAGCCGTAGCCGTGCTTAGCAGTTTGTTCTGGAAACAGTGACTTGTGTGCTCGCCCCTCTGCTTGACAGCCTATCACAGTCATGCACTCACCGTCCTTCCAACACACAAAGCCTTCCATAACCTGCCCCTCTGATAGCATTTGCTGTGTACTGTCACCTGAACACAATACACACTGTGTTGATATCAATGACAATAACGACAATTACATTTAAAATCCAGGAAGAAGTGAACGAGCGATAACCAAAGTATGAGGTAGCGAGGGGTCTCTGTACTTTTGACTGTGTTGTTTTTAGGTTCTTGATGTTTACATTTGGTGTTACCAGGTCTCCAAGCATGCTCTCATCAACACGAGGTGCAACCAGAGTGATGCTCCCTTAGCTAAACTCGTCTGTCCGTCATCCTCCTCTCCCTCGTCCTTCCCATGACCGGCCCGGACCCCCCGAGCCGGGCTACTGCCCACCCAGCCAAATTGAGCCGGCACGGGCGTTCCAAAAGTTCCAGCGCCCGCTGCCTGCTGCGTCGGGTCGCCAACGAGGAGTCGAGCGAAGGCAGCAACCCCAACTGCGAGGAAGAGGAGAAGGACGGAGGCCAGCTATTCAACGTTAACCGGGCCGGTTTTCCTATCGAGGCGGACACCTGGGAGAGGATGTGGGCCCATGTATCTGCCGTGCACCCCGACGGCCAGGAGATGGTGGATGGCATACGCAACGCCGACTACCTACCAAAGGTAGGACAGACTGGCAACCTTTACTTGTGAAGATTTGAAAATCCACAATATAGAGGGTTTGTACGGGTGGTTGAAATCCTTGAAAATGCTTGAATTTTAATGTTGTGTTTTCTAGGTCAGGTAAATGTTTGAATTGTGGGTGAAGTTCTTGACATTATTTCCATTGTCATGTTTCCTGGCAGTCAGACTCGATAGCTGTTTTGAAATTCAGAAATCTTTTTTAAAATTCCGTAAAAATGACACCGATGGTGGCTCTAGTCCTCATTATCAAGTTGTCATGTGAAGCGTTACTGCCCCCTACTGTCATGGGAATTCCGGATTCTTTTCAAGACTCTTTTCTGCTCGGCTTACTGAGATAGCTCCCAAACAGCTCCTCAGATTATTATTTTTTGTGATTTATTATTTATAGTAATAAAACATTCCGCACATAATTATTTTGTAATTAGTCATTTCATCTTTTTGCAGGGATCCCTAAAAAACACAAGAAATAGCAAAATGATCAGCAGATCAGATGGAAAGATTGAATGCACTGCTTCAATCTATCTCATGAAAAACCTGGCTTTTTATTAATGTGTACAACCTGGCTTTTTCTGCTTTATATGCTTTCAGTACTTTCTTTCTTTTTTTTTTGCTTTCCGTATTCAACTCCATTATCACCTAACACTTATAGAACCTTTTCCGTTGTTTCAACAAGTGTGACGTATTGAAGATGCGCATGTATTGTTGAAGCAGAATGGCAGAATGTTAGTTCAGAGCAGCCTATTGACACAAAAATATCATATGTTATAGATGGGAACAGCGAAAAATAACCCAAAGTATGTGCTAGCAGCAAAACAGCGATTTTCTTTTAGCCATCAAAGGCAACAAAAAAAAAAACCTTCTTTTCATAGGCGCTGGATTTCTTTGAAGTTACTGGACAAATTTGAAAAATGGCTTTAAAAAAGCTTTCCCTTATATCATCTTCCTCCCTCCATCTCGCTATAGCCTCTGCCTCCCTCAGCTCCATGGGGAGCAGAGCTTTCAGCCGCTCTGCCCCCCAGCTCTGGAACTTAGTGGCGCCTGACCTACGAAATTCTGCGACCTTGTCCATTTTTAAATCCCGACTCAAAACTCACCTCTTCAGACTTGCCTATTCTTGAGCGTCTGCCTCACACACCACCCCTTTTAACTATAATGCGTTTTATTGGCTATTTATTACTTGCTTTCTTTACTCTTGTTTTACTCTTCGTTTATTGTTGTGTCCTACTCATATGTACAGTGACCTTGGGTGTCCTGAAAGGCGCTTCAAAATACAATGTATTATTATTATTATAATTTAATTTGGCCATGTGTTCATTTACGCCCAAAAATAGCATCAACGGCAAAAAAACGGCATTGTTTTATACTGCACTAAATAGTAATCTTATTTTATTTCAAAAGCTATCCAAAGCTTGCTCATTTTTTTCCGCACCATTAGGTAGCGTCAAAGTCTACACTTACATTTACGATCACATTTTTAGGCTAAAAGAAACCTGTTGTGTTCTATGCTGAAAACTAGCATTGTTTTACGAATATCTTTTACTAAACAGAAAACTTAAGAGGCCTTTTTTTCACGCTAAAAATAGCCTCATCTTGTTTCAAAGAAAATAATAATATTGTTATCTTGGTGTCGTAGAAAAATAGCCTTATCCTTACTAGGATTGTCTTCTTCTGCTAGCATCTTTTTTGTCTCTGCCAAATTTCTGCGCCATAAAATCAATCGTTTTTAGACTGAAAGCAAGTTAATTTGTATTCTATGCTGGAAACTAGCATTGTCCTTATCTGCTACAAAAACTATCATTATACTTTTAATAACTTCCTCTACTACATGGAAAACATGTGTTGCCTTTTTAACCGAAATTTAACATTCTCTTCTATTATCCGAAAAATATTGTTATCTTAGTGTCGCAGAAACCTACCGTAAATTCCGGACTATAAGCCGCTACTTTTTTCCCAAATGTTCAGCCCTGCGGCTTATTCAGTGGATCGGCCAATATATAGAATTTTTCTAACGGCCACCAGTGGCGCTGGAGTATAAAAGGTAAGATTAAGATCAGTAGAATATGTGCGCCAAGAAAGACTGCAACCTCTAAGCTTATGCATACATTGTCTGTTAAGTAAAGGTACGTTCCGATAATGAGGAAGACGCCCTTGATGGCGATAGTTATGAGGAGGAAGTTGAGGACGACCTGCAGTGAACTTCACAATTAACGGAAGCTGTTTTTAACAGACACGTTGGATGCATTGCGAGCGTGATCATACTAGCGTGTTGGTACCTTTCAAAGGCACGGTTTGGGATGAAAGTTATATTATTTTTATTAAAGCTTTGAAAACTCTCTCGGTGTACCGTCTTTCTTCGTAAATATGTGTATCATGTATAATATGTATTTGCAACTGTATATTTTTGTAATGCATTTATTATTAGAGATTTATTCTGTTATGTGTTCTACGGGCCAATCAAAAAGAAGGGTTGGAGCAAACGCGGGCTGATGGGAATTGTGGTAAAGCTGAGTTACCGGTAGATCTGTCTGTTGTCGCAGTGGATAATAGTGGATATATATTTTTCTCACCCTTAACTTGGGAAATAAACATTTTGTTTCCTTGGATTACTTTCAACGGGACCCGGACTTTACAAGTCTGCATCATACCTTAATTACGGGTATCATTTTCCATTTATGATGCCGACTGCTGTTCTAGGATCATGCACATGACCTTAGCTTGGCCTTTTGGCTGAGAGTAAGTGTCCCGGCTCCTAGGCTTTGTAGCGTATTATGAACTGACTGATAACGGATAATGGATAATGAATAACGAAGATAGAATAATATCCCTTAAAAACTCTAAAACGCCTGGTGGCTAGGACCTTGACTCATGAGATTCTAATTAAATCGGCATGTGTTGGAGATGGAATAAGAGCTTGCTCTGTCCACTCCACGCATTGGCCCGGTATTGCAGTACCTCCGGGAACGGTGCATTCGCAATGATGGCAGCAAGGCTTTGAGGCTAGGACCTTAGCTTGGCCTTTTGGCTGAGAGTAAGAGTCCCGGCTCCTAGGCTTTGTAGCGTATTATGAACTGACCGACAATGGATAATGAATAAAGAAGATAGAACAATAACCCTTAAAAATCCCTTCCCCCGCTAGGACCTTGACTCAGCCTCTTGGCCGAGAGCAAGTGTCTCGGCCCCTTGGCTTTGTAGCGTATTATGATATGACCGATAATGGAACAGTGGAACCTCGGTTTTCGAACGCCTCTCAGTTTCGAACAAATCGGTTCTCGACCATAAATTTAGAGAAATTCTTGCTTCGCTTTTCGTTCAAAAAATCGGAGTTCGAACGCCGGTACGCGGCGTACGAGTGTAGATTGCCCCCACCCCTCGTGAAGAACTGTTGTCACGGCAACGCGCACACCTTTTCTGTTTTTGTTTTTCAAAAGCGGTGAAGGGAGTTTTTTAACCCCTAATTATGCCTCGGAAGAAGGTTGGTGCAAGCAGCAAAGTTGCTACAGGTGAAAAAGAGGAGTAGTGCGTACAACTATTGCATTTAAGAAAGAAATAATAGCAAAATATGAAGAAGGTGTGCGAGTTTCCCTTCTTTCAGAATACAGCATGGCTTCTGCCGACCGGTAAGAAATCCTATTCAAAATTCTTTTCTTTATCCTTTAACCGCTCACCACTTGTTGTGGAGACCTGGGTGCTAAATGACGTGTAAACGACCTGATTTTTTTATTTTTACACGTTCATGTTAGCGTAATCTTTCATAAAGAAGATTACGCTAACGCGAACGTACGATTAGCCTGGGTTAGCTTTACGTTAAATATTCAAGATAAACATTAAGGGTGTTGGAACGGATTAAAACAATTTTACATTACTTTTAATGGGAAAAAAGGGCTTCAATGATCGTACAAATCAGTTTTCGTACAAAGAAATGGAACGGATTATGGTCGAGAACCGAGGTTCCACTGTAATTGATAAAGAATATAGAACAATAAACCTTACAAAATCCCTTAATCACAAGGAGTCTCAACGCTGAAAATGAATGTTGTCTTTTCCACACCGAACTCTAGAATACTTATATTCTGCACCAAAATGTAGCATCTTGTTCTATGCAAAGGAAAAGCAATATTTTAGAATTGTCTTTACTTCTGAGCCAAAGAGTAGTGTGGTCTTCTACTACTTCTACTTTTTTCCTGGGACAAAATTTAGCACCGTATTATATTCCAAAAACTAGCATTGTTTTAGAAATCAAATTGTATTTATTCTTCTGAGCCAAGAAGTAGTGTGATCTTCTACTAAAAATGTACAGCGATCCCTTTATGCAGTGATTGGGGACCAGAACCCCCCAAGTGAATATCCACAAAGTAGCGTCACACCTTTATAAAAGCCCCCAAGCAGAGAAACTTACTGCGAGATGACTTCATTACAGACTAAGAGTATATGACTGTAACAAAATAACATCTCTTGATCTACAAGTAATAAAACAGATCACATAATTGCAGTTGAACGAACGGTTTTATCGTCATTATACAAAGATGAAACTAAATTGGTGGAGATTCGTAACATGCAGCTTCAGGTATGAGCGGAGAGCCCCCACCTACTTCAAAACGCATGCCTTTTCCTCCACATTCTGGTAGGGGCTTTATTAACCCTCAACCCCTACGCAAAATCAGAACACTTGGATCCTCGCCACACTGTCATGGACATTGGAGCCCTTCTGCCTGTGGGTGTACGACTCCAAGCGGCTGGCTAGTTGCACTCTTGTTTTAGGTGTCCTCGAATTGAACCAAGTCTCTGCGATGATTGAGATACAAGAGTCCCGAATATAGCCGTTTCCCACAACTTGGAGCTTCATTTCGTCCATTTCATGGGTAATGAACCTGGTGTTGCAGACTTTGCACAGGTTGCTTATGAGTTTAGCTACAAAGCTTAGCCATAGCAGGAAGCAGCTTCTCCCTGACACCACCTCAGTCGTTTCTCGAACCCAATAATAATCCATTGCGCACCCGCTGGTGATCACCATTTTCTTGCACTCTTCTGACTTTCCTCTGAGTCTGATTTGATTGATGAATGTTGTAACGAGCTGCTAAAAGCTAGCTGTCGCTATGCTTCCCGGTTTGCTTTGGGAGGTAGCGCCCGCCCGCTGTTTGACTGACAGCATACACAAGCCTGTCACAGTCGTGCACACGGTCACACCCACCCAACTCAAAGCACCCGACCTAATCTTTCCCCTCTGTCAGCTGTCTATTAAAGACACAATGCATGATACATTGGGATCAATGACAGTAAAGACGATTCAATTCAATTAAAAATCCAGCGATTACCGAAGCGCGTAGCAGCGAGGGGTCTCTGTAATTTCAATTTTTTCACAAGGAAAACTAACGTTGTCTTGTTCCACACCAAACGCTGGCATGCCTTTTATCTGTGCCAAAATGTAGCCTTTTATTTTATTACAAATATTAGCATTGCTTTCTTAGCAGCACAAACTGTCATGGTCTTCTACTGCTAAAGCTAACAGGGGCTTCTGCATCAAAAGGTAGCACCATCCTTTTAAATAATTTATCGATTTACTACATATCCTACTGGGCTTAGAGGGGGGTTGAAAAAGTAGCATCTTATAGTCTTAAATCCAGTAGCTAGTTTATTATAATAATAATAATAATAATAATTTCCTTGTATTGTCATTCTGTGTAACAATGTACACAGAACGAAATGTCGATTGCACCTGACCCGTTGTAGCGAGCCGATGCAGCCGCAGCCAACAGAGGGCGCCGCCGACCACTTTTTAAGTCTTAGGAATGACTCGGCCGGGGCGCGAACCCGAACCTCCCAGTCTCAAAGCGGGCGCCTTACCATCTAGGCTACTGAGCTGGTATCAGCCCTATTCCAGATAAAGTTTTTTCCTATTCATCTTAAAATGTTACTTGCATTAAATGCTTTGATTTCATTTGACATGCTAATAAGTAAGCATCTCGAAGCATTCGGCTACACGTACAATTCTTTACAACTGCATGAACATAACCCGCACTGAAAGCAAAAGTAGAGAAAGAAAAAAATACATTCTTTTCCCGCGATACAAATCAATCAAGAACAATCATCCATTCATGGGAGCACTAATGTGTTTACGAGTTAGCTTGACCCAGAGACAGAAATATGCACACACAAATTTCACGCTCCGAGGTGGAAACCTTACCCTTTGCTGCAGCAGCAGCAGCGTCGTTCTTGCTAGCCGAAAAGCCGTCAGCAAAATCTATGTATCTACTTTGACCCCAAGATGATTCGCACAGACTAAGGATGGAACAAATTAATATTTCAAAACCTATCCATTTATCTATCTACCTTGGTCACAACCCTCAAGAAACGTGACCGACAGCAAGACAAACATCCAAAAACAAAGAAAATAAATGGGAAAAATAGCAACAACAAAAAGAAAAAACACACACACAAAAGCTCTAGCTTCCACTACATTTAGACCTCTTTCCTGCATTGCACTCATAACACCATCCATCCACGTCAATTGGGGCCTTCCTCTTGTTCTCCTTCCATTTACTTCAGCTCTGTAGATCCTCTTCAACATTCGCTCCTCATCCATCCTCTCCATGTGTCCAAACCAACCGAGTACTCTCTTATCCACACGCTTACTCAGTTCCACTACTACTCCAGTTCTGTCTCTCACAATTTCATTTCTCAATCTATCCAATCTTGTCACTCCCAACATATTCCTCAAACCCTTCATCTCAAAAACATTTAATTTCAAAACCAGATCAATTTATTATTTTTTAATGCATGGTTGAAAAAGTCCAACACTTTATTGTAAAACCTGATTCAAAAACATAGCAAACAAACTGTACTGTACAACTTACTTTCCCGGGATGCCAACGAGGTATTTCATGCCATTTGTTTCTATTTTTCTGACGCAATACCAATTCAATTTGTTCCTTTCTTGGTGTTATTTTAAAACGTCTCATATGAGTAGTTATTTTCTATATATTGTTTACTGGCAATTTTTGAGTTGATTACCGTACTTACAAGCTAGCTATAAGGCAGACCTAAAACCCAGAATTTGCTTCTGAGTTTCCCCAAAAGTTAATCTTTTCTGGTTCTTGTGATTTTCTAAAACTTTCCCATATTCTAATCTTGATCTAATATACCGGTAAGTATTAATGTTTGTTAGATTTTTTCACCAGCTGTTATTAATTTCATTACCGTATTTGCTGGATGATTAGCCACACCTTAAAACCCCCAAATTACCAGATGTTTTGAAAGTGGGATACATCAATCGATTCAATTTACTTTTGAAACCAGATTTCATTTTAATTGTTTTATTTTTTCTGTCATTTTTTAATGCAACCCTCTCTCTTACAGTACTTTTATTGTCATGCGCCTTATAGTCAGGTGCGCCTTATTCATACAGAATATTTCATAATGGAATATTTTGAGCTAGTTCATTATTAAGTCTTAGATTCTGGAAAATGCAGTAGTAATATTTCCACACCACAGTGGTTAGCGCGTGTGATCAAACCTTCCTGTGTGGAGTTTGCATGCTCTCCCCGTGCTTGCGTGGGTTTCCTCCGGGCACTCCGGTTTCCTCCCACATTCCAAAAACATGTGTGTTAGGTTAACTGGTGACTCTAAATTATCCCTAGGTGTGAATGGGAGAGTGAGTTGTCTGCCTCTGTGTGCCCTGCGACTGGCTGGCAACCAGTTCAAGGTGTCCCCTTGAAGCTGGGAAGAGCTTCAGCACCCCCCGCGACCCTACTGAGGATAAACGGTGCAGATAATGGATGGATGGATAATTGTCAAGCCAGTAAAAGTTGGATTTTTTAGTAGCTGATGGTTGTCATACAAAACGATTTATACATTCTATTGTATGAGGATTAAGTGATTGGAAAAAAATTAAGATGCCGAAATCGGCATTAAAAACACATAAGCCCACTTCAATATTCCTAGAGCATGGCAGGAAATGCAGTTTATTGGAATTTGATGAGAAAAAAGTCTTGCTGAGTCTTGGAGAGTCAAAATACTTGTTAAATAAATATTTATAATTGATTTGTAATCGATTTGTCCATTGGCAGGCTGGTAAAAAATGGAGGAATGAGGTATTTAGCCATCAATGGCAGTTTATTGGTGATAGATTATTGAAATTTTCATGATTACTGATTTGGATCACCTGTGCCCACTCATTTGGCGCCAGCCTCTGCAGGCTACCTGATTGGTTGCCTGTCCTTTTTAAAGCCCAGTCCTGTCACTCTCAGGTTGTCAGTCCGTCAGCGAACCTCTGTTGTTACAAGGCAAGCATTTTGACCCTGACTCTCGCCTGTCCCTTTTTTGCACCCGTTTTTCCACCCGTTCGTTCCTGATCTCCCCGTTTGTCTCCGGCTCCGACTTGTTTTTGAGCCCGACCACGTTTGCTCTCCCGTCCTGGCTTACGACCCGTTTTTGATCCCGACCACGTTTTTGCTCTCCGGCTATCAACCTGTTTTTCCGTCCTTGACACTGCCATCTCCCGCTTCGAAAGATCCACTTCCGTATTCGGATCATGATCTGATTGGGTGAGTGGCTTGCTTCCCGCGTCCAGCAACCACCGGATCGCGGGCGCTCCCCTTCCCTCTTTCTATCAATGAACTTGTGGTTAACGCTACGCATTTGGGTCCTGATTCTGTTCTGGTCGTGACAGAAATGTGTCACCGGATTTAGTCATAATCGTGTACGTTTTTTCAGATGTATCAGTTTCATTCTTTTAACTCTTCACATAAATTGTAAATGTATTTATTTTTCTTCCCGTTTTATCAACTTTTTGCCACAAAACATCCATTTATCTAAGTCCTAAGTCAGGCTTCTTTAATGCGGTACCTGTGGGCACCAGGTAGCCCCCTAAGGACACCTGAGTAACAAGCGGGACAGGTTTTAAAAATAGCTCACCAGTGAAGGGTCGTTGCGATTTTCTAGTAAATAGGATTTCTAACTGACCTTATGTTTTAGTGTTTATACAAAACTGTCAGTCCATCAGTAATAAAAATTAATCTCATTTTAAAAATGTTGGTGAGCCCTGTTATAAGTGCTATTCTGATTTGCTTTTGGGAAGGGGTCTCATCAAGCCACCTGTATGATTCAGTCTGGACAACGGACTGGTGTGAAGCTGTTGCCTTGAGAATTCTCACTAACATCCGTGTTCCGTCCCTTTGATATACAAACAAATATCAGCCATTTTGAACGCACACCTGTGAAACCATGACAGCCACGTTTTGTACTTACAATCTTTTCTGTTTTATTTAGTTTATTTGTTTCATTTTTACAAAATCCTCTTAACTGCTCACTCCATCGCTTGTCTCTGAACCCGGTTGTTGATTTGAAGACATGGAGGTAGAAATAGTATGTCCTCCTTCATTCACAGATCACTGATCCCTTGTCCAGGGTCGTAGGGGCACCACTTCCTGTGGTGTGTCTTGGGCAAGTATAGCCAGACGGCAACCGTCCCTCTCCATGGTGTTTTCTTTTTCCATTGTTACCAGTAGCAGGAGAAGCCTCCTGATCTGACTCTGATACAGCAGGTTCATCATCTGATCGCTGTTTTTGTTGTTGTACATGCAGCTCTTCAAAGATGAGCTTATTGTCATGATTACTGATGTGACACACCTGTGCCCGCTCATTTGGCGCCAACCGCCGCGGGTTCTGATTGGCTCCCTGTCACTATTTGAACCCAGTCCTGTCAGTCCCCTGTTGTCAGTCCGTCTGCAAACCTCAGTGTATACTAGGCAAGCCTTTTTTGACCCTGACTCACACCTGTCCCGTTTTGCTCCCGTCTGTCTCCGGCAACGACCTGTTTTGATCCTGACCACGTCTGCTCTCCAGTCCCGGCTTACAACCTCTCTTTGTCCCCGACTACGTCTTCTCCCACGTTCTGGCTTACGACTCGTTTCCGACCCCGACTACGCCTTGTCTCCCAGTCCCGGCTACCGACGGTTTTTTCTGTCCCTGACACTGCCGTCGCTCGCTACAGAAGATCCACCTCAGTGTTGGGATCACAATCCGATTGCGAGAGCGACTTACTCGTGGGCGCAGCCCTTCTTCTTTCCTTCAATAAAACTTGTGATAAACGTAACGCAATTGGGTCCTGTTTCCGTCCTGGTCCTGACACTTATTTGGTAATCTATTAATGTACTTTAGATTAATTTTTGACTTTTGAAAGTAAATAAACAAATAAATGATTTTAAAATAAATACATGTTACTTTAATACAGTTCTAGTTTTGTGGTACAAATATAAATATGACACAAGAATATTCTCGGATGTCTACAGGGCGAAGGTTTTTAGCTTCGTACTGCTCCATACTCCCCTTTCTCGGTGCTTGCGTGGCATTGGGATCTCACAAAGAAAATAATCCCCCTCCATTACAATCTGGCCAGCGGATAATCTCCGGTCACCAACTGGATGCTTTCGTCAGGGAGGTACCGATCACGCTTCCTCGCGGTGACGAGAGGAAACAGAGGAAGAAGGCGGACGAAACAGGAAGTTAGATGGTTTAATTGGGGCCTAGTGCAGCTGGCCTGGCGGGAAGCGTGACTCACAGGAAACATTTGCAAGGCTGTTTAGTCAAGATTTGCTTGGGCTAGAGAGGCAAATTAAGCTATTGAATGATATAAGGCACAGGTGTCAAACAGGCGGCCCGCGGGCCAGATCAGGCCCGCTAAGGGATTGAATCAACACTCAGAGAAGCGCAAGAGAAAAACAAGCTGCAGGTTGAAATATGTCAACTTGATGTTGCCAAAGCCAGGTGCCTCTCACAAAGACACTGTACTTGTATTTATTTCTCTCTCTCTCTCTCTCTCTCTCTCTCTCTTTCTTTTCCACCCCTTTTCTCCCACTCTGTCTCTGTCTCTTTCACTTTCTGTGTCTCTCTTTTTCTCTTCCTTTGTCACTCTTTGTCTCTTTCTCTCTGTCTTTTAACCTCTTTTCCTCTAACTTCCTTTTTTCCTTTTCTCCTCTCGTCATACCCTTCGCGCTTTCTTTTCTCTTTTCTCTCCTTCTGTCTTTCTATTTCTCTTTGGATTTCTTTCTTCCTCTCCCTTTCTTTTCCCCCTCCCACGACTTTTTATCTTTTGTTTCTCACGCTCTCTCCCTCTTATTTCTTTATCTCTTTTTCTTTCTCTTTAATCTACTAGTCCGGACCCCGACAGAATGTTTGTTCTATTGTGTGGCCCCTGAGTTAAAATGAGTTTGACACCCCTGTTACAAGGCAAGAGTCACCAACACGGTGCCCGAGGGCACAAGGTAGCCCCTAACGACAGTGACTTTCAACCAGTGTGCCTTGAGACCTTGTCTTGTATGCTGCAGCACATTACTGCTATTCTCTTTTTATATACTCATCTTAGTCATGAGGTAGCACAGTAGCCTATATTTGATAATTTATTAATTCATATTAATTAATTGTTTGCTTGTGAGCTTTAATTGTGTGCTTATGAGTACAGAACAATGCTGCATGGTTTCACAAAATATGCTTCAAAATGGCTGGCATTAACTTACATACTGAGAGGGTGGACTATGACAAAAACGTATCATTAGTGGACAAACAAAATATGCTGTTGTAATAGATGGCAATCACTTTCATACTAGAAAGGCAGACTATGACAAAAAAATGGAAGATAAGTCGAAAAACTCTAACTACAGCCATTTTCCGGTCTGGGTTTAGCAGGTGTTGACTCGAGGCCTTCCCCTAACAGCAAACTAAACATAATTTGGAACAAAGGAGAGACTATATAACATCTAAATGAATGGATGTATCGAAAGGACAAATTATTACTGTGTTTTTTTGTATAACATGCACTCATGCATAACCCGTCCCCAAAATGTTTGACTAAAAATTGGTATAAAATTTTGTTTCCCTGTTTCTCAGCTTAAACAAGGCATTATCAAGGACAAACGTTGAATAATTGTGGCTATAGTTACAGCGTAAACTATGAACAGAATACCAACATAAAATTATTAATGTATTAATTAATGCCCTTCAAAGTCTGAATCATCATCAGATACCAAAATGTTGTTACCCTTCTCATGCTTTTTTGTGTGTATTTGTATCTTTCTAGAAGACTTTGACATTCGTCTCTGGTACTGTGGATAATGATAAGGTGATAATGAGATCAAATCCAAAGCTATTTAAAATGTCATCTGTACCATTAGTGGTCTAGTGGAGTGCTTTTCAACCTGTGTGTCGGGGCACACTAGTGTGCCGTGAGATCTTGTCTAGTGTGCCGCTGGAATTTACCCAATTTTATCTTTCCAAAAAATCAGGCCATTATTCAGTATTTTCGCTATCTTCAGACGAGGAACTGTAATAGTCATCCATATCAGTAAGTGGCAGTAGATTTTTATATACTAATTATCTCCTCATGAGGTAGCACAGTACATTTAATCACTTAATTTGTTTAACAAAACGGTTCAAGATTGCACTGTAAAAAATAAAACCATAAATAAAGCACATCATTCTTTTTTATTTTAGGAATTATTTTCCTTTTTTTATATACCGTAAATTCCGGACTATAGAGCGCACCTGACTATAAGCCGCACCCACCACATTTGTGTGATTTGACGCTTTTGTACTTGCACAAGCCGCACCCATGTATAAGCCTCGGGCGCCCGTAGTAAAGCTTGCGACGCAGTCACAAGTCTATCCCGGGTCAGGCTGTAAGTTACACAATTGCAACTTCATAGGTTTGAACAAATTTATTGACACTAATAACAGAAAACAAACAGTGTGAGGTCTGAATAACCCTACTTGACAATCTCAACAGCAATCAAGCACATTCACAATATTATATCTCAATATGACGTTTAACAGCAAACACAATGTGAGGTTTGAACAACCCTTCTCGAAAATCTTAATAGCAATCAAGCATATTCACAATTTCGTTATATAACATCTTTGTTAGTGTCAATAGATCCGTCCAGGCCAAAGTCGATTGTTTTTTAGTCTGAACAAATCCACCGACACCAACAGCAGCAAAACAAACACGACAATCTCAACAGTTATCAAGCATATTCACAATTTTGTTATATCTGACAATATGACGTGTCGGCATGACATTTTAACATTTTTTTCCTGACATTTTCAACATCAATTAAACAATTTCAGAGTTATTATCTTTTAACAGTAGTTAACAAACGTGTAAAGGGCAATACTATTGCAACTTCATAGATAGTACACAACTCAGGTACCACAGTTGACGTCATAAATAGAAAATGATACCCGTAATTAAGGTATGATGCAGACTTGTAAAGTCGGGGTCCTGTTGAAAGTAATCCAAGGAAACAAAATGTATATTTCCAAAGTTTAGGGTGGAAAAAATATATATCCACTATTGTCCGCTGCGACAACAGACAGATCTGCCGGTAACTCAGCTTTACCACATTTCCCATCAGCCCACGTTTGCTCTCCCCCTTATTTTTGATTTGTCCGTTGAACACATAACAGAATAAATCTCTAAAACAAATACATTACAAAAATATACAGTTGCAAATACATATTATACATGGTTAGACATATTTACGAAGAAAGACGGTACACCGGGAGAGTTTTCAAAGCTTTAATAATAATAATATAACTTTCATCCCAAACCGTGCCTTTGAAAGGTACCAACACGCTAGTAGGATCACGCTCGCAGTGCATCAAATATACCTGTGGAAAAAAAAAAGCATCCCGTAAAAGTGAAATTTCTGGTAAGTCGTCTTCAACTTCTTTTTCACAACTATCGCCATCAAGGGCATCTTCCTCAGTATCGGAACGTACCTCAACTTTACAGATAATATATGCTAAAACTTAGAGATTGCTGTCTTTCTTGGCGCACATATCCTACTGGTCTTAATCTTACCTTTTAAACTCCTGCGCCGTTGGTGGCTGTTAGAAAAATTCCATAAATTAGCCGCTTCACTGAATAAGCCGCGGGGCTGAACATTTGGGAAAAAAGTAGCGGCTTATAGTCCGGAATTTACGGTACTAATTATCTGTGTAGGAGGTAGTACAGTGAAATATTTGACATAACTTCATTTTCAAAAATTTTCGACGGACGGTGTGCCTCAGAACCTATTTATAAATAAAAGTGTACCTTGCTTCAAAAAGGCTTGAAAAACACTGGTTTAGTGGTTAGGGTTCGGCTCTCACAGCTGCAACCTGGGTTTTATTCCCATTTTATCCAATGTTTCGCGATATTTTCGACTGGTCAGTCATTGCATAAATACGGTAATATAATGTAGTTCTGTAAAACTTCGTGTATAACGCGCGCCCAAACTCTGAGTTCTTTTGTAGGTTAAAAAAAAAACAGTTCTACGAATATAAATATGGTACATGAAGAAGTAAATAATCACAAAGAGAATAATCATTCAAATAGATGAATTGGGTGTGTTAAAAATGACCAAATGAGTGAAGGGGATATGAATGAAGGAAATAATAAAAAGGTTATAGCTTAAAACTTCTGTGACTGTCTGGCAACGAGTTCAGGGTGTCCCCTGCCTATCGCCCGAAGGTGGCTGGGATAGGCTTCAGCACCCCCTAAGACCCTGATGAGGATCAGTGGTGCAGAAAATGGCTGGATGGATGGATAGCTAAAAACTCATACAATATATGCATTGACACATTTCAATATTACAACAAAAAGCATATCAAACTGTTAGCAGTGTCTGAAACTCATGACAAAAAGTTGTCGGACACCAGGGCAGACAACTCAGAAAAGTCACCTGCCCAGCCGTAAAGTTGCCTGCCCCATTTTTCACAACTTGAAACACAATAAGACAACTAATTGCAAAAAAAAAACATTGTTGCAAAGTATTAAGGCTTGATAATCAGAACATATAACAGAACAACACTTTAGAATTAAGTTTATTATAAATCTACTTATTACATTATTTACATGTATATGACATCGCTGTTTTCTATCTGCCATCAGTATGTACCTGTATCTACTCTTCTTCTTTCAAGCCATGTGAACTCTTACCACGATGTTTTTAATGTACGTTTACGTTTTGTAGCGTCATCAATTTTGTTAGCTTCTTTTGAATCTTTCTTCTAGGGCTGAGGTTTTGGCTTGATTCTAACCACTTCTCCATTTTTCTTGTGTTCTCTGTGCGTCTACTTTGGAAAATGATATGCAGATATACAGCCTTATAAGGCTCGGGAAAGTCCAGAAGCACCAACTTATTTGATGCAGGTTTCTGATTGGCTGCCGTGTATGAAAATTACCAAATGAACCTAAATTCCGAATATTCCAAATCGAATGAAGATTTCCAAATCGTTTGATTTGGGGGAAAAAAAAAATCTTGAAAAAGTTGTCGGCCACCCGGGCGGAGACGTTGTGTAAGTTGTACGCCCGACGTAAAATATGCATGCCCCGGGCGTCCGGGCAGACGTTATTTCAGACACTGCTGTTAGCTCTTTTTATTAATCAGTGACAAAAAAGTACAATAGATCTAGCTTTCAGAAAGATTGATGACTCCTTATTTAAGGCTAAGGCTGTTCAGAATTGTTCAAATCCTAATTTAGTGGGCGTGGCTCCAACTAAAACACTCACAATTCTTGTCTCTCCTCTGTCAGCATCACGTCCCCCTGCTTCCCACCTTCAAGCCAGCAATGTCGGTGCCAGACTGGCTGGTGGTTGTCCAGAATTTCATGAAAACTCTGCAGTATCCTTTTTTCACGGGGGGAGACAGATGGTCCGTTTGCACACAATCAGCAGGACGCTTAACCGATCGCACCAGATACAACCACACAGGAACGCAATTCTTCGAGATCAAGAAGAAGCGGCCCCTCAGCGGGTCGGTGACCTTTAAAGTCAAAATTCTAAACTACTGTATTTATCTGGACTATAAGGCGCACTTTCGAAATTTCGGGCAAATCATGGGTATTCAAACGTCCCTTATATTCCGGATAATATGGTTGTTTATATTTGTGATTTTAAAAATCCTATATGTGCTTGTATTCAACTAAAATGAATTAAAACAATTGCAAGAATTAATGCTAACTAAAAATGCAAAATTTCCGGAAATATCCTGTCTGCAGGTTGATGGAGACGGCGCGAGAGATGGTACGGGAGTCCCTGCCAATCAAATGTCTGGAAGCCGTCATCTTGGGAATGTATCCTTTTCCACTTGACAGCCTGCTGCTCAAGATACCTCGCCTAATTACCGTGAATTCTCGACTAAAAGCCACCACTTTTTTCTTCATTTTAAACACTGCGGTGCAGCTTATTCTTTTTTTTCCCGCTGGACGTATGGTCGCAATGGACGTGATCGTTGCAGAATCATCGGGGGAGATGTCTAATACAGAAAAGTAACAAATTGTGCCGCGATTAAGACACTTGTTCGTGGACTGTTCATAGCTGTGAATCTAATTCAAGTACTGCAGCAGTCAATCTTAATTAGATTGGCATTGACTTACATGCAGGACCGGCCCAAGCCTTCCTGGGGCCCCAAGCAAAATTTGATTTGGCGTCCCCTATTACTTGCTAAATTGTATCCATACTAGAACTTATTTCATCTTGTACTCTAGGGGTGGTTAACTATTTGGAGTCAGGGGCCGCATGTGACATGTTATACTTCGTTTTAATTAGATTATTCAAATTGGTTTTGAAACAACCACAATTAAAGCAAAATAGTATATCGGGTCCCTGTTTTAAGCACTTCATATGTTATTTAGTTTTGAAGCATTACTGTAGGGTTTTTTTATTTTTTTCTAGTATTTCTGAAGTCGGACTTTTACTCAAATTCTGTAGTTTTTTTTTCAATGTTACTGTAGTGTTACTTTTGTACTATTTTTGTACTACTTCTGAAGTACTTTTTATGTAGTATTTCCATAGTAGTATTTTGTCAGTATTTCTGTTGTACTTTTGTTGTATTTTGAAAGTGGATTTTTTTGGTATGTCTGTCGTATTTTCATAGTACTTTTGCATGATTACAGTAGTTTTATGATTATAGTATTTTTGTCGTATTACTGTAGTAATATTTTTTTTGTATTTTTTTTACTATCTCTGTTATATTTTGTAGTATTTCCATATAAGAATGTTGTATATCTGTAGTATTTCTGTAGTATTTTTGTAGTACAGTGTTACAGCAGTTTTATTTTTGTAGTATTTTTTATAGTACCATAAGAGAATTTTTGTGGTATTACAATAGGTGTATTTTACAGTATTTCCATTGTAAACATATTGTAGTAGTATTTTTGTAATAATAATTCTCTAGTCGTTTTTTTATACTATAGTATTATGTACTGGTATTTTTTTAGTATTGCAGTAGAAGTATAATTGATGTATTTCCAAAGCAGTCTTTTAGGAGTATTTTTGTAGATGTTTTGTTTTATTTCCATAGTAGTATTTTTGACACATGTCTTTAATATTTTTGTAGTATTATTTTAGTTGTCTTTTTGTAGTATTTTTGAAGTGAATAATTCTGTAGTAGTATTCTGTAATACACTAGTATTACTGTAGTAGCATTGTGTAATAATTCTATACTCTTATTTATTTTCAGAATGAAAGCAAAATAATATGTGAGGTCTGTGTTTTTAAGCAATATATTTGATATTTAGTTCTGTAGTTATTGTGTAGTATTTTTGTTGTGTTTCTGTAGAAGTATTTTTGAGTGGACACACAAAGTAACAATTAGGACAAGGCAGCCGTTTGGCTCGCTTATGCCTTGTGAAAACAAAACTCAACGTACTGTACTGACTAAACTTCAGAGGCTTGTACACTTGCTGTGCATATCAGACTGATCTTAAGCTCTCTCATCCTTTGCACACAACACAAAGTGATAGAGAGGAGACAAAGTATTGTTACTACCACATACATGCCAACACTAGCTACTGCGGGGATGAATAAAGTATCTATCTATCTATCTATCTATCTATCTATCTATCTATCTATCTACTAAATAAGGATGGGTACACAATAATTATTGAGCTAACAGTTATTGGATTGATCACAGCCTAATATGACGTCACAGTTTTCGTCTCAATAGAAAAAAAATACTTGATATCAATATCAAACCGGCTGATGGTACTTGTTAGAAAAATTCTTAACATTTATGTATAAGATTGGTTTGTGCAGAAGTCGCAGTACTTGGTCTTCTCTATATCACTTTGTTATGTGTGCAAAGGATGGGATAGTTTAAAAGTGGGGTGTGTCATTTGAAGTTTGCTTTAAAAGTTTAGAGTAGAATATATTTTCTATGTGGTAACAATGCCCTATTGAGTTAAAACTGCCCTTATGCTTTATTTTCTACTGTGTATGTTTGCTTTTAACTTACTTTTTAGTAAACCTGGCCGCGTAAAACACATTTGTGATGAGGAATGGGGGTGGGGAGAGTACTGGAAAGTGACATCGTGCTCGTCACCGCGGATTTTTGTTTTGTCTTATTTGTTAGTGTGGCATGAAAAAAGTGAAAGTAAGAATAGGCCTTCTTCAGGTAGAGTCTAAACGCAATAACATTTGAAAAATAATTTATCTAAGGGTGTCAAAGAAATACACATACACGCACACACATCATGATCAAGCTGACTAAGGCTAGAATAATGACATAATCTGGGACATGGCCGCTCAAGTGAAAATGTTCTAAATACCGTACAGCTCAGTTCAGTCTCATGTCTCAGCATGCATAAAGGCTGTTTTGATCATATGGGCTTCTGAATTTTAGTCAGTACAGTGCATTGAGTGTTGTTTTGAGAACGTTTTTGTTGCACTTGACTGAAATTGACTGCTGCTCTAGTTGATAAAGATTGACAACTGCAGACAGTCCACTGTCCTCAAAAGAGTGTTTTAATCACGGCACAATGAGTTACTTCTCTGTACTAGACATTTCCCCGCTGATTTTTTTTTTATGTGAATAAATGAACATGAATCAGTTCATTTGTATGGCTGTTTAAGCCCAAAGTTGAGTTTCTTACTTAACGTTTGCCCATGCGGCATTTGACAAATTGTTCTCTGTCGTCCGGAATTAACGGTATAAGCTTGACCCCCCTCGGACCCAAACCCAGATCGCTTCTCTCCAGCTGCATCGTTCCCCGATTAACGGGTATTAGGTCACATTTCTCCGCATGCTTGTAAAATCCAGCTGACAGCATGCCACACCGCCGCCATCCTCTGCTGTTCTTATCCAATCTTGTTGCCAGGCAACAAGCGCTGACTTCAAAGTCACCCTCCTTTTACCAACTTGCACACTCGCATGCACAGCTTCCCCGTTATTGTAAGGATTGCGGTATAATCAGCTCTCATTAGAAGAAAGCTCAATTGAGATCATTGCAGGTCCCAGTTAGGTGACACATTGTGGGCTGAATTGTAAAACAAGAACCCAGCAAGAATGCATGTTTATGTTCCGGTCTTCAAAGACAATCTGTTTTTTATTAAGCCTGTTCACAATACATTTGCAGCGCTATCAAATCCTAAGAATCTTCCGAAGTTAATATGCCAGTTCGTAGCGAATTAGTAAATATGTTTTCTCTATAAAAACTGCAAAAAAAAGAAAAAAACATGTTCAATTTTGTATTGAAATAATTGATTTCTACTAGTGATGGGAATTACAGCTTTTTTTTTCAGAGAATCAACAAAAATCATCTCTTTTGGCTCAGCTCACTAGAAAGTCTGCTCTTTCGTTTACCAAACAGTTCTTAAGGTGGTTTTGTTGCTTTAACCGTAAATCTAATCCATTTAATCTAAATCTAAATTTATATATATAATCCAGATTTTTGAGTGTGTGTATGTATGTGTGTGTGTGTGTGTGTGTGTGTGTGACTGAACCAATTTTTCTGAAAATTATCACAGTTGTACTTTAGGCCTCTTGGAATTTTTAGCTAGGTTTGGTGTCATGGCACCCACAATAAATACCAACAAATTCAATAAACATCTGCTTTCGTGACAAACGGCTGTGGATCTTCATGCGGCAATGCTGCTCTTTTGCACTTCCTAGTGTCTCCATAGCTTTTTTTCAAGAATAGAATAGAATATACCTTTATTGTCATTGTTACAAAATGGGTACATATTGTGACAACAAAATTGGATGTGGCACTCCAGTTAGACATTTTGAATGCAAAGATAAAAGATTGAAATTGATAAAAAGATAAAAAGAATTTGGATATGAATGAACACAAAATATTTACACAAGAAAGTATGGTCATGTAAAAGCAGAAGATATTTACATTGGGTGTTTACTCACAGAACCACAAACCACAGCCCCAACAACCTCACTGTCGGAGTTTATAAACATATAAACTCATTGCTGACAAAAGTATTCAGATAAAGGCATAAAAAAGAGTTTAAAACTACTGCGCATGTAGTGAAGTCGACCCGGCAGCCATCTTGTCTGGCTAGCTGGATCGCTCTGACTACATCCGGTTTCAGTAGACATATTTATTGAAAGGTCAGGCATGCGCAGTAAATGAATAGAGTCGCGAATGCGTGTTACATTACAAACAATGGAAATAGACTGAAAACATGGATCTTTGAAACATGACTATGTGTGTGTGTGTGATGATTACTTGTATATTAAAAATAGAAAAACAGGTTAAACAAATTAATTTCATAGCATAGGAGTCTGAGAAATACACAACTAAAAGTAGCTTACTTTACACTCACCCAAGTAGAATGCCCGGCAAAGTCAATACTAGCAACACCTGGCCATTATGATTGTTCCCAATAATCTTCTGATGGACATTTAAAAAAAAAATCAACACAAAATCACCATATCAACAGCAAACAATCTTAACATTAGACTCCGCAATAATAAAATGTTATTCCATTGCCAGGAGATTTTAGTCATTTTAATTTCATTTTTTTCTTATTTTGAAAACGTTTATCTATTTTTTAAGGAATATAAAACATGTATACCTATGTCAACTCCCTCTACACGAGGCTTATGTTTTGTAAAATACATGCACATTTCTCAAAATGCGATTTAAAAAAAAATGCTCTTTCATATCATAGTTCCTGTCTTCTGCCAATTATTTATATCGATATGGTTTTCTTTTTCACCACTAAGAGGACAATAGAACAACACAAACATTTGCAGATCCCATTTGTTAATGAAGATAGCATGCAAACAATGACAGTAGACGGAGGAAGTGTCACATTTAATATTTTGTCGCAGTAGTAACTTTAACCGATTAAGATGGTGGCCTAGCTTGGGAAGAAAATCCAGGGACCCTCCTACCTCGGTTCTTGGGCCAGGGTCCGGTCCCGGACTTAATTCAGGATAATAATGATTTGTCGGATATGTAGGCGCCTTTAATGACACTCAGGGTTAGAAACAGATTTAAAAAAAACTAGCATAAAAACAGGAATTTACATAAGTACCAGGTGTTTCAAAATGTTTGATATCCTTTGAATATTAATAATACATAAATGTATTTCCATGTACTAACGCACTAGCAAATAGTTTGCATATAAAAAGTAAAACATAGTTATCTACTGGAGACTGTTAGCCAAGACATGCTTCAGCGTGTATGGCAGGAGCTGGATTACCAACATGATGTACTGTATTCCCTGGCTCGGGCGGTGCACGTATTGAACATTTGTAGTTCTTACATAATCTACATGCTTTAGACCAAAAACTAGTATTTCAATTATTTCAGGGTTAAGACTTAAGAAATTGTGACATCCATCTCATCTCAGAAAGCAGGCCACCTAATTTCCACAACTTAACGGAGCAGTTGCCTCCATTGACAGATAAAGTTGAGTGCCATCTGCATAGCAGAAGCATATAGATAATGAAAAGGAGGGGACCAAGTACTGAGCCCTGTGGAACGCCACAGGTAACAGTAAAAGGCTCAGAAGTCATATCAGCTTAGCACAATTCATCCTACCTGAGAGGTAGGATTTAAGCGATGAGAGACAAATCCATTTTTCCAGCCCCTTCTCAAGTCTTCTTTAATTTCCTCAAGCTGAGGTTTTTCCTCTCCCTGATGTAGGTTTCAGATCCGGGGATGCTGTAATGGTGGTCTGTGCAGCGTTTGAGACTTTTTGTGATTAAAGGCTATACAAATAAACATGACTTGACTTGACTTAAATATCTCATTCAAGTTTTGGAAGAATAAATTATGTAATCATCAATGTTATTACTTTTAATATATTTTGTTTCAACTGTACTTTCAGTGATATTTACATATCAAAGGATTTCAATTTTTAAAGACCCTGTGTATAAAACTTTTGTATCTTCTTTCACTATTCCTTGAAAATTTCTAAACCTTGGGGATAATATTCATATTTAAACACTATTACTTCAAAAACTCAATTTTGCGGACACACAAATATTCTTTAGAATTCTGAAGATTACAATATGTGTTAGTGAAAGCACAGCGTCACCAGCTCTCAACAAAATCATCTACTGCAATAATGTATCTTTATTATGCAGGAATAGGAAATACTTTAATCTCCTTTTCACCTCCCTCATTTTCAGTAGAGGATTATGCTTCATGACAGCGACCCAGATTCTGGATGTTATTGTAGTTGAGTAGTCGCTTGCTTGGTTTGGTGCTGTGTGGTTAACAACATGTAGTAACTAGCTGGGAAAGGGTTGAAATCCTTGTTAGTAAAAGTGGTTGAATAGAGTCACTCTGGCCTGTCAAGACATAAGCATTAAAAAAATAATCAGAAATAGTTATTTCGAACTGTAGCGTACAGAGGTCAAATCAAGTCATGTTTCTTAGTACAGCCCAGGTGTCGGGAACCTATTGTGAGCCATATATGGCTTTTTTCACGAGTAAATATGTGTCATGATTACTCATTACACTCACCTGTGCCCGCTCGTTTGGCGCCAGCTGCTGCTGGGTACCTGATTGGTTCCCCCTCCTGTTTAAACTCGGTGCTCTCACTCGCCCTTGGTCAGTCCGTACTGTCAGAACCAGAACAGGAGGAGGACCCAGATGCGTAAGGTTTCTCACTCAAGCTTTATTTTACGGGAATGGGGCAGTCATGCGCGTGAGCACAAACGCCAGGGCGCAAGTAAGAGGTCCGGCGTGGAAAAACAGGAAGCCAGAGGTCAACGAGATCTATATCAGATACACAAGCAGATACCGGTCGATACGGGACAGACAGGATTGATATCAGGAGACTGGAGACAGATAGACAGGACGAGACCGACGGGATCGATACCAGACACTGGAGACTGGAGTTCAATATCAAACAGGATGAGATAGCCGATACTGGAGATTGTAGCAAGGTATCAGACAGGGTGAGACAGACGGGATCGATACCAGACACTGGAGTTCGGTATCAAACAGGACGAGATAGATGGGGACGATACCCGATACTGGAAATTGTAGTAAGGTATCAAACATGAGGAGACAGACGGGATCGATACCAAACACTGGAGACTGGAGTCAGATATCAAACAGGGCGAGATAGATGGGATCGATACTGGACAGGATACACAAGTAGGATAATGGACAGAGTCAAAACACACGTCTTGCGGGTGCAGAGGTGTGTTGACGGATTGACAAAGGGTGAGTGAGAGCACCGATCTTAAATAGGGGGAACGGCAATCAGTCAACGAGCCGCAGCTGGCGCCAAACGGTTGGGGGCAATGGGCAACCGTGACAATAGGGCTTTGAGATCAAATTGAATTTTTGTTAGATTTTCTTCACTCAAAAAAATGTTTAGGTATTCAATGTGGTCACAAAGGCAAAAATGCCAGACATTATTTAAAACGTCAGCTCATGGTTTTATACTGAAATGTATTCGTATTTAAACTTAAACCATACTTCTGACTCGTGTGTTTCGATTTTTTTAGAATTGACCCAAGGAAAAATATTATCAGGCCCCAGCGAGAATTGAACTCGCGACCCCTGGTTTACAAGACCAGTGCTCTAACCACTGAGCTATGAGGCCTCACGTTCAGATGCCGCCCATAATTCATTCTTTAGCCGTAGTGGCATATGACGGTGTATTTTATATGTTGGGTTTCCGTTTAACACATAATGATATTTGAAAAAAAAATCTTTTCGAGATTGTTTCACAACAGTGTGACTGTCTCGTGACGCGTCACCAGCCACCCGGAGGCGCTTTCTTAAACGAGCCATTTATAATTCACAGCACCGATATTTCTTCAGCCTCTGTTTTTTTAAGTCCTTCACTAAAACATTTATGTCACACAGTGAGATGTTAATTGTTTATTTCGCTTAAATCGATTTAATTCTCTCACACTAGTCTCGCCCGTCGCTGAAGCCGTTTCGCAGTACGATCTCGCGGTACTTGGAAAACACGCGAGAATTCAAAAGCGATGGAATTAAACTAAAACTACAATACAGTATACTATACTGTATTGTAGTTTTAGTAGAACCTATACTGAGTATAGGTTCAATGCTTATAGCAAGACACATGTGTGCCTTGCATTTTTTTTTTCATACATAAAACTAGTTATATATCTTATTTTCCCCATCTTGCTCTAAATGAGCTAAACTATTTCCCGTAGCAGACAATTGTACTCACTTGGAGTATTTGGTTAAAAATAGTACAGTACTGTATAACATAGCGGAAAACCAGACCAATTGTACTGTAAACACATGTAAAAGTTTTCTTAAACTGTATTTTACCTCTTATGAAGAAAGTGTTGTTTTTGCATAACTGATTTTTGCACAATTCATTGTAGTTTAATCTAATTCTATTAGGTCAAATGTATTCCAGTTGAGTGAATAATAGATTATTGCTATTGTTATTGTTTTCTTTGAAGTCAATCTAGCCCACTTTTGCTAAAATAGAAAGTACAGGCTGTCTTATGTCAAGGAAATGTATCTATTGTTGCAAATTCGACATTACTGATGGAGCAAATAGAAAATATAAATTGATGTGATCAATTTTGAAAATATTTGGTGGCTTTTCAGTATGTTCAATTATCACCTTTTGACCAGGGTTTGAACAGGTGCTTTAAATCCTTGAACAGGCTTGAATTTTAATGCTGCTTTTTCAATAATTGTGAAGTGCTTGTAAATCCTTGAAACTGGTGCCACATTGCTCAACAGTGACGCCGATACTGCTCTCTGGTGGCTTTGCTTTCCATTTTATTTGTTTTTTCCTCGTGATTAACTGCAGCTGACATTAGTTTGTTCACCATTGTCCAATGGCATGTCTTCGCCCTTTATGGGTCGGGCCAAAGAGGACAGGTGCATGCTACACTTAAACAGGGCACTATGAAACGTGTATTAGTGCAAGGATTACTTATCAATGATGAACATTTAAATTCATCCGTCTTGATAAATGCACACGTAAGTTTAAAATCCTATACTTATAAATTTCAGCTTAAAAATACATGATTTGCACCAGATGCCCGCCGTGATACCGGTTTGGTTTTAAAGGGAAAATCCTTACATCAAACTCACAGCTACCTGACCAACGGGATGACGTCGTTGGAGCGTTTTCCCATCAGCTTCAAGACCCAGTTCTCTGGTCATCACTTCCATCACGTGGTTTTGGGCGTCTACTGCAACGGGCGCTACGGATCGCTAGGCATGAGCCGCCGCCGGGACCTTATGGACAAACCGCTAAGCCATCGAACGCTTGGAGAGCTGGTGGCCGACTTCGAGAACTCCTACAGGAGATACCAGCACAGCCTCAAGAAGGTTTGCCCAACAACTTATTTTCAGGGTTGAGGTGGTTACTTTAAAAATGTATTCCGATACAGGTACTATTTACCTGTTTAAAAAAAAACGCAAAATTTTACCCTCGATACAGACGCAAACGGCTGTGTGACCGGGCCCTAAGTCAGTTGAAATGAAAAATGTCACTCCAAATATATGTTGCAAACTATATATAACAAAATATTTTTCGACATTTTTAGAATCGTTTGCTTTTAATTCCACCCATTGGTACTGATATTCATGTCGTGGAGCTTAGCCATCACTTGCAGGTATTGTAGTAGACAGGCATTGTGGGAAATGTCGTTGTTTTTTTTTTTTTTCGTTAAAGCACTTTTTTGACCTGTATTTTTAGATGCTCAGACAATTTAAGCTCTCTCTGTCAACATAGAATAATGTGACTGGCCACATTTGCCCCCCGGGCAATGAGTTTGACACATGTGCTCTAGTAGTACTTTTTTTTGGTATCTTAACTACTGTCTGGTATCGATCCCGTCTGTCTCACCCTGTCTGATACCTTGCTACAAATTCCGTTACATGTACTCCGTTACTCCCCGAACGTGCTTATTTTGGAAACTCGTCAATGGGTTAGTTTTCTTTGTAACGTGTGCCCGCTTTTTTTTCCAGGTTAAAATCGGCCTGTACGTCCCCCACGACCCCCACGTGTGCCAGGCCATCGAGTGGAAGTATTTGGTACTCAACTCCGCCAAGATGGCCGCCCCGGAGATGAAGCGTGAGCTGGAGAAACACGGTCGAGACATGAGGATGAAGGTATTGTGTGTGATTAGAAATGACTGACCTACATAAGTGATGACTTGCGGCCAGTTTCATCTGCTGTCATTTGACACTCCTAAACACACAAACGCAAGGACACACACACAGTCACACACAACACACTTTTGCAAAAACACAACTGTCAGCTGTGCAAGGATTTGCTGTGATCTCGGCTCAGTCCCCTAAGAATGAAATTTTTATAAATATACTTCAGGGTTTATGAGCAACTGTTGCTCTCATCCTTACACTTTTGCATCATATAAAACAAAACAAAAAATACAGACTTAAGGGAATTCAATTTTGGTATTTATTACCTACCTCCAAAATGTTTCAAAAGTGTTTTTACTTGACGGCGCGGCAAATTGCGAAAAATCTGCTACGTAAACCCTTCCCCCACGTTGTGACCTTTTTGGGGAAATATATTGCAGCTAAACAGTGTTGTCAGTTATAGGTGGGCCACAATAGCACGATTCTGTAGCCCAGAATTTTTTAAAAAGGGAGATTTTCCGTCCCCTGCTTTCTAGTCGACCAGGGATAATGATCACCACTACAACTGTGCATTTAAGAGGGCCAAGACAGCTTAAGGCAGTGTAGGATTGGGGGATAGTCGATCAAGGTCGCACTAGTGCAAAACAAGAACTACCAGGCCTGTCAAAAGGTGCACTTGGCAGGGCACAGCTATAGTCGACTGGGGATAATGGGATTGTGACTGCACTGGGAATGGTCGTTTTTAATTCCCCACACATGATACAAAGTTGCTTTTAAAGTCCTCGCTCTCAGCAATAGTTGACTGGGTACTGTGTATTGAATCTCAGCCAAACAGTGCTGTTCATTTTAGGCTGGCCAAAATGGCATGCTTCAGTGGCCTGAACCAAAATAAAATGTGCTCTATTGACCCCTGCTCTCAGCAGTAGTCGACCGAAGATAATTGATCACGGCCACAACTGTGTATTTTTTTGTTGTTAGAAGGGCCAGAATGACATGCCTTGTGTCAAAAGGCCTTTTGCCAATCTTCACTCTCAGCAAAATGGGATTGGTGATAATAAATCGCAGCTGCATGAGTGCAGTTCATCTCAGGCAAAAATACAGTAACAGTAAAAAAAGAACTGCCAGGCCTGAAAATACCGTGCTGGTCCCCGCTTGCAGCAATATGTGATCAGGGATAATGGCCATATGAATGCATTACAATTTTTGGTGGGCAGAGTGGGGGAAAAAAATCACTAGGCCCCCAAAATAATGTGCTATGCCGACCGGGGCTCGCATCGATTTTTGAGCAAGGGTATTTGTCACGATGTCGAAGGTGGACCCAAATGTGGAGATGCTGGTGTGCTCAATAAAGTATGGTTCATTAACAAAAACAGGAAGAAAACAAAAACAAACTAGGTCTTAAAACCACTTGTAAAGTGTCCAAACCCGGAACAAAAACCCAAACCTGAGATGGTAACGAAGACAGATGGAAGTAGCATGAAAATGACCATGAGCTGTCGTGACAGTCGATATAAAGGCTAGGATGGTTAGGGACAGGTGTGCTGGGATCCGACACACCTGCGCCCAATTACAAACCTGATTGGGGCCCTCTTGGGGAAGTTAGTGCACCAGATCGTGACATTACCTCCCCCTCAAGGGCCGAATGCTAGACAGACCAAAATAAAAGACAGAGGCTGCATGAAAGAGACCTTCACTGAAACGGGGGATAACTGAAGTCCATTGTCCGTCCCTGACAAAACCGGGCTAGAAGCTGACGAGGACTCTTTTCCTCGCCGCCAGGACAGGGACTTTCTTGTCCCTGAAACTTGGGATGTCGAGGGCCTTCGTCTTTCCCTGCTGGAGTAGGGACAAAAATCGGCCAGGTGACTTTCACCGCACCGCCAGGATAACAACCTTTTCGGGGACCAGAGGTGACTAAGGAACCTTCTCCTCAGAACAGGAAACAGAAGCAGTCGAGGAACCCCCTCGCCGTCAGAACAGGAAATGGGTGCAGCAGACATTCCTTTAATGGCAAAAGTAAAAAGACTCAGGAGATGGACACTTCCTGCTGGATCCTCTACTGGTCGGGTCAATCTGTCATGATGTCGAAGGTGAACCCAAATGCGGAGAAGGCCGGTGTGCTCAACAAAGGATGGTTTATTACAATTTACTGGAACAAACAGACAAAAACGAACCAGGTCTTGAAAGAATTTGCAAAGTGTCCCAGACAGAAACGAAAACCTTAACCTAACATGGTAACAGAAGACGGATGGAAGTGGCATGAAAATGATACTGGCCTGACAATCAGTGAAGTGTCCCAACAGTCAATATAAATTCTAGGATGATTAGGGACAGGTGTGTCCAATTCCTTGATATGGGCCCTTTGGAGGAAGGTAGCGCACCAGATCATGAGAATAATGGATCGCGGGATATTTGTCAACCTGCGATCCATTGAGGCCTGAAGGATTTTATAAATTTGACTATAAGGGATTTTGTACGATCAAATACAAATTACATTTAATGCAAAATATATTCACTGGCTAAGCTGTGGGGCAGGTCATTGCAACTTTGTGAAGAATGATGTTTACAGAAACAACGGGAACTGGGACAAGGGCTGCTAAGATAATCAGCACATCCAACGACGGAGAGGGGCCCTGATGACGGGGGATGGCAGGCGATGTTTGGAGAACATGGCCCTGATGACGTAAAAACGCGCGAGGATGTTTTGACCATAACAGACATCGAGGAGCCGTGGAGCCCACGTGGGGGGGCTTTTCCTGACGTGCCCATGGGAGGAGCCGACACGCCAGCTTGGGAGAAAGACGTGGGTCGAGAGAAGAAGATTGGAGAAGATCGGAGAACGAGAGAGACACTTATTCGGCTAATTCGATGGAGTTCACTTGGTTAAATTATTTAAGAAAATAAATTTGCCCCCGTGTGGAAATGCCGCTCTCTTGTCCGTCTTTTCACAAAAAGAAACGAGCATGCATTGTCAGGTGAATGAAGGTTATGTTTGGTTAATGGAGTCAGATAACTAATTCGAACAATTTGGTAAACGATACATTTTAATATATTTAATATCAACAGGCCGCAAAGTACTGTTCTACATTGATTCTAATTCAAAGGCACAGGATGACCTATTTATCAGAAGCGATGACAACTGTCTGGAGCTGTTCTCACTGCGCCCCAAAAAGCAGTCACACGTTTATCCTGAGTCAGCACTCAACCACCCAAAGCCGTTCACTTCCTACACTTTGCTCTTTGTATTTATCCGGTGGTGGAGTAAGTATGTGTGAATAATTGTTTTTATTTCCCTCTTCCAGATCTTGAAGTCTTCCACCGCCCAGTCGCCAATCAAAGAGCGCTGCCGCGGCAAGTCCTTGTCGCCACGGCGCTACCGTCAGGGCGGCAGCCCGCAGCGACGTCAGGCTCGACGTAGGGACAAGTCGTAAGTGTGCCGCCTTGCGTTTCAAATGTGTCGTGCGTTTCTTGGTTTGTGTGTTTGTGAATGTCAGCTGGATACGAAACACGATCTGACTTGGGTGACAGCTGCAAGCCACTAGCACATATAAGTGTGTCTTTGCAAGGTCACATGACTGAAACAGTATCAACAGTTTTAATGCGGGATGGGGAAATACAGATACTTTTTTAGGGTCTCTGCACTCGCCCATACAATTCTCGGTAGAGGTAATATCTTGGGCCCGGACCCGAAGTTCGGCATAAAATGTCAATCATTAATTCGGGCTGGGCTTCTTTCTCGACGTTTTTTGTTGTTTTTTTCCCTTTGTGGAGGATCTGCACAGTATTCCTCTAGTTTCACTCAAGAAATTATTGGGATGACTATTTTTTACTTTTACTCGAGTGATACTATTCTGATACCAGCCATTTGTAGGTACAGTGGCTTGTGAAACTATTTGGCCTCCTTGAACTTTGCGACCTTTTGCCACATTTTAGACTTCAAACATAAAAATATAAAACTGTAATTTCTTGTGAAGAATCAACAATAACTGGGGCACAATCATAACGTGGAACACACTTTATTGGATGTTTTAATCTTTTTTAACAAATAAAAAACGAAAAATTGGGTGTGCAAAATTATTCAGCCCCTTGACTTTCAGTGCAGCAAACTTCAGTTCAGTGAGGATCTCTGAATGATTCAATGTTGATCTAAATGATTTATGGAATCCACCTGTGTGTAATCAAGTCTCTGTATGAATGCACCTGCACTGTGATAGTCTCAGAGGTCTGTTTAAAGCGCAGAGAGCATCATGAAGAACGGGGAACACACCAGGCAGGTCCGAGATACTGTTGTGGAGAAGTTTAAAGCTGGATCTGGATACAAAATTTTTCCAACCTTTAAAGCCATAATATTGAAATGAAAGGAGTATCGGACCACTGCAAATCTACCAAGATCGGGCCGTCCCCCTAAACCTTCAGCTCATACTAGGAGAAAACATACAAGAGGCCCATAATCACTCTGGATGAACGGCAGAGGTCTACAGCTGAGGTGGGAGAATCTGTCCATAGGACAACAATCAGTCGTATACTGCACAAATCTGGCCTTTATGGAAGACTGGCAAGAAGGAAGCCATTTCTTAAAGATAGTAAAGAAGTTTGCCGCAAGCCACCTGGGAGAGACACCAAACATGTGGAAGAAGGTGCTCTGGTCAGATGAGACCAAAATCTTTTTGGCAACAGTGCAAGACGTTATGTTTGGCGTAAAAGCATCAGAGGTCATCACCCTCAACACTCCATTCCCACTGTCAAACATGGTGGTGGCAGCATCATGCTTTGGGCCTGGTTTTCTTCAGCAGGGACAGGGAAGATGGTTAAAATTGATGGAAAGATGGATGTGGCCAAATACAGGACCTTGGAAGAAACCTTGATGGAGTTTGCAAAACACCTGAGACTGCGACGGAGATTTGTCTTCCAACAAGACAATGATCCAAAACATAAAGCAAAAGCTACAATGGAATGGTTCACCAAAAAAACATATCAAGTCAAAGTCCAGACCTCTATCCAATTAAGAATCTGTGGAAAAAACTGAAAACTGCTCTTCACAAACGCTTTCCATCCAACCTCACTGAGCTCAAGCTGTTTTGCAAGAAGGAATGGGCAAAAATTTCAGTTTCTCGACGTGCAAAACTTATAGAGAAATACCCCGAGCAACTTGCAGCTGTAATTGCAGCAAAAGGTGGCGCTACAAAGTATTAACTCAACGGGGCTGAATAATTTTGCACACCCACTTTTTCGTTTTTTATTTGTTAAAAAAGTTTAAAATATCCAGAAAAGTCTGTTCCACTTCATGATATTGTCCCATTTATTGTTGATTGTTTACAAGAAATTACAGTTTTATATCTTGATGTTTGAAGTCTGAATGTGTCAAAAGGTCACAAAGTTCAAGGGGGCCAAATAGTTTTGCAAGCCACTGTATCAGTGCTCTCCAATACTGATAAGAGTGTTTGTATTTGTGCTGATACCAGCGTTTTTCAATGTATCTGTACTCACCCATACCAATACCAGGTGTTCGTGTTGGGGAAGATTGCAGCCTTTATGTATAAAGGCTCCAATACCAATAGCAGTTATTGTATCGGTGCTAATACCAGCCTCAAGTTATATGTACTCACCAATACCTGATGTTGGAGCTGATTTCAGCTCTTTTTTAAAATATCAGTACTCTCTCATACAACAGCTGGTATCGCATCAGTGCTGATACTAGCCTTTTATAAGTATTCTACTATACTGTCACAGTTCCCATTGCCCTCATTTGGGCCCCCCGTTTGGCACCAGCTACTTCTCGTTGCCTGATTGGCTTCCCTCCACTTTAAACTCAGTGCTCTCATTCACTCCTTGTCAGTCCATCAACAAACTTCTGCACTTGCAAGACTTGTATTTTGAGTCTGTCCGGTATCCTGCTCATGTATCCGGTATCGATCCCCCCTGTCTCGTCCTATCTGGTATCTTGTTCCAGTCTCCAGTTTGCGGTATTGATCCCGTCTGTCTCGTCCTGTTCGGTATCTCGCTCCAGTATCCGGTATCGATCCCGCCCGTCTCGTCCTGTCCGGTATTTTGCTCCAGTCTCCGGTATCGATTCTGTCCGTCCTGCCCTGTCCGGTCTCTTGCTTGTGTATCCAGTATCCGGTATAAATCTCGTCTGTCTCATCCTGTCCAGTAACTTGCTCTAGACTCCGGTGTCCGGTATCGATCCCGCCTGTTCTGTCTGGTATCTTGCTCAAGTCTCCGTTGTCTGCTATCGATCCTGTCTGTCTCGTCCTGTCCGGTATCTTGCTCGAGTATCCGGTCCCATCCTCTCTGCATCTTGTTCCAGTATCCGGCATCGGTCCTGTTTGTCCCATCCTGTCCGGTCCAGTATCGATTCTGTCTGTCCTGCCCTGTCCGGTATCTTGCTCACGTATCCTGTATCTGGTATCGATCCCGTCTGTCTTGTCCAGTTTCGATCTCTTCTGCCCAGCGATCGCCGAAACCCTAGCGTTTTTGTTCCCACGCATGACCCCCCCATTCCCGTAAAATAAAGCTTGTGTGAAAACGTTACGCGTCTGGGTCCACCTTCTGCTTGGGTTCTGACACTATACCATGAGCAGGTATAGGTTTTGGTGCTGATACCAGCCATTTTTAGGTATTAGTACTCTCCAATACTGACAGCAGTTATTGTATTGGTGCTATTACTAGCGTCTTTCATGGTATCTGTACTCACCCATACCAATACCAGGTGTTAGTCTTGGTGCAGATTCCAGACTTTTATTGAAGTTTCAGTACTCTTCCATACTGGTAACAGGTATCCATATATGTGGCAATAACAGCCATTTAAAAAAAAAAAATCTGCACAATACCATTATTTTTTGTGGATGGAAGATCATTTTTATGTAGTAATGATATCAGTATTAAAGATTACAGAGAAAGTATTATATCTTTATTCCTTTTATGTCTTTGTTCAGGCCAGCATGCGTGGAACCCAAATCTCCCGAGCTCAGCACACTGCCCGATGGATACCAAATCCGAATCTGAACTCCCAACATCCTTTTTTGCCTTCGACCGTAGCCAATCGGCTTTGACTCCGCCCACACGAACGCAAACCATCCAATCACGAAAAACTTGGTGACGAATCCCCGAGCTGGTACATATCGCCATCGCCACGACGACGACCACCAACGGCTGAAGCACAGATGAGGACTTTTAAAAAACACAAAAAAGAAGACGATAATTACGCAAGTGGTGCAGTTGATTTCGTTTCTGTAGTCCTCTTGAGTGCCTTTGACGCTCATGGACGTCAAAGTTCAGTTTTGACTGAGCATCAACTTTTAACTGGAGTTAACGCGAGAACACTCACACATGAAGTAAATTGTCGATATTCAGACAAATCAGCTTTAGTAGTTATAAAATGTTACTTTTTTCCAACCAATAACATTTGTTTTCAAAGAGACGTAATATTGCACGGAATTGTTATTATTTTTTGAATGTCTAGAATTTTCGTCAGATGTAGCATTTTACGATCTATGCACATGTCAGAATTAGGAGGACGATCGCTCCTCGAATCTCATCCTTCTGAGCTTTCAGTACTGTAATGTGAAATATGTCATGTTTTTACCGGTCGAATGTTTTTGTGTTTTTAATTGTAATTGACATTTTGAGTGTGAAGCGGTTGTATTCCGACAAAAGGCCTTTTTATCGTAACGCTCACTTGTACAAAAAATGTGAGCGAAAGTGGCCTCTTATCATAAACATGGATGTTTTTTTTTTATTTATAGCACATGCATTGAAATATCTGAGTTTTTTTAAGTCTAAACCCCGAAAATATGTGATCCGAAACTTGTCGTGATGTCATCGGAATGTTGTCATGACAACGCATATGTTGCGCATTCAATAAAATGGCCGTTTTTCTGGAGTCACTTCAACAGAAGCACCTAGAGTCGAGGAATGAATTAAAGGTCTGATGTATAATTTTCATTTAGTGTTGTTTTTGCTTTAAGGAGGGTGTGGGCAACTATTCGGGGTCAGGGGCCACATTGAGTTAACGAAATGGGGTCATTGTCAGAACCTTAACAGGAGGAGGACCCAGATGCGTAACGTTCTCACACAAGCTTTATTTCACGGGAATGGGGCAGTCGTGTGCGTGAACACAAAACGCCACTGATTCTGCGATCACTGGGCGGAAGAAGTAAGACAGAAGTCCGGCGTGGAAAAATTGGAAGCCAGAGACCGACGACATCAATATCAGATACACAAGCAGATACCGGACAGACGGGGTCGATACCGGACAGGACGGGACAGGCAGGATCAATACCGGAGAGATGGGGGAGATACCGGACAGGATCAATACCAGATACACGAGCAGATACCGGACAGATGGGATCGATACAGGACAAGACAGACAAGATCGATACCAGATACACAAGCAGATATCGGACAGATGGGGTTGATACCAAACAGCAAGGGACAGACAGGATTGATACCAGATACCCAACAGATGGGATCGATACCGGACAGAACGGAATAGACAGGATCGATACTGGAGACTGGAGTCAGATATCAGACAGGACGAGACAGACGGGATCGATACCGGATACTGGAGACTAGGCAAGATTTCAGACAGGATGAGACAGGCGGGATCGATACCGGAGACTGTTGCAAGATATCAACTGGACAAGACAGAGGGGATCGATACCAGACACTGGAGACTGGAGTCAGATATCAAACAGGACGAGATAGATGGGATAGATACCAGACAGGATACACAAGCAGGATACTGGACAGAGTCAAAACACACGTCTTGCGGGAGCAGAGGTTCGTTGACGGACTGTGAGTGAGAGCACTGAGTTTAAATAGTGGAGAAGCCAATCAGTCAACGAGCCGCAGCTGGCGCCAAACGAGCGGGGCCAAGTGAGAGCAATGGCAACCTTGACAGTCATGGGACCAATCTTGGAGACCTATCCATTTTTTCATTTGTAAAAAAATATACATGCAGACATACACATGTTGAGGTGGAACAGCGGCGCAATGCGTGTGCGGCACAGTTCTGAGGTCATGAGATCGAACCTCCTGTGTGGAGTTTGCATTTTCTCCCCGTGCTTGCGTGGGTTTCCTCCTGGCACTCCAATGTCCTCCCACATTCAAAAAAACACATGTCAGGTAAATTAGCCAGTCCAAATTGTCCCTAGGTGTGAATGCAGGAGCGAGCGAATTGTCTGTCCCTGTGTGCCCTGCGACTGGCTGGCAACCAGTTCAGGGTGTCCCCTGCCCACTGCCCGAAGATAGCTGGGATGGGCTCCAGCACCCCTGCGACCCTATTGAGGATAAGCGGTGCAGATAATGAATGGATGACTGGACCATACACTACATGCCTCATACTATACTTTTCCTCCGTGTTCATAGAAGGCGAATTATCATTTTTTTACCCTGATGTTAAGACCTATATATTATCCTTTAAAAGTTTAATAAAGTTGGAAGCAATTCTGTATTATTTTTTTGATGACATATTCCGAACACGTACCGATGGCACGCTTTAAATTGGGAATACTGTATAGCGTCATTGGAGTAATATTCAGACAGTTTACATTTGATACCACAAGGAGGCACTAAAGCTACATTAATCGTCGGAGATCCTTCAAATGCTTTAAAGCAGAGAGGTAAATGGTTATCATTACTGTATATATACGGCGCTTTTGAAATCATTAAAGACTTTCCATTGCACTTTACATTGTGCTTCACACTTGTCCATTCACACACACACAACCTACATGTAACTTGGAGGAGTTGGGACCCAAGACAGCTTGCTCTACCCCCTAAGCTATTTACTTTTCTATACTTTGAAATGGGTTTACTTTCTACTCTTTTCACTATTTGCACTTTGGCTTCACTTTCAAAATATGGTGCGATGGAAGGTTGACATTGTTTAACAGTACTTGTATTTTGTTTCATTGCTGCTTTTTTTGTCGTGCTGTATTTTTTAGATTTATATTGAATTGTTTACACTATTTGAATGTATTATAGTTGACTTTATATTATATTATATTTGTATCCTCGTAATAATGCTCCTTTATTTTGGTAAACTCTCCTGACCTTGGTTTTGAAACATTTGTAATAGAAGCCTTGTAATTTCGTAATGAAATAGAAAATTCTTATTTCCAAGCAAAAATGTTTGGTTAAGATTGATACCATCCTGTATTTACTTGGATTGGATCATTACCAAAATTTCCTGTATCGCTTATGTCTACAAAAAGATGGACATTAGGCACCTATTTGACTTGAAGGAACACTGTGTAATATAAGTGCCTCCCAGAGGTTCAAAAAACATTTTCAGTAAAACAAAAAGAACATTGATTTGAATAATGGCCAGCACTGCGGCGCAGTGATTAGAGCGTGTGCAGCACAGTTCTGAAGTCATGAGATTGAACCTTCCTGTGGGGAGTTTGCATGTTCCCCCTGTGCTTGCGTGGATTTCCTCCGGGCACTCGAGTTTCCTCCCATATTCCAAAAACATGCATGTCAGGTTAATTGGCTGGTCCAAATTGTCCCTAGGTGAATAAGCAAGTGAGTTGTCTTTCTGCGATTGACTGACAACCAGTTCAGGGTGTCCCTTGCCCACCGCCCGAAGATAGCTGGGATTGGCTTCAACACCCCCGCAACCCTACCGAGGATAAGCGGTGCAGATAATGGATAGATGGATTAGAAAAATGAGCAAAAATATATAATCTATCATAACAATGTTATTTTTTATAAATATTCATAAGTGGAGAAATGTTTATTTCTTTAACATAAGGGGAATTGCATACCTAGTAGTTGCCGCCATGTTTGTCTGCATGTTGCTGCTAAGCCGTGCTCATTAGGCAATGGTTTTCATTCACCTTAGACCATAGAGTGCCATCTAGTGGTCAAATATTATACAATGTACAGAGCCATTAAGTCATGGGAACCTCCTGCGTGGGTTCAAATCCAGCTCCCGGCCTTACTGTGCAGAGTTTGTATGTTCTCCCCGTGCTTGCGTGGGTTTTCTCCCGGCACTCCGGTTTCTTCTCGCATCCCAAAGACATGCATTTCAGATGAATTGGCCAGTCCAAATCGTCCCTAGGTGTGACTGCGCGAGTGAGTTGTCTGTCCCCGTGTGCCCTGCGATTGGCTGGCAACCAGTTCAGGGTGTCCCCTGCCCACTGCCCGATGATTGCTGGGATGGGCTCCAGCACCCCCGCGACCCTACTGAGAATAAGCGGTGCAGCTCATGAGATGAGATATTTATATATATATATATATATATATATATATATATATATATATATATATATATATATATATATATATATATATATATATATATATATATATATATATATTTTAAGACAAAATTTAAAAAAAACACCGAAACCCTCTCTCCTGGCAAAAGCTAATACTTCAGCACACTTTATTTCTCTGTGTGACATTTGATGATTTGTTCAAATGCATGAAATGATAATACCTGTGTCCCGTAACAAATATGGATGCTGCGGCTCGATGCTCTCCAGCAAATCTTCTATTTACTACCGTTTTTTGCTTTCTTTTTTGGACACATGCGTGGCCAAAAATACTTACAGTAGGGACGAACTTATTCGATTGGGTGGGCGTCTAAATTTCGACTTTTCGGGCACTTTTTACACCGCCTATGATATACCGAGCGAACTTCAAAGAGATCCGGCAACCTTGTGGACAACTATTCCTCCTAATAAACGACGACAACGGCGCCGTAAAGACAGAAAACAGAAGCGTGGTTGCCGTGCGGGTAGATGTGTGAAGCGTGCGAAGTCGAAGGAGCAAGAAGGACGCGAGGATGTGACTGATTCCACCATTCATTCCTCGCTGGACAACCGACGCTTTAAACTCAACGCTCACGAACGGCCCCAACGGCAAATCTTGTGACGATCTCTACAAAGAATACAAAGACTTCAGCTAAGTCAAATAATTCAGCAAAGCTAAAATTTGGTCTTTTAAATATTAGATTGCTTGCTCCTAAAGCTTTACTTGTTGATAACATTATTCGTGATTTTAAACTTAACTGTATCGGTCTTTGTGAAACTTGGTTACGCCCGGATGAGTATTTAGCGCTAAATTATGCTTCACCCCCAGACTACGTGAGTAGCCATGTAGCACGCACGTTGAAGAAGGGTGGCGGTGTCGCGCTCATTTCTGAAAAATCGCTCAAATTTAATCCTCGTACCTCTAATAATTACAAGGCGTTTGAGGCTCTTGTGATGCGGTCCTCTCTATTGTCAATTTATGTAATAACTATCTATCGCGCACCTGGGCCATACACAACTTTCTTAGACGAATTTGCTGAACTTTTGTCTGAACTAGTAACCTATGCAGACAAAATTATAATTATGGGGGACTTTAACATTCATATGAACTCCCCACTCAGTTCACTTACTATTGCGTTTGGGCCTCTAATTGATGCATTTGGTTTTAATCAACTGGTTGATTTGCCAACCCATAAAGATGGAAACACGCTAGACTTGGTTCTGACTTGAGGAGTTTTAACCTCAAACATAACGGTGTTACCCTGTACTACCGTTATCTCGGATCATCATTTAGCTACATTTGAGGTGCTAGCTAAATGTAGTGCTAAAAAAGCTGAAGGATTTAGCGGACGCAATATAAGCACTGGCACAGTTTCTGAGCTCTCTGAACTTCTTCCAGGAGCAGTTGCGTCCTTTCCTTCATACAAAGACTCTATCGACTCCCTCAGGAATGAGTTTAATGCTACCCTGGCTAGTGTCCTGGATTCAATAGCGCCCATACGGCTAAAATCACAACCTAAAAGACGCACACCTTGGTTTACTGATGAAACTAGAACCGTTAAACAAGAATGCAGGAAATTGGAAAGAAAATGGCGCGCTACCAAGCTTGAGGTTTTCCATCAAACCTGGTGTGACAGCTTGTAAAAGTATAAAGCGGCCCTTGCCTCTGCAAAATCGGCCTACCTTTCGAAGGTGATTGCGTCACAAAAGAACAATCCCCAAGTCCTTTTTGACACTGTAGCATCGCTTACAAGGCAACCGACTATCTAAGATAGTTCCACCCACTCAGCCCATGACTTAATGGTCTTTTTTACTAAGAAGATTCAATGCATACAGGAAGAAATTGCTAAAGACGTCATTAATACAACACATACTAAAGGGCTGAAATCTACAGATGCACGACAGGGTGGCTGTCCAGGGAATCTGTCCCGTTTTAGTGAACTGTCACTCGATAATCTTAAACAGGTGGTGAATACGGCCAAACCGACAACTTGCCAGTTCGACCCGCTCCCAGGTTCACTTATTAAAGGTCTTTTTGGCGTCCTTGGACCTTCAGTTCTAAATATTATAAACATATCACTTTCCTCAGGTGTAGTTCCAGGAGCTTTTAAGTCCGCTGTTATTAAACCCACACTGAAACGACCCAACCTTGATCCAGAAAGCTTATGTAATTATAGACCTGTGTCAAACCTACCTTTCCTTTCTAAAGTACTTGAAAAAGTAGTGGCACAGCAGCTGAATTATTTCATATCCGAGAATAACCTTTTTGAATCTATGCAATCAGGATTCAGGGCTAACCACTCTACTGAGACAGCTCTGATTAAGGTAACCAATGATATCCTACTGGCAATGGATTCTGGCGCTTCATCACTTTTGCTGCTGATGGACCTTAGTGCTGCTTTTGACACAGTGGACCATAATATCTTACTAGAACGGTTGGAAAAATGGATTGGTCTCTCAGGAAACGTCCTCTTATGGTTCAGATCTTACCTCTCAGATAGGACGCACTGTGTTAAATATGGCGAAATGACATCTGAGCCCTTTAGTGTTACCTGTGGTGTTCGGCAGGGTTCAGTACTTCGCCACCCCTTCTTTTCAGCATCTACATGCTTCCATTAGGTGATATTATTCGCAAGTATAATATCAGTTTCCATTGCTACGCAGATGACACTCAACTATATCTTCTGATGGAGGAATCTGCCACCCTAAACTGTGCAAATTTGGAGGCCTGCCTCACTGAGATAAAAAAGTGGATGTCACTCAATTTCTTGCGTCTTAACTCTGAAAAGACCGAAATGTTAGTCATTGGTCCATCTAAATGCCGCGACTTATTCTCAAAAACTGCTGTGAACATTGACACATCACACAGAGTGACTCAGTTAAAAATTTAGGTGTCATATTTGACCCTGATCTATCCTTTGAAACACATGTAAAGAAAATTACTAGAACCGCTTTCTTCCATCTTCGTAACATTGCTAAAATTCGTCCTATACTGTCTCAGTCAGATGCGGAGATTATAATTCATGCGTTTGTTACCTCCCGTCTTGATTACTGTAATGCACTACTCTCTCGAAGTCCAGAATCAAGTGTCTTCAGCTGGTACAAAATGCCGCAGCGAGGCTTTTAACTAGGACAAAAAAGACCGATCACATCACACCGATTTTGGCTAACCTGCATTGGCTCCCTGTTAGCCTTAGATGTGATTTCAAGGTTCTCTTAGTATTATACAAAATCATACATGGACCTGCTCCCTCTTATCTTTCAGATCTGATTTCCCCCTATGTCCCGGTCCGAAGCCTACGTTCTGAGAGTGCCGGTCTTCTGGTGATCCCAAGAGCAAAGAAGTGTTCCGCTGGTTCGAGAGCGTTCTCCATCCGGGCACCGGTGCTGTGGAATGCTCTTCCCCCTGAGATCCGATCTTCAACCTCAGTGGAAATGTTTAAATCTAAGCTTAAAACTCACTTCTACTCTATAGCATATGAATAACCTACTCTTCTCGTCGGCTCCAGATCAGGGGAATGTATAATAATAGTCTGAAAAATAGTCTGTGTAATATAGTGTAATAACCTGTGAAGCCCTTTGAGACTCTTTGTGATTAAGGGCTATACAAATAAAAATGACTCTGACTCTTTCCCGCCATTAAGGCTCATTTCGACCCTCATTTTAGCTGTAAATGATGGTTTCAAAACAAGGTGTGATCAGAGTTGTAGAGTAAAAATGTCCCAAAATACTGCAAACAAAAAAGATGGGGATGTGTTTAGGGGAGTGTGCTATTTGTGCACAGATTCGCCCACCTCTACCACTCACCCAAATTGGTCTGGGTGCTTGGCTTGCGTGTTTGGGTTTTTGCAGTTTGTTCTGTTGGTTTTCATCATAAATTGTCTTAACAGTGAACATAGATTGTTTAATGAGCTTCCATACAAATGATTCTTTAGAGACATAGAAACAAAACGAGGTCTGTTGGTGTAACACCGTGAATATAAACGTTTTTAGAAACTTTGTGGACCAAACAAACTACTCATTGTGTTTATTCGACTTTATAAACCTGAAAATTGGAATAGCATGGTCATCCCCAAGCCAGTTGTACTCATAATAGGAGCCATATCTGGCTCGTGAGCCATATGTTTTCAACCCCTGCTGTATCAAAATGTAGCTCACACTGTGTAATATTTGACCATCACAGTAGATGTTTCCAAAGTGTGTAGTACAACTGTAAAGTACTGCTAAAAAGCACAAAGAAGAATACATCTACGGACATTTCTTTTTCCCCCCAGCCTTTGGCAAAGTTTTGGGTTTTTCGGCCACCCTGAGCAGCAAGATGGCCGACAATAATGTTAAATGTTGATATGTAAAATAAATACAGATTTACATGATAGTTCATGTATGTTTGCCCAATATTTAAATCGAAATGATATTTTTTCCTGAATCCTTTACATAGGAGGGGTAGTGGCTAAATGATACAGGGTCTTTTCAAATTTAAAAATGTCGCGCTATAGAGGGCTCCGCGCTTTGTGCTAAAAATAGTAACACGGCTTCGTGCCGCCATCTTGGAAGTCTGTCGATTACAAGCGGTGATAGCGAGAGGAGCAAATATTTACTCAGTTTGTCTATTTATTTACTCAACTAGCTTCGTTTGTGTACGGATTTTGTCCATCAACACTATGGAAAACTACGTGGAGAGTTTAGACAAGCAAGCACGCGAGCGGTACGCTGCGAAGTTGCATTTTATTGGAAAATTGGATCCCACAAAATTAATAACAAGGACTGATCCCGATTTGTTGCCGTGTGTGACTTACATCGGACTTGTTACCAGCTCAGTAGCCTAGATGGTAAGGCGCCCGCTTTGAGACTGGGAGGTCGCTGGTTCGCGCCTCGGCCGAGTCATACCTAAGACTTATAACATTGGTAAAATGGCGGCGCCCTCTGTTGGCTGCGGCTGCATCGGCTCGCTACAACGAGTCAGGTGCATCGACATTTCGTTCTATGTACATTGTTACAAAGAATGACAATACAAAGGAAATTATTATTATTATTATTATTAACTATCTTATTTTCCACCCAAGTCCCTTTTGTGAACTGAAGGATTTTCAAAATTACAAAAGTATGGAAGCCTACGACAGATTTGTGTCTGGTTGGGTTCGGCATGTGTCTGTGCACACAGTATTTAACCTAGCCATACTTGAATGGTGTCGACACATGTACATGAAGTACACATGTCCCATAACCTTTTTAAAATGTATTTCTACATCATAAATAATTCAATTTACCTGTCAGAAAGTGGTCAGAACAAACACGAACACAGTCAAGCTTTGGCAAATTCGACCGATTGATAGCTGCCAGCCACATTCGTCTTCGCCGTTCACTTTTCTCCTGAGCTTCAATCCCCTGATTGTAAACACACTTCGGAAGTCTAAAGAAGCCCTTCCCACCCTTTTCCCCTCGGCTACAACAGCCAACAATAACGCACGTATTCGGCATTACAATGTAGAATCTAACTGGTTCGCTGAACAATAACAATGAAGTGAAAAGCTTTGTGACTTCCAAAACGGCCGCCAGCAATGCATTGTGGGTAAATCCTAGGACCTCGAAGCACTCTATTGATGTAATATTCTGACTGTTTATGCATAAAACCACAAGGGGGTGCTAAATCTACATGAATCGCCGGGGGGGGGGGGGGGGGGCGGGGGGGCTGGGGGCTCCTTTAACTGTAATGATGTAGTTTTGAGACGACCAATTGCAATTGTTGTTTTTTATTTTTTTGCTGAATCATCTGTTCATCAAAGATAGTCGTGATGTTTGGTTTCAACTTTGTCCTCATTGTCATTTGTATGTCTGCCAAAAATACAAAAAAACATGAAAATGCTCCAGGACAAAATATCAAATTGAGTGCTTAAAACAAGGTCTAAAATATTATTTTGTCTTCATTCTGATTCGAAAAAGATACTTTACGGATACTACAAAAATACTACAGGAATATCGACAATTACTAAAGATATACTTCAAAGATACTAGTATGCAAGTACTTTAAAATACTTCTACAGAAATACTACAAAAACACCACTACAGCAACATTATAATACAAAAATACTGCTACATAAATATTACGACAGAAATACTACTACAGAAGTAGTACAACATAACTACTGTACTATAAAAATTCTAACAGTAATATTAGAAAATACTTTAGAAATACTACAAAAATACTTGTATGGAAATATTTCAACAGAAATACGACAAAAATACCACTACAATAACACTGTAATACAAAAATGTGGATACCAAAATATTATGACAGAAATGCAACAAAAATACTTCAACAGAAACATTGCAACAGAAATACTACAAAAACACCTCTACAGTAACACTATCGTACAAAAATACTGCTACAGAAATATTACGACAGAAATACAACAAAAATACTCCTACAGAAATATTACAACAAAAATACTACAAAAATACAACTACAGTAATATTACAAAATACTTAAGAAATACTACAAAGATACTTGTATGGAAATACTTCTACAGACATACTACAAAAATCCCACTACAGTAACACTGTAATACAAAAATACTGATACCGAAAAATTTTGCAAGAAGCTACAAAAAGACTTCTACAGAAATATTACAACAGAAATGCTACAGGAAGGAACTACAGTAATACTACAAAAATACTACAGATATACTACAAAAGAATTACTATGAAAATACTATTAAATACAACTACAGAAATACTAAAAAAAATAAAAACTACAAAATAAAACAATTGTAATACTACAACAAAACTACTACTGCAAAAATACTACGATGTGGTGCTAGCTCTCAATTGGACTGAACCATTTCAAGGCAGTGGAGTATTTCCTACACTGCATTGTTCACATTTTTTTTTGTTTTACTCTATCCTTTACCTAGTGTTTTTCATCATATTTAAGCCTATCTCTATCTCATCCTTTATTAAGGAAAAAAGAGTTTTAAAAACGCTATAATTTTGGGGGGTGCTTAAGTACCCTACCAAAACGGGCTGGTTACGCCCATGAAACTCACCAACATTTAAAACATACTTTACGAACGTGTCTTCCTGAAGTTGTTTTTGTACTATAATTCACAATATAAGGTCAAAAACCTAATTAATATTTAATGCTATTTTAACTGGCTTGAGAATTGCATGAATTAATCATATATTTTTCACACATGTATCAAAAACGTTTGCAATAATGTGTGTGACAATTGTGACATTTTTGGATCCGATTCCACACAAGACTTCCTTCGAACAGTGTGTCCGTTATTAGACTGGAATTTATTAGACTGATAAGGTAACTATGGGTCAAAGTTATGTAAAGATTCTGCCTCTTCTACTTACGTCATGCTATTTGCAACAAATCCAACTTGAGGCTAGTAAAGCTGAGCAACCGGATCTTTCTAACAAGAGAACATGCAAAGAGTAAGGCTTGCCTTTTTCTAGTTCAACAAGACTGTAAAAAAAGAGACAAAGAAGAACGGAGAGTGGATAGTTACATTTTAAAACTTTTCAGCAAGAGAGAAGCTAGGCCCAACCCGAATGTACCAACATGGCCTGAAATTCGGATCGGGTCCGGTCGGCCTCTAGGCTGAAAGTGGCGGACAAAATATTTTCCTGCTTGCTCGCTTCGGAGTTGTCTGACCATTCACGATTAAATCAATATATTTCACTGTACAGCTCGGTTTCTTCAAGTCTAACCGCAGTTGGCATGATCACTTTGGTTAATTATCACTCAGTAACCAAACTAGTTTGTCAAACCAGTGACATTTTTAAAGTCCTGGTTCAAGTCAAAATTTAACTTCAGGTATAGTTCTGAGCGTAGCAGCATCGAATGGCTGAAATGTGATTGGTTAAATGATTGAATATGAACGTACTTATTGGGAAGCAGCCCAACCTGTCACGGTTGCCAATTGGCCCCGCCCGTTTGGCACCAGCTGCGGCTCATTGACTGATTGGCTTCCCTCCTATTTAAGCTCAGTGCTCTCACTCACCCTTTGTCAGTCTGTCAACGAACTTCTGCACCCGCAAGAAGTGTGTTTTGACTCTGTCCGGTATCCTGTTTGAGTATCCTGTCCGGTATCGATCCCGTCTATTTCGTCCTGTTTTGATATCGGCCTCCGGTCTCCAGTGTCTGGTATCGTTCCCGTCTATCTAGTTCTGTCTGATATCTGTCTCCAGTCTCCTATATCTGTATTCGATACTGTCAGTCCCGTTCTGTCTGGTATTGGCTCGTGTAACTGGTATCAATCTCGTTGATCTCTGGCTTCCTGTTTTTCCACGCCAGACTTCTGTCTTTCTTCTTCTGCCTAGCGATCACCGAATCACTGGCGTTTGTGTTAATGTACATGACTGCCCCATTCCCGTAAAATAAAGCTTGTGTGAGAAACTTTACACATCTGGGTCCTCCTCCTGTTCCGGTTTTTGACACAACCACGGAAAAAGCGACAAAAGGGAGTCAATTTAAAATTCTTTAACAAGTTTTGATGGACAAAATATAAATAACACCACATGATTCAGATATTTTTTTAGGCCAGCATTGAATGCCTTGTGAGCCTCACATAGCGTTTACATGATAGTCCTCCATCTTGTTGGTACGGGAATCGAAAAGATCCAAAAAGCTCCAAAAGTGTGTGCAAAATAATTGGGAATATGGTGCCAATTGGCCGTTTTGAGTCTCCATAATTTTTATTCTTCTTTGCACTTTTTAGCATCTGTATTTGGCCGCATGACATGATACTGCAACATCTAGAAGTCAAATAATACACACTGTCCCTTTGGAGCTTAAATAATTTTGCTTACATTTCTGATGCATTTACAACTTGCGCCGGGCTCCAAGCACTACCTAGCAAATGTTTGCCCATTCGTCCTGCCATTCTTTTAATCTTATTTTCTCTTTAAAATCCTTATTATGTGTTAATCCCGGAGTGCCATGTCTAATCTCATAAACAATGTACTGTATATTGTAATTCTTATCATTTGTGGTCTCCTCTACTGAGGAGGAAATGCAGGTTATTCATTTTGGTTAATAATCTTGCTCTATTTTTTAATGTTTTTCAAGTTTTACTATATCTTTATGATGTTTATCAATAGAAAAAATAAAAAGGTACGAAAATAGCAACTACAGAAAAAACACGGACAAAAATAAAATTAGTAAATTTAAAACAAAATATACATTTTTTGACTACATTCAAAATGAGTAAACAATAATTAGGTTGAGCAAAAATATGTGCAAAAAAAAATTGACTTTGTTTCATTATTTTAAAAAATGACAGCCCAAAATTAGAGTTCAGAGATTTCAGTTCCTGATTTTTTTTCTCCGCAGTCGCATTTTGGAGTGTTATCTTTAAAGGAACACTGTGTAATATTCGACCACCAGATGTCGCTCTCATGTGTAATGCAAGATGAAACGAGTGCTAAATAGCACAAGAAAGAATGCAAAATACGGAGCCTCAAAGACCCAAAAAGCACACTTTTTCCTCTCATTTTTTCTCTCTTGCTTTTTCTCTCTCTACTTTGCTCTCTCTCTCTCTCTCTCTCTCTTTCTTGCCCTCTCTTTCTTCCTATCTATCTCGCTTTCCCTCTCATTCTTTTCTCTATTTCTTCCCATCTCTCTCACCGTCCCTCTCTTTCTCTCTTTATTTCTCTCTCTTTCTCACTCTCTCCCTCTCTCTCTCTCTCTCTCTCTCTCTCTTCCTGTCATTCTTGTGTAGTTTCTGTGCAAAATATGTACTGTAATTTGCAATAAGCTGGCGTAAACTACAAAAGATTCAAAGTATTTGGTAGCACGGAGTATATATCCCTTAAGGAGATCATTAGTATATAAAAATACTAATCTGCTGACACCTACTGATATGGATGAACATTACAGTTACTTGGTTAATCACTGGAGGAGAAGATACTGAACATTGCCATCCTTTTTTGCGAAGATAAAACTTTGCAATTTCCCCGGCACACTGCTTGAAAATCACTCAAATAATAAAGTAGTAGGCTATATAATAATAAAAATGAATAGAGCCCAATATTACATAAAAAAATATGTATCTTATATTGTACAAATGAAGGGATAGTTCTACTTCAATTAAATATATGTAAATATGAATGGCTTGTTAGAAAAACAAATGCTGGGATCTTTGAACCATCAGCTAAAACACTTGAAGTAATAAGCATCAGATAAGTAATTGATACTGTATTATATGACATGATGGATTTATGTTGATGACATATTTGCTGACAGCATGGAATGACCTTTTTTATTATTATTATTTAGGGTTATATAAGAAGCTCGCAGTAGGAATCGAATGTGTGCGTTCTCAAAACATGACCTGACACCAAATTGGGACAAGAAGAGCCTGGGGAGCCAAATGAGGGCCTCTTGTTTATATTCCTTGCCAGGAAGAGTGTTGTTACAGATGTCAGATGAAACAATGAAATAATAACCCTTAAAATGATCATTTCCATGCTTAATTAGCTCGTGAAATGTCCAGATTTCCCCTTTATGATATTTCATACCAGATAAAGGGGCCACATTCTCAGAGATTTATAATCAGGCAGTCAAGGGGACCCCTTTAATACATATAGACCAATAGCAACGTGGTGTAGGCGTAGTCTGGATGATAGCTTAACTCCGATTGGTGTAGCCTGCCAAAAAGGGCGCAGCTACAACTGTCAGCCCGACCAAAACAGGGAGGCCCGCGAGCAAGAGCAGCAGGTCTCGGAAAAAAGTACAAGAAATCAAATGGAACGACAAAATTACATTTAAACAAAGCAAACAATAGGTAAGACGAAACAACGACGCCTTTTTTACTTGTTTTTGAACTTTTTGTCCTCTTTTCGTCATTATTATTAAAAGCTTTTACTACAACTAGCGAATACGTCATTAGGTGACGTCGGGAGAACCTTATTTTGGAGGGTGGTGGTGGGGGGTGACTCAAATTATCCTCATCACTGAATTAAGTATATGAATAATCTCTAAAATGAAGAAAAATAAGGTCTACATGCAATTTCCCAGTAAAAGTCGATTCCCAAGTAAACAAAATGTCATTCATAATTGTGCAATTGTGAATGATCGTGTTGTCCCGATTTTAAGGACCAGTTAGTAGTTTTTTTTATACAGCTTAAATGGAAATGTAAATAAAAGCTAGATGTGTTTTTTTCTCCTGTTGGCACCAATCTAGCAAAAGTCAGCACATTAAAAGTTAAATAAAATATCATTTAGGCCAGTGTGTCTCAACTGGTCAGGACCGAAAAGTGGGGTGCCGACTCGTTTTTTTAGGGGATCACAGGCTTTTTCCCTGGCAAAATTATGTTAAGAAGAAAAACAACGGAGGTTCTATTACACTCCTGAACAGTAGATGGCGATAATGCCCTGCTTGATCTCCTCTACCTGTTCAGTCAATTGGCAAGGGACCACATCTCATTTTATTGTGATTTGGTGGTCGTTATTTCCTTTTTCTGCCCATGATAACGGATCCCAAGGAAGTTAGTGATAGGGGAAGAAAAAGAGGAAAACGGTAACCACAACGATCAAGACAAAGAAGGAAAAAATTGCGAAATACAAAAACGCAGTGTCTGCTCTTGAAGGGCTGCTAGAAGGTACGGCAAATGGTTTAAAAATGTTATATTTTTAGCTTTTTTAATAATATGACCATTATTAAGTACATCATTATATAATTATCAATGTATAGTTAAAATCTTGAATTTCTTTTAATAGGTGGTCCTTTTAAAGCAGTTTTAGGGGGTCTCTTGTATGGACTTTGAGTATATATGGTACTTAAAGTTGTTTGTTCTTGCTGATCATTTTATTTTAGGGAAAATAATAAAAAAGTGAATATATTTGACTATCTTTGCCTTAAACTTCACAATCCTTTCATGGGATAAATCTGAGATGCCGACATTTTGTTCTTGATTTAGGTCGCATCTTGTCATTAGGGTAGAATGGTGGGTTCTCAAGTCAGACCAGTTGAGAACCACTGATTTAGGGTTTATTTTTCTTTCCAAGTGTTTATCAACAGAATTTCGGCTCATTTTGACCCAAGGACAACAGGATTGTTATGAATGCATGATTCATTGTGTGAAAAAATTAAAAACACAAACAGGAGCAAAAAATGTATTACAATGTCTGACATGAATGTACAAAGGCCCACGAAATTCCATGAAATAGCAAAAAGCAACAAAGAAACATGGAAAGCATGGAATACTGTCATAAGTGTGTGAAGAAGTCAGCAGAGGTTTCTACAAAAAAAATGCACGGAATAACTTAACCCCCCCTCACCCAAAACAATCAATAAGTTATTTTGTATTTACAAAAGCTCACAGGAATAACCTGCATTACCATTTTAAAGGGGCAGTGTATATTATGTCATACCTGTCAACTTCAGCCAATTGTCTCCCCTCAAAAATGATTAGTTTTCCTTTTTAAGCGATGATAAACCTTACAAACCCAACATGGCACCTATTAAATCACAGCAAAACAGACTATGTAGAATGAAAAACAAAGCCATTTAGTGTAAACAAGTTTATTTTATTTACTTCTATTGTCAAATATAGCACAGATGAAATTACTTCCTCGTTCCTGCATCCAAACATGCAATTAATAAGGCACAATACAAATAACACAGAACTATGAGAACAAATAGCAGAAAGTTTACATGTCACTGCATTGGGTACTGCAACCTAAGAAAACGAGTGCTAAGAAGCTCAACGGAGAATACAAACTATGGACACTCAAAGTGACCAAACTGTACCCCTTTTCCTAATTTTGTTAAAATAAATGCTCATTTCCCGACCTACGCGAGTTTAGAAAAAAATGTGTGTTTACATGACAGTTTTGCTTATTATTTAAATCATTCTTGTTGTTTTTAATGAATGCCGTTTTTAACCTCTAGGGGGCGCTGAATAATGCACAGTTTCTAGAAATAAATTAGCAACAAACAGGATTTGAGTTCATATGAAAACACCAAAGAATAAGAAATATAACAGTGGAAACTCAGCGCTAGTGTATAGTAACACCCGCACAAATGGAATCGAATGGAATAAAATTAAAATAATTTGATTTTATTATCTATCTAACATTTGTCTCTTGTACTGTGACTAAAAGTAGTGTGATAATGAGATAAAATATCCTGGCTTATAGTTAGGCTAATGGTATAGAAATAAGTAATTTTAAATAATAAGAAATAAAACACTTATTTATCCCTTGTCATTATTATACATTACAGTCTAAGCAGTCTAATCTTTATCAGTTATCAAATAGAATAAAACAATCTAAAGATCTTATTCAAATGTTTTTGTTTTCAACAGCTAGTGCACCCCCTTTCTAATTCTGCTGTGAAATGTCAACCACCCTGCTTTGCAAATGTTTGCTGCTGTACCAACTGATGAAGCCTATGTTTGCTTTTTTCCACGTATGGTGCGGCAGGACTGCCTCTAGGTGTTTACAAATGAACTGCAACAGCCAGACCAAGATGATACCCGTGGGGATCCCCCCGGGCGACGACACGCACAAAAAAGCCGCAGGTAATTAGAATTAAAGTTAGCTTTATTTTCATTAATAGCAGAACAGTGAACAATATTACTAATACAGTAATCCCAATTTTGAAACGTTCCCCCTCTAACATAATGCATTTTCAACAATGAAATAGGCACTTTACTAATTCGCGCCCGTTAAAGGCACACTGTGTAATATTGAACCACTAGATGTCTCTGTATTGTGTCGTGTAACTGAAAATGAGTGCTACAAAGCACGAGGAAGAATAAAACCTACGGAGGCTGAAAGTGACCAAACCACACCATTTTTCTTTTCGTTTTTTCCCCAGCCTTTCACAAGGCTTTTTTTTTTATTTGGGGGTACCCGTACAGCAAAGTGTCCTACAATGTTGTCAGCGTCCTCTAAGGGAGCCTTATGTAAAGAAATGCAGAATTATATTATTGATAATTAATGTATTTTTGCTTATTATTCAAAGTAATATTGTTGTTTTTTTTATTGAATGAAGTATTTTTTTACCGCTTGGATGTGTTAAATAAGTGAGCAAAGGGCGGCCTGGGGGCCACATTCGGTCTAGAAGGCTTTTGAATGTGGCCCACCGAACAAAAATGGTAACTATATCATGGCAATGTATGTAATAGTAAATAAAGCACTAAAGTGCCCATTTTCCGTTTGTGTGTCTACTACAGAAATAGTACCAAAAAAATACTACAAAACTAAATACCAAATTTAGTTCTTGAATGCAGGGACCTCCATCCATCGATGTGGAATGGTAAATTTGTTTCTCTGCACTATTGTACTTACAGCGTTATTGTTACAGTGTTATTGTTACTGTTTACCTGACTTGTTTACCTGACTGCCCATTTTGCACATCTGGTTAGCTGCTCCTCTTGCACTATTTGCGCTACTGTAAAATACTATACATAGCCATAATTATTTAGTATATTATTAGTACTCAATACTCCAACTCAATACAACATTTTATTTATATCTGTACATTCAAGAAAACTGTGCGGGTCAGATGTATCGACATTTCGTTCTGTATACACGTGTACTAGAATGACAATAAAGTAGATCTGAATCTGAATCTGAATCTGAATCTGAATCTGAATCTAAATGGTCTGCATTTATACAGCACTTTTCAAGTCAATGAAGACCTCAATCCATTATCTGCACCGCTTATCCACAGTAGGGTCGCGGGGGTGCTGGAGCCCATCACAAGTATCTTCGGGCAGTGGGCAGGGGACACCCTCAACTGGTTGCCAGCCAATCACAAGCAGGGACCTAATATATTATTTTACTTTCATTATGAATAGAAAATAAAATACTGCAGAAATACTACTAAATATGACTGCAGTGATAATACTATCATACACAAATATCACTACTGAAAAACTACAACACTAATACTACAGAAATACTAAAAAATACAACTACAATTTTACTTAAAATACTACATAAAAACAAAAGAAAATACTACTTCAAAAACACTACAATGTACTTCTACAGAAATAGTTAAAAAATGCTAGTACAGTAATGCGAAAAAGATACTCCAAATTCAAAACAAAATGACTACAAACCTAAACATCAAATATAGTGCCTAAAACAGCGACTTAATATATTATTTTAATTTAATTTGAAAATAAAAAAGAATAGTATGAGATAAAGAATACTACCACAGAAATACTGTAAAATACTACAAAAATACAACTACAATATTTTCTAAATACACTACAGAATTATACTACAGTAATACAGAAACAATACAAAATACAACTACAATTTTACTTAGAATACTACATAAAAACTACGAAAATACTACAATGTACTTCTACGGAAATAGTTCAAAAATACTAGTACAGTAGTGCGACAAAGATACTCCAAATTTAAAACAAAATGACTACAAAACTAAACATCAAATATAGTGCTTAAAACGGCGACCTAACATACTATACAAATAAAAATGACTTGACTTGACTTAATTTTAATTTTGAAAAGAAAAAGAATAGTACAAGATAAAAATAGAAAGAATACTACTTCAGAAATACTGCAAAATACTACAATACTACAATATTGCTAAATACATTACAGAACTACTACTACAAAAATACAACAAATATATGACACATTTACTTGAAAACTAAACATCAATTATACCTAAATTACTCTTTTTGTTTTCATTCATAACCAATTTGATGAAAATAATCTATTTAAAAACGCAAATGGGTAAAATGAGATAGTTTTCAAGGCCCCTTTTTCAACGTAATGTGGCCCTCGACTCTAAAAGCTCTGCTCACCCCTGTGCTAATGAATGCACAATGCCCCTTTGAAAACACAAATGTCTGCTGAAATATCTAACTTCAATAAGAAAACTCATTCTATTTTCTGTTCAATAAGAAAAACACTCCAGCCGACATGTGACTATACAATGTCTGTTCATCGTAAAAAAAAGAGCGCCAAGTTATTTACAATGTACCGCCATGACCAAATAGCTGTGGGGATGAGTAAATCATGGGATTTTTTTATTTTTTTTTCTCCTAACAAATACAACGATTGGGCTGTGTCAGTGTTCTTGTTTACCGTAATTAACGCTCAGTCAGCATTTTGATGAGCGAGTCCACTGATGACCTGTCCTGGGATATTTTCCACAATTCACAACTCTTACTTTTGCGTGAGCTTGATAAAGAAGTCTACACACCCCTTCTTTAAATGTATCAAGAAAAAAAGAGATCAAGATAAATGATTTCGTAACATTTTCAATCATTAATGCGAGTTTCGACCAGTCCAATGATTGCCTGGGAGGACAAGTAAAATTGCTAAAAACAAATAAACAAACCAGTGAGAAGGAGGTGAGCGGGTGTGATTGTTAAGCCCGGCGTTGTTTAAAGTCCAATCTACAAATTTACATAATTGCTCATTCAGGCGTTAAAGCTTCTGAAATATTTTGAAGTCAAAGCAGCCCAAAAAAAACAAATAAAACTGTTAAAATTTCGGCCTTTATTATACAATCAATTTACAAGATATAATATTATTTTTACAGGTCGGGTGTGCTTACTTCAGGCTGTTTATATAACTCAGTTGATTCTATCATCCACAATGAGGCCTCTTATAATGAAGGAAAAGGATGTGTTATACCAAATCTCTTTCTTTCTATCATCTTTGATTGGCAAACGGTAGACATAGAACTAAACTAGGTCTAAATCATATACAATACACAATATATATAATACGAGACATATGTAATATATATATATATATATATATATATATATATATATATATATATATATATATATATATATTTTTTTTTTTTTACAAAATAACCATACCCCTCTAGTACGGTTACAAACAGCTACAAACAAAGCTAAAGTTTTACTCACATTGATTGACCCGGAGGTAATTAGGTTTGACAGTTTGCACGGCATGTGACTATTAGCAGGGCGAGTCAATTTTTGGGGCTAATTAACATAAAGTAAAATATGGCAAAGGTTTACTATCTGTAAAATATGTCAAGCTTATTTAGACAAAAACTAAGAACAGTGTTGGTTATTCTGACTCCTAGATGTCGCTGTATGGTGTAGTGCAGATTTTTTGTATTTCATCCATCCATTATCTGTTCCGCTTATCCTCAGTAGGGTCACGGGGTTGCTGGAGAACATCCCCGCTGGCAACCCTGAACTTCGCAGGACACACAGAGACATACTGCAACTCACTCGCTCATTCACACCTAGGGACAATTTGGACCAGCCTATTTATCTGACATGCATGTTTTTTTGAATGTGGGAGGAAACCGGAGTGCCCGGAGGAAACCCACACAAGCACGGGGAGAACATGCAAACTCCACACAGGAAGGCTGGTGGTTGTTTTTGAACCCATGACCTCAGAAATGTGCCGCGGATGCGGTAACCATTCAGCTGCCATGCTGCCCTTTTGTATTTTAAATAACTACAAATAGAAAAACATATATAAGAAAAGCAAGCTTAATTAGGGATCTCCCTAAGAGGGCCCACAAGGACAGCTAAGGTGCCCGCAGACCTGTTCTGAAAGTAGCTCACCATTACTAGGTCATTGTGATTTTCTAGTAAGAGGATATTTTTAGTGTTTAACTAAGACTATTTAACCCTCCTTCGTAGGGGAAGGAGCAGGTGTTTGAACACCACCTAGTGCCGTTTTATATAAGTGCCTGTAGTAGCCTCTTGAAAACAGCACAGGTGATATAAGAGGCCATTCACCTACATCCCCAAAACTAATCAGTGTTATTAGTGGCCTAAAACAGTTTTAAAGGGTTATGCACTGTAATTGCTGCAATACAGTTGTTGAAACTACACACTTGAAGGCGATAAGAGTTATGTTACAAGATCGTTTACATTCAGATATGTCACCACCGTAGGATGAGATCGCAATAAAACAATAATACTGAATGATGTGATTGTCAAAATTTCGGAACAAAATAGTTTTTCCTCAGTGGTTTAGATTTTAGCCATCCCAGCCATCTCCGGGCAGTGGGCAGGGGACACCCTCAACTGGTTGTCAGCCAATCGCAGGGCACACAGGGACAGACAACTCATTTGCTCATTCACACCAAGGGAGAGTCTGGACCGGCCAATTCACAAATGCATGTTTTTTGGAACATGGGAGAAAACCGGAGTGCCTGGTGGAAACCCACGCAAGCATGAGGAGAACATACAAACTCCGCACAGGAAGTCTGGACCTGGATTTGAACACACGCAGGAGGTTACCATGACATGAACTGTGCCGCACAAGCGCTAACCACTGCGCCGCCGTGTTGCCCGTTCGTGTTGCCTGTTATTTTTAAATCCATTTGAGGTTTTTTTTTTTCATCTCGCAGGTGCTCAACACTCTAATACAAACTGTCCATTTTTTTTTTGTTGGATTAAAACAATATATATAAATATCGTGATTTATAACAATAAACTTTTGTGTGAAACCCGCATACGTAAGATAGCATAGTATGTGGAATTATCTCTCTGTATGCTTCAGGGGCTGACGTAACAATGATATATGAGGCATTGAATATATAGTTACATTTCCAAGAAAAGCCCCTGTTATGTGGGCGGGCCCAAAGCCAATCCAGGCCTATACAGCACATGTGTCAACCTTTTCCTTCCAGGGCCAAGGAAAAAAAGGGTTCAAATATATGATATTTTGGACGGTTTTTGTGTCGATATGGAACCGATATCTGATATCAATATCGGTCATCAGTCATTTAGCACGTACAATAAAATGATTTGTTTATTGTTTTAGTTGTTTTTTTACGAATCAAAATCCCAAATATCTTCCATTAAGTTCAGTTAACATTTAACATTTTTATTATATTTGTACCTCATTGTACATAGTTAATTTGTATTTTTGGATGTTTAGATATTTTTAAAAAGCTGTACACTTTTCTTTAGGTACAGGTATCAATTTGAATGAATGCCATGGGCCGCAAATAGCCTCTAGACCGTAAGTTGAACACCAATGCTAGAAATTTTAGTCCTCAAAGGGACATTGTGTATTATTAAGCACCTACTAGTGCTTAAAAAACCTTATTTTGAAAAAAAAAAACAAAAAACAATACTAATTTGGAAAATAATTCTGAACTATAACAGATGCTAATAAATGCTCTTAGGTCTAAAATGTGTATTTATTTTATATAGCATGAGCCTCTCCTAGAGGGAGCTGACATTAACCATAAACAGGCTGGGCAATGAAAAAAAAGTAAGAAAAGTAAACAAATTTGCTTTTTGGTCAGTTTGGGAGAGACGAATAAAAGTCTCCGGAAAGACGAGGAAGTTTGATGAAAGGTGCATAACTCCGACCGCAAAAGGAGACGAATAGAGACCGGTGTGCTTGCTATGTTAAAATTGTTGGCAGCGGGCAGCATTAAACCAAATAAATAAAGCTGCCACCTTAAGACATTACACCCCAATTGTAGGTTAGGCATGGAAGAAAGTGATGTGTGACCACCAATATCATGTGATCAGTCTAAAAAATGATTGAGGCGTGACATAAAATAATTGAGACCCACTGATCTAATCAAATTCATACCTACTTGCTCTGTTTTCGGTCAACAACACGCATGCAACCTGGAAAGGGGTCTATAGCGGTGCTTATTAAAGTCAGCCTTGCCGCTGCACAACAGAATTGACGGATTGACTACTAAAATTTTTTGCTTGTGTCGTCCATCAGGCTGCAGCTGGCTGGTGGCGTGTGCGGCTGTATCGGCTTCCCTTAGCGGCCTGATGCTAGGCTACGAGATGGGCCTGACGTCGGGCGTTTTGCTGCAGCTTCGCGGAGTTCTGTCACTATCCTGCAGCCAGCAAGAGCTGCTTGTTAGCTCACCGCTACTTGGGGCCCTGCTCATCTGCCTGGCCGGCGGACCCATCCTGGACCGCTACGGTCGGCGGCGTTCCCTGCTGCTTAGCGCCGCCCTGGTGGTTGGAGGCACGGCGCTCTGCATGCTAGCCGCTTCTCTGACGGTGCTAGCATGGGGCCGCGGCGTGGTAGGCATGGGCACTTCGCTTTCAGGTACGGCAGCGTGCTTGTATATCGCCGAGATTTCGCCGAGGGAACGGCGCGGCCTGCTGGTGACGCTGTACGAACTGCTGCTGGTGTTGGGCGTGATGCTGGGTTTTGGATGCAGCTATGCCTTTGCCGCCGTACCAAGCGGCTGGGTTTACACTTTCGGACTGGTCATCCCACCGGCGCTGATCCAAATAGGGGCTTTGGTCTTCCTCCCGAATAGTCCGAGATTTTTAGTGGCGAGGGGACGATCGGAACAGGCGAGGGAGGTTCTAGCACGGATGAGGGGTGGAACCAAAGAACATATAGAAGTAGAACTCAGGGATATCCAAATAGGGCTAAAGGAGGAAGCCGAGCACACCTTCCTGGAGCTCTTCAGCGCCAAATCCAATCTGAGGTCCCGGCTCCTTACAGGCGTGGTTCTGGTTTTCCTCCAGCAGGCCACAGGGCAACCCAACATCCTCTCTTATGCTTCTCCGCTATTACGCGGCGTTGGGTTCCAAAGCGATGCCGCCGCCACCCTGGCGTCTACAGGTTTTGGTGCCGTCAAATTGGCGGGCGCCATCCCGGCCGTGCTGCTAGTGGACCGGGTAGGACCCAAGAGTTTCCTGTGTGTGGGCACCGCCGCTATGGGGTTGTCTCTAACAGCGCTCGGTGCTATCACCCTTCACGGTCACACCCAATTGAGCAGTTTGTGCGTTAGCCACCCGTTGCACAACCGCAGCGATGAATCCTGGGACAACGAAACGGTTTTCAGCGGCGTCCCCGCCTGGCGGACTGAGGACGAACTTGTGAATGACAACGAGGAATCGTCTTCGCTCAAGTGGGTGGCGCTTGTCAGCTTGTTGGTGTTTGTGGCTGGATTCTCCATCGGACTCGGCCCGAGTGAGTACAACCGAAATTGTCTTTTATTGTCAATGATAACCAGAGTTGGGCATGTAACTGAAAAACAGTAGTGAGCTAGTTACTTTATGTGAAATGTACTTTATTTTCTGCACTATGAGACGCACCCCCAAAAAATAGTATTTTGTGTTATATTTAAGATGCAAGAAATTAAAACTAAAGTAATAGGCAGGGTTGCATAAAAAATACATTTCAACTAAATATTCCATAGAACATGAATTAAAATCAGGTTTTATTACAAAAACAGGTTTTAGCACAGACAATTGACATTTTAACCACAAAAGGGCACTTGAAGACCACTCTTTTCGAAATGGCAGCGCACACTAGGGCAGAAGCTAATGGCTATTAAGCTAGTTTTAGATTTCTTAACCTTTTCTCATTTATCTACCTTCCCTTTGGGATACATGCCTGGCTAATAATCCCTACAGTCGCGACACACCCGAATCTCATTGATTTAGAACTGACGCTGGATTTTAGCTTTACATATCCCACAGGTGGGGGTTGAGGGAGGACTCACAGAGCAGGCTATGTGGTGGGAGAGGGACACTGGCGCGTATACTGGCTGGATGCCAGACTGATCTTACCCAGGGCTGGCCCTATTACAAGGTCCTCGTTGCACTAGCTTACATCTTGGAGCAGGAAAGGCGGAAGAAGCACCAACCTCAACCTAGTCCAATTCCATCCAGTTCTTCAGGGATGGGGAAAAACCAGCATCCTCAAGTAGAGCCTCCTGCAAACAGCAGGGTAGACCTGGGAAGGAAATTACACTTTCCCCAGGTAGTCCAAACTTCCTTGAGGCCAAACAACATGATTTGGTAAGAAGAGGCCCAAAAGATCATCCTGATTGAGCCAACTGTACTGTGGGAAGATGGATGCAGCGACGTCCATGAAAGGAAACACGCCAAATATCAAGAACTGGTCCAACAGTGCAGGGACAAGGGATGACAGACCTGGCTATTCCCAGTGGAGGTCGGGTGCAGGGGCTTCCCAGGACCGTCTGTATGGGACACATTAACAGCTCTGGGAATAAGTGGAAGGGAGAGAAAGGCAGCTGCCCATAGGGTGGGGGAAGCCGCGGAGAGAGCCTCTTGTTGGCTCTGGAGTAGGAGAGAGGAGTTTAGCTGGGGACCAGGAGAAGATGGGCAGTGACTGGCCATCACTGCCGGCCCGCCAACCCGAGGGCATTGTGGTTTAGGGTCGAAACGCCCAGTGACAGTTGGACACCACCTGATGTGAAGGCTATCATGCTACAGTTACAGTTTGAGTGACTGCAAAGTTAGCACTGATTCGAAGTGTATGTCATAGTAGTATATACATTGGGAATTACACACGTTTTTTTAATTGTTGCTGCAAAAATGTTATTGCACTAATTTTCATTTGTTTCGTTACTGCATTGTCACAAAAGTTTAATGAAAATTAGTCCAATAACATTTGTATTATTCTTCATTGCATTCTTCTTCTTATAATTATTATAAGGTAGGCTGTTTCTCTGAGCAATGACTATAAAGACTATTCTAATTCTATATATTTCTCAAAGGCAGAACAGTTAACCGCATGCTGTATCATTTAACTGAAACTATGCACTTTCAATTTTTTCCACCGTATTTTTGGTATATGAAGCGTAACGGATTATAAGGCGCAATTTCATATTTCTGTCCGATTTCGGATTTTCAGTTGCGTCTCGTAGTGCGGAATGTACTCTCTGTGCGGTTTCACCCGCAAAAAAAAAGCATAGTACCTTAGAGTACCTCATTATCTGCCATGAGTGTGCGTTCGACAAATATCACGTTTTAGAAGCACTCAAGTATGTGTTGTACTGGGCACATGAGGGCCAAAGTACACACGCTATCAAACAACTGTGGTGTTAGATAATCTAGTACTACTAATAACCTCACATGACATTTTTGTTGTGTGTATGTTTGTGTACTTTGGTGTTGCAGTGGTTTACGTGGTCATCAGCGAGATTTTCCCAATGGGGGTCCGAGGGCGGGCCGTCTCCGTGGTGTCGGCCGCCAACTGGGCCACCAATTTGCTCATCTCTATGACTTTCCTGACCCTGACGGGTATGTTGACACTTTGGGGGAGATTTCAGACCAGGGCCGATTTTAGGTTCTTTGGGTGGGCTGAGCACCTAGACCAGGGGTGGGCAAACTACACAGGTTTCTTCAATGGTCAGAATATTATGAAGATATATATAATAGTAAATATAAAACTGGTAATAAAAAAGTTTTTTTTCTATGTCTACTTCGTTTTTGTTATCCTTTTTGTGTCCGCAACAAAAATACTACAAAATTAATATATATGTATAATATTTAGTGCTTGAAAACAGGGACCTAACATATAATTTTTTTTATTCATTCCGATAATAAAAAACCTATAGAAATACAACAAAAAGACCAGTACAGTAACACTATCCTACAAAAATACTGTTTGTCACGACCAGAACGGAATCAGGACCCAAATGCGTAGCATTAACCACAAGTTTATTGATAGAAAGAGGAAGGGCAGCGCCCGCGATCCGGTGCTCGCTGGATGCGGGAAGCAAGCTGCTCATGCGATCAGATCGTGATCCGAATACGGAAGTGTATCTTTCGTAGCGGGAGATGGCGATGTCAAAGATGTAAAAACGGGTCGTAGGCCGGGACGGGAGAGCAGACGTGGTGGGATCATAAACGGGACGTAGCCGGAGACAAACGGGGAGATCAGGAACAGAGAGGTGGAAAAACGGGAGCAAAAAACGGGGCATGCGGGAGTCAGGGTCAAAAATGCTTGCCAGGTAGAGGTTCGCTGACAGACCGACAACCGGAGAGTGAAAGGACTGGGTTTTAAAAGGGACAGGAAACCAATCAGGTAGCCCGCAGCGGCTGGCACCAAATGAGCGGGCACAGGGGATGCTAATAAGTAATCATGACACTGCTACATAAATATTAAAACAGAAATACTACAAAAATACTTCTACAGAAATCTTACTTTGGAAATACTACAAAGATACGACTCTAGTTTTAGAGCCATTTAGGAGTAACTGGGATGATTTTAGGAGCTTGGTACGGATTAATTGCTTTTGAGTTATTTCTTATGGGTACCCGCGGACCCGTTCTGAAAATAGCTCACCGGTGCCAGGTCATTGTGACTTTCTAGTAAAATGATTTTTTAATTGATTGTCTGAGTCCGTTTAAACACTATCTTTAATAATTAACCTGGTAATTACATAGTAATAACAGTATAAATTGTTATTTTATAAATTCAAGTGAAAAAATTCCTGTTCATAGGGTTCATGGACAAAAAATCTATTCAAGTATTGCTGATTATTTTTAGGCACTTAACTATGAGAATAAAATGAGAATCTATTCATGTATTGACCATAATTATTCATCTTTTTACTGGTTTATTTTACATGAAATGCAACAAACTAAATTCCAATTGTATGGGTTTTATAAAGCGAATGAGCAAAAAAATGTAGCTAGGTATCTTGCTAGGTCTTAAGCTTTGTAGCTAGCTGTCACCCTACATTTTTAGCCATCTAGCTAGCTTTTAAGATGTTTTGCATGCTATCTAGCTAACATTATAGCTTGCAAGTTATCAAGCTAAATTTTGGTCTCCTTTCTAGCTACCTAGCGAGCTTCTTTTTTTTAGCTTCCTATCTGGCTCTTTAGATGGATTTTTACTCTTAGCTTACTATCTGGCTAGCTTTCTAGCTTTGTAGTTAGCTATCTTCCTAAATTTGTAGCTTTCTCGCTAGCCTTTCACATGTTTTGCATGCTATCTAGCTAACATTATGGCTTGCAAATTATCAAGCTAAATTTTGGCGTCCTTCTAGCTAGCTAGCTAGCCTTTTTAGCTTTCTATTTGGCTATTTAGATGGCCTTTTACTCTTTTAGCTAGCTTTCTAGTTTTGTAGTTGGCTGTCGTCCTACATTTTTAGCTATTTAGCTAGCCTTTCACATTTTTTGCATGCTATCTAGTTTACATTATAGCTTGTAAGTTCTCAAGCTAAATTTTGGTCTCCTTTCTAGCTACCTAGCGAGCTTCTTTTTTTAGCTTTCTATCTGGCTATTTAGATGGCTTTTCACTCTTTTAGCTACAATCTGGCTAGTTTTATTAGCTTTGCAGTTAGCCATCTTCCTACATTTTTAGCTTTCTAGCGAGCCTTTCACATGTTTTGCATGCTATCTAGCTAACATTAAAGCTTGCAAGTTATCAAACTAAATTTTGGTCTCCCTTCTAGCTAGCTATCTAGCCTCTTTAGCTTTCTATGTGGCTATTTAGATGGCTTTTTACTCTTTTAGCTAGCTTTCTAGTTTTGTAGTTGGCTATCGTCCTACATTTTTAGCTTTCTAGCTAGCTTTTCACATGTTTTGCATGCTATCTAGCTAACATTATAGCTTGCAAGTTATCTAGCTAAATTCTGGTCTCCTTTCTAGCTAGCTAACTTCTTTTTTTTAGCTTTTTATCTGGCTATTTAGATGGCGTTTTACTCTTTTAGCCAGCAATCTAGCTCCCATTTGTTTCACCCATTCAAATAACTTCCAAGCTACCTTTTTAGCTATTCAACACGTTGCTATTTTAGAAATGCATATTGAAGTGGGTGCCCTGGGCGCTAATTACGAGCAAAAAGTAGCTTGACGCTTGAAAAAGAATGCAGAACCCCTGAGCTAAATTATCTGCCGACAGAAAAACAACTTTGACTTGCAAACCTGTTTCTAGTTATACAGTACTACATATTTTCCTTCCATTTACTAACCAACGTCATTCCAATGCACGCACAAAAAAAAAACCTTTTGGCTGCACACAATGTTCTATACTATGTGTACTATTAGTGTGCATCTGTTCCCACTTACATTTTCAATTCCTGAAAGCAGCAAGAACTCGTAAACGTTTTGTTTTCCCAGAAAGGATCGGCGTCCCAAACATGATGTTCCTCTACGCCGTCATGAGCATCGTTTTGCTGGTTTTCGTTATCCTCTGCGTGCCCGACACCAGGGGACGCACCCTAGAAGAAATCTCCAAAGAACTGGCAAAAAAGTGAGTGGGCACTGGATTCCAGTGGCGGGCCGTGCTTATCACACCTAAGCCTTTGGTAGTGCTTTGTGTGAATCAATCCAACCCTCAATAACTATTTTAGGGTTATAAACAGGGTTTGTGCAATTTTTTTAGAGCCAAATTTAAGCACTTTTAGGGCCAATTTTTCCAGTACCTTCAAAGAAATCCACTACCAAACAAAAGAAGGGGTTTTTTTGTGTGTTGGCTTCAATGACTAAAACAAAGTTGCTATCTTAGTGCTAGCACTTACTTTGTGCTATTTTGCCCTGTTTCTTCGATCTGTTTGTGTCAATAGGCTGCTATAAACTGATATGAATTCTGCCAAGCTAAATACGCAAAGGGCTCAATAGGTGGCGGGAAATAATGAAGTTCAATACGGAAGACAATAGAAAAAGACAGAATGTACAAAAAAAGGAGAAAAATGACCAAATTTTGGACTAATTTTATTGATTTTAAATGCCCCAAAGCATAGTGCATTCCATTTTTTAATCTTAGGTACTGCTGATCTGTTGCTTTGTGCTTTACTTATTTCGGTGAATATTTTGATATATGTTTTATGTGTTTTTCAGGGATCTCTTGCAAAACAAATAGATTTAATAATTCATAAATAAATCTCTCTCTCTTTCTCTTGTTCTCTCTCGCTTTCTATCCCTCTCTTGTTTTCGCTCTCTCTTGATTTCTCTCTCTTACTCTTTCCCTCTTACTTGTTTTTCTCGTTTGTTAACACTCTCTCTTGTTCTCTCTCTCTTGCTCTATTTCTCTCTCTTTTGATCTCTCTCTCCCTCTTTCTTTTTTTCCGTTTCTGTTTAATCCACTAGTCCGGCCCCGGGAGATTTTTTTTCACCTTACCGTGTGGCCCCCAGGCTAAAATAAGTTTGACACCCCTGGGCTAAAGCAACAGCTTTATTGCTACTTATTTTATGCCTCAGAGCCTGCAGAGCTTATTGTAAAGGCCTTTATGTAGATGTCTGACCCTGGCAACAAGTAATGGCTGAAATGTGATTGGTTAAATGCTAAAATATGAACGTAAATCTGGAAGCAGCGCAACCTTGGTGAAAGCAATAAAAGAAAGCTGGAAATTTTCAGATATTTCATAAGTATTCGAGGGGAAATATACCTAACATGATTCAGATATGATTTTTTTAGGTCAGCAAAGAAGGCCTTGCAGGCCCTGACGGTCCACCACGCCTGGATTCTATCAAGCTACCAGTCCCTCATCTGTGTTTTTTTTTCCTCAATTCATCAGGAAACATCTTAAATTTAGCCTGTGCAAGAAGAAAAGGAGAAGAATGTCCAAGGAGATGCCACCGGACATCCTGTGACCGCCGTCGTACACTTCAAGTTTTTCATGGAGGGAAAAATTGTCCTACAACAACACAGGTGTCAAACATGTGACCCGCGGGCCGGATCAGGCCCGCCAACAGATTAAATCCTGCCCGCAAGACAATGCTGAGAGAAGTGCAAGTGAAAATTGGGCTGCAGTTTTAAGTAGGTCCCCTTGATGTCACCAAAGCCACTCGCAAAGCAACTGGAGCTCTCTCGCTCTCTTTCTTTTTTCTTTTTAATCTCTTTTCTTTCATTTTTCTTTCCTTTTGTCTTTTCTTTCTCTCTCTTCTTCTTCTTTCTCTCTCCCTCTGTCTCTTTTCTCTCCCCCTCTCTCTCTTCTTTTCTCTCCCTCCCTTCTTTTTCTCTCTATCTTCTTTTCTCTCTTTATTTTCTCTATTTTCCTTTTTCTCTCTCGTTTTTTTCTCTTTCTAACTTTAATCTACTGGTTTGGCACCTGTGGGATTTTTTTACTAGCATTTGGCCCCCAGCCAAAATGAGTTTGACACCCCATGTACTAGTAATAGCAGTATTTTTTTTAGGTATTTTTTTCTACTAAAATGCAGTGCACTTTAATCAATGTTTTTTTGTTCTGTAATAAAGGGACACTGTAATATTTGAGCACTTGATATCACTATATTGTGTCAGGGGTCTCCAACATTTAGTCCCCAAAGAGCAACTTAGAAGCCTGCAGATTGGGTCATCGTGATTTTCTTGGAAATTTGCTTTTTTACTGGCATGAGAAATACTTGACATGATCATTTTAATTTGAACCCTTCTTCTAAAACTATAACCTGCTAATAAGATATCGTAATAACATAGTAATTACATAGTAATAACTTAAGTTGCTATTTTTCCAATTCATTTCAAAGCCCTTTGCGCTAACCAGTAACAAATAAGAAGCTCTTAGTTTCAAAAAGGTGGCAACCCTCTGGTGCAACTGAGAATGAGCACTTACAAAGCATAAGGAGAGTTACAAACTACGGAGACTTAAGCTGCTTGCGTGGGTTTCCTCTAGGTGCTCCGGTTTCAAATCCCAGAAACTCGCATGTCAAGTTGTGAATGGGCAAGTCAGTTGTCTGTCTCTGTGTGCCCTGCGACTGGCTGGCAACCACTTCATGGTGTCCCCTGCTCCCTGCCTGAAGATAGCTGGGATGGGCTCCAGTGTAAAAGTCAAGTAAACAGTGCCACCACCAGGGCAAAGTAAGTCATTGCAGTCGATTGATTGGTTTAGATCAGTAAAATCGTGTAAAATTGACATTTTCAGCAAACTAATTTTTCAGTAGTATGCTTTATTTTTCAAACTACCAACCTAACCTGCATATTATAATCATGGATGTCGAGGGATCTTTTATTAGCATAAAACCTTTATTCACAGACAATGGAAAATATATTTTCATGTTCGGGATTGAATGCGTTCACTAGTTTATTTTAACAGTTGGGTGAATGTAGATTTACACTTAAACTGAATCACCACATTTTACAAACTCAAGTGGGAGTAATGAATAAAAAAAATATTACTGCCTGAACTGTCGTGTTGGTGTCATAAATTAAAAAGAAATACAAAACAAGCGTTATCAGTGCATAGTCATCAAAGTTGGACTACGTCAAATCCAATTACTAGGCTGGGCCGACTAAAGGAGAGTATATCCTTTACTGCTCTCTAGCTGCCAGAGGGAGTATTGTTGTTCATTTACTGTATTTTAAAAAAAACGTAGTTTGTGGTAAAAATTACCTAAAGACTCGTCCATGTTTTTGACATACTCAAGATGTTATGGGGGGCTGGATTAAATTATTCAACGGGCCAGGTTTGGCCCGCGGCACATAGTTTTGATATGGTTGGTGTAGATTATCATTTGGTTGGGAGAGCAAAAAAGCAATATATAAATTATAGTATCGGAAAAAAAGATGTTTTATTGTCTTACTTATTTTCCTATAAATAAAGAACCATTAAAAGAAGAAATCTGGTGTGAATCATGTATGTTCCAGAGCCACATATTTGTGAGTTTTAACCCCGTGTGTGCATTTATCAAGAGACGATTTTTTTTAGATTTTGAATAAATCGCGAATTTATTTGTCAACCTGAACAAGGTTTTTCTTTTTTGGACAAATCCGTTCCCCTATCGGTGATATGGTAATATGCTTACATTTTCAGTTGCTGGAATTTTTTTTCCTATTACTAAACACTACCTTCCTTTTGATGCTTGGTTCATCATTTTTATCTAATCCTTACACTAATACACGTTTTATACTGCCCCGTTTAGGTGTAGCATTCACCTGTCCTCTTGGCTGCAACCCCTAGGGGGCAACATTGTACAGACTTACACAAGCTGCCGTTAATAACAAAGGAAGAAATGCAATGGAAAAACGAAGCCACCAGAGAACAGTGTCAGTCTCATTTATAAGCAGATTCAAGTTCATCCATCCGTTCATTATCTGCACCGCTTATCCTCAGTAGGGTCGCGGGGTTGCTGGAGCCTATCCTAGCTATCTTCAGGGGCAGTGAGCAGGGGACACCCTGAACTGGTTACCAGCCAGTCACAGGGCACACAGAGACAGACAACTCACTCACTCGTTCACACCTAGGGACAATTTGAACCTGACATGCGTGTTTTTGGAATGTGGGAGGAAACCAGAGTGCCCGGAGGAAACCCACGCGAGCACGGGGAGAACATGCAAACTCCACACAGGAGGTTTGATCTCATGACCTCAGAACTGTGCCACACACGTGCTTACCACGGCGCTCCGTGCTGCCAGATTCAAGTTCAGTACTTCTCTATTCTTTGGCGAAGCCATGGAAGGAAATTTCCGAAATTCTGGTCCACAATCCTTTGTCTAAGGGAGGAAAGCAAGGCGCCATCAACCCTGTGTACAGTGGAGATGGGGCGTTGTTGGACTTGACCCGGGACGTTGTAAAGCGATGTGCAGAATACCTCCTCAATCCCACTAACTTGTCCTCCTGTGAGGAAGCAGAGCCTAGGGACTCTGAGGTGGGCTCTCATATGTCTGGTGTTGAAGTCACTGAGCTGGTTTGAAAGCTCCTCAGGGGCAAGGCCCCAGGGGTGGATGAAATCCGCTTGGAGTTCATTAAAACTCTGGATGTTGTGGGCATTTCATGGTTGACATGCCTCTGCAACACGGCGTGGACATCGGGGACAGTAGTTCTGTAATGGCAGACTGGTGGTTGGTGTTATTTAGAAGCTTTACTCAAAAAGTGCTATATAGATGCAGACCATTGACCATTTACGTTAGCGCCCCTCCGTTTGTCAGTGCGTGTTTCCTGCCAACGAAACAGACGCGCGCTAAAAATGAACGAATCACGACGGTTCCTCAAGCGAAAACATTGCGTTCTTTCCAGCCAGCGTGGACAGATGACTAGGGCTTTGTGCAAAAAATGACCGTGCTGTTTCGTGCATTATGCCCCGAGAGCGTTGTACCTCGCGCATCAAGTGTTAAACGTCATGAGACAAAACATGAACATGAATTCAAGGCGGAGACTTTAAAACACGCTGTGTCCAGATGCGGCAAACACAGAGCCTGAAAACCTTTGTCACTGCTAAAAACACCACCACTGAAGCTATCTAACAAATTTCTCACCGGAAAACCATTTACTGATGGCGAATATTTTAAAGAAGTGTGTGTGTGCGTGTAAGCGTGCCTTCTGCATTGCTGTTGTTATTAAGTTTTTATAGTTTCTGCAACAAGATATCATTGATGAATGGTATAGTAGCTGACCATATGACTTGTTTTTTGATTGTAGTTTATAGTTCATGAAGAGTGGTTGATTCTGGTTCATTCTTGTGGTAAAAAGTTGAAGTAGTTAATTGATGAACAAGAATAAAGATAAATAGGTCAGTCATACCAGTGTTTTTCAACTAGCGTGCCGTGAGACCTTGTCTAGTGTGCCGCTGGAATTTTATCTTTTCGGAAAATCAGGCCATTATTAAGTTTTTTTGCACTCTTCAGACGGGGAACTGTAATAATCATCCGTATCAGTAGGTGGCAGTACATTTTTGTATTCTCTTTATGTACTAATTATCTGCTGTTGAGGTAGCACAGTACATTTAATAACTTAATTTGTTTAACAAAGCGGTTTAAAATTGCTCTGTTGAAAATAAAAACATAAATCACATCCTTCTTTTTGATATTTTAGATACTAATGATCTGCTTATGAGGTAGTACAGTGAAATATTTGACATAACTTCATTTTCAAACATTTTCGACAGCCGGTGTGTCTCAGAACTTTTTTATAAATAAAAGTGTACCTTGGTACAAAAAGTGTTGAGAGTTATACGATTAAAATGTCTATCCATGTTGTATTTTTGGACTGGTGTAAAATGACAGCTCTGTTGGATAATAAAAAAAATGTTGTGCGAGTCATTAATCTTGGTGTGGCTCACAGATTTACAAGGACATTTGAAAGTGGCAATCCGCACCGAAATGGTTTGCCGACCCCTGCTCTACAGGTTCCTTGGGGTGCATGGGAGTTTGCCCATCTACCGTAAATTCCGGACTATAAGCCGCTCCTGTTTTCCCAAACGTTCAACCCTGCGGCTTATTCGTTGATGCGGCCAATTTATGTAATTTTTCTAACGGCCGCCAGCGGCGCTCGAGTTCAAGGCACATGACGCAGCTTACAAGCTAAACGCAATCGAGCAGTCCGATAAAGAAGGAAACAAAGCTACTGCACGCAAAATTTACCATGCGAGCGTGTTGGTAGCGTGTTTTGGAATGAGGGAGCGTGGGACAACGTCTATATGACAAAGTCTCTTTCCTATACTAAAAGAGGACAACTTTGATGACGATAGTTATAGGGAGGAAGATGAGAAAGGTTTATCGTGACTTCTACATGAACTGAATGTTTTTTTTAACAGACCCGTTAACTGAATTGCGAGCGTGTTGTTAGTAGCGTTTTGCTACCCTTCACAGACACGGTTTGGGATGAAAGTTATATTATGATTATTAAAGCTTTGAAAACTCTCTCGGTGTACCGTCTTTCTTTGTAAATATGTATAACCATGTATAATATGAATTTGCAACTGTATATTTTTGTAATGTATTGATTTCTATTTATTTTGGACACTTATTCTGATAAGTTGGGCAGCACGGTGGCGCAGTGGTAAGCGCTTGTGCGGCACAGTTCATGTCATGGGAACCTGTCGTGGGTTCAAATCCAGCTCCAGACTTCCTGTGCGGAGTTTGTATGTTCTCCCCGTGCTTGCGTGGGTTTCCTCCGGGCACTCCGGTTTACTCCCACGTTCCAAAAACATGCATTTCAGGTGAATTGGCTGGTCCAAATTGTCCCTAGGTGTGAATGAGCGAATGAGTTGTCTGTCCCTGTGTGCCCTGCAATTGGTTGGCAACCAGTTCAGGGTGTCCCCTGCCCACTGCCCGGAGATGGCTGGGATGGACTCCAGCCCCCCCTCCCCCGCGACCCTAATGAGGATAAGCGGTACGGCTGATGAAATTCTGATAAGTCTTGCACTGACCAATTAAAAAGAAGGGGCGTAACAGACGCAGGGGATGACAGAAAGTGGGGACCGGTAAAGGTGAGTGTTTGTGGACACGGCAGACAAAGGTGGATATATATTTTTCCCACCCTTACCTTTGGAAATATACACTTTTCTTCCTTGGATTACTTTTAACGGTGCAGGTCTGCATCAAATTTTAACTACCGGTATCATTTTCTGTTCATTTTGCCGGCTGTGGTTTTTAAACTGCAATTTATGTTCAGTTCGCACTGATCGCTGTTTGGCCCTGGGGCTAGGACTTTGACTCAGCCTCTGGGAACAAGTGTCTCGGCCTCTTGACTTTGTAGTGTATTATGATTTGGCCGATAACTGATAATGGATAATTGATAAAGAATATAGAACAAAAACCTCTACAAAATCCCCCCCTCAGTTAAAATCGCGGGACTCAAAGTAGGGTTCGGGTTCATTTTGTGATTGTGTTACATGTTTAAATGAGGGCGCATGTGGCTTATATAAGTACAAAAGAGGTTATCCTCTTAAAATGTGGTGGGTGCGGCTTATAATCAAGTGCGCCCTATAGTCCGGATTTTACGGTACATGTGTTCTGTGGACTTCAGAAGGCCTTTCTCCGGGAGACCTGTAGGGGGCGGTTCAGTAGTATGAGGTTCCTGATTTTAAAAAGTTAATATTTTTGGTTTATATTTCATTGCTTTGAATTTCCAGGGTATGTTGTGTTGGTGATCAACTTTAAATCTGTTAAGTTTGTTAATTTTCATTTCATGAGTTTTTCGGGGATCCATTGCAAAACATATTACATTGCTATTTACTAAATAATTTGATGCAGTTTTTATTATTGATAATATATCAGGAAAAAAAATTATTTGTGGAGCTATTTGGGAGCCAAAAGAGATCTTCTTAGTGATCTGAGCTGAAAGAGCCGCTCCTCGAAAAATTGCCAGAATCTCTATGACTAGTCTGATAAACCTGTACTTTTGGAGACAGTAACGCTTCACATAACTCGAAAATGAGGACTGGAGCCACTGTCTGCCTCATTTTTATGCACTTTTTTATTTTTATTGTTCTTCATTTAAAACTTTGGCCTATAGAGCCAGACTGCCGGGAAAAACGGCAGTGGAAATGTCAAGCATTTTCAAGCACTTCGCCTAAAATAATTTTTCTGACCTTGGAAACACATTATTAAAACTCAATTTTCAAGGATTTCAAGCATCCTTACAAATACTGTAAATCTCATGTTGATGATGTCTGTGTACTGTTTGTTGAAATGTTCATTTCATAATATCAATTTTGCTGGCATTGCATTTTGTTCCATATGACATAAGAATATTTTTAACTAACTTTTGGGGAAATCCATTGAGATTCAGGGATCTCACCTAACAAACTTGAAAGTTGGAAAAATGCGCAAAATTTAGTCTTGCCAAAAAGATCTGGAAATGTTGATTACTTTTTTTACAGTACTGTTTTTCTATAGGGATATCAAAGTAAAATTAGTAGATCATTTGAACGTTTCTCAGAATAACTAGAAATTCAATTTTTTTTTGTTCTACAAAGAAAATCAAAGGGGTTAAATTGGACATGTTCATGTCGCCTTACCCCGGGTTTTGTGATACAATATATATATATATATATATATATATATATATATATATATATATATATATATTGTAAGTTGAAACACTTCATTGTTAAACACAAGGGCCAAAACTGTCTGACATACAGTGGCTTGCGAAACCATTTGGCCCCCTTGAACTTTGTGACCTTTTGCCGAATTTCAGACTTCAAACATAAATAAAACTAATTTCTCGTGAGAATCAAAAATAAGTGGGACAAAATTATGAAGTGGAACACACTTTATTGGATATTTTAAACTTTTTTAACAAACAAAAAACAAAACAGTGGGTGTGCAACATGATTCAGCCCCATTGATTTGATACATAGCAGCGCCACCTTTTGCTGCGATTACAGATGCAAGTCACTTGGGGTATGTCTATCAGTTTTGCACATTGATAAACTGATATTTTTGCCCATTCCTCCTTGCAAAACAGCTCGAGCTCAGTGAGGTTGGATGGAACAGCAGTTTTCAGTTCTTTCCACAGATTCTCAATTGGACTAAGGTCTGGACTTTGACTTGGCCATTCCAACACCTTGATGTGTTTTTTGGTGAACTATTCCATTGTAGCTTTTGCTTTATGTTTTGGATCATTGTCTTGTTGGAAGACAAATCTTCGTCCCAGTCACAGGTCTTTTGCGGACTCCATCAGGTTTTCTTCCAGAATGGTCCTGTATTTGGCCACATCCATCTTCCTATCAATTTTAACCATCTTCCCTGTCCCTGCTGAAGAAAAGCAGGCTCAAACCATGATGCTGCCACCACCATGTTTGACTGTGGGGATGGTGTGTTAAGATGTTATGTTTACACCAAACGTCACTTCTTGCATTGTTGCCAAAAAGTTTGATTTTGCTCTCATCTGACCAGAGCACCTTCTTCCACATGTTTGGTGTGTCTTCCAGGTGGATTGTGGCTAACATTAAACAACACTTTTTATGGATATCTTGAAGAAATGGCTTCCTTCTTGCCACTCTTCCATAAAGGCCAGATTTGTGCAGTATACGACTGACTGTTGTCCTATGGACAGATTCTCCCACCTTTGTAGACCTCTGCAGTTCATCCAGAGTGATCATGGACCTCTTGGCTGCATCTCTGATTAGTTTTCTCCTTGCATGAGCTGAAAGTTTAGGGGGACGGCCTGATCTTGGTAGATTTGCAGTGGTCTGATACTCCTTCCATTTCAATATTATTGCTTACAGTGCTCCTTGGATGTTGAAGGCTTTGGAAATCTTTTTGTATCCCAATCCAGCTTTAAACTTCTCCACAACAGTATCTCGGACCTGCCTGGTGTGTTCCTCGTTCTTCATTATTTCTGCGCTTTAAACCGACCTCTGAGACTATCACAGTGCAGGTGCATTTATACAGAGACTTGATTACACACAGGTGGATTCCATTTATCATCATTAGTCATTTAGATCAACATTGAATCCTTCAGAGAAGCTCTCTGAACTTTTAAACAGAAAAATTCAATAAATGTTTCCAACACAGGATTTCGAGATCTAAAAGCTCTCAATGTCCCAAACACAACACACAGTTGCTTCTTTTTCCAACATCTTTATTTCTATATAAAATACAAAAACAAAATCACATCTTAACACGATGATAAAATGTAGCAGAGCCGAGACAACAATAAACGCCGCTCGATCCCGCTTTATAAACTGATTTAATCGGGATTAAGAGTAACGTGTGTAAAACGTTCATTGCTGCATTCAGGTAGCATGAGCATAAATATGAAAACGTCACCTCATCGCGGAACCGGAACACAGCTTCTATATTTATCCGTTAAAACCTGATACACAAAGACATCCTCAAATGTTACTTAAAACGCACTCGCGGTCAGACCTGGAATAACAATAATAAAATATTTACAATTTACAACGAGTGTCTCGAAATGTACACGTGTTTGGCCGTTAACCGGACCGGTTTGTAATCTTCCACGGACGGAGAAAACCTTCAACCTCAGTTTTTGTTTGTCGAGCTTTTTTGTTCCTCGCTTGCGTGACGTAAAATCCGACAAGCGCCTCACTTGCAGAGCGGCTTCTTGCACTCAAAGAGGAGGGGGTACACTTGCTCCACTGCCGTGGCCACATTTTGCACATTTGGTCCTGCGGGGGTCGCCGGGTAATGTAACGACAAATGAGCTTAGTCAAATCAAATCAAATGGATTGGTACTGAAGTACCAAATTAAAACATTCTGTGTATTGTGAGACAATAAAATCACCTCATTCATCCTCACTCAACAACCCAAAACACCTAATAGACGTACACACAGCATCGCTAAAATGCAACAAAATAAGCCAAATTCAAGCACTTTTAAAGCCAATCTTTCATTTTTTCCAGTACCTTCAAAGAAAGATATCCAGCGTCGAACAAAAGAATGTTTTTTTGCTGAGTTTGATGACTGAAATGAAATTTCTGTATTGCTGCTATCACGTACTTTGTGCTATTTTGAGATGTCACCACCCATGATCTTCTGTCAATCACCTGCTATAAACTAACATAAATTCTGCCATTCTGCTTGAACAATGCATGCGCAGCTTGGCTACGTCACACTTGTTTACAAACACGGAAAGGTCTCTATAGGTGTTGGGTAATAATTAAGTTCAATACAGACGACAAAAAAAAGAAAGTACCTCATGTATAAAAAGCAGAAAAATTAGCCTCACTTGGACTAATTTTAACGATATTGATCGCTCTGAAGAAGAGTGCATTCAATCTAAATCGACGGCTGATCTTTTGTGTTTTGTTTTACTTGTTTTAAATTATTTTTGGAATGTTTTTCAAAGGATCTGTGTTTAAATTTCAGAACCTTATGTTTATTTTCATACTATTGTACTACTGTATTTTTTTATACAATGTGATACTTTTGCATGATTTTTGGTTATTTTCGGTACTTTTATACTTCTATTTTTGTACTTTTTCCAAACTTTTAAGCACATTTTCACACATTTTTCTACTACGTGTCTCCTAAAGAAAAATGCGTTTGACACCCCTGCATTAGAAAAACACGTGATGAGGTTGTTGTTGAAAGGTCTTTGGTTCAAGACCGAATGGAAACACGTTGGCCTGGAGAGGGATGGGCGCCACCAGGTTGTACTTGCCCGGGCCACACAGAACTAGTAGGGGGGAGAGGGAGAGGGAGAGGGGCAGGCAGAGAGAGAAAGACAGGCAGGGAGAGAAAGAGAGAGAGAGAGAGATAGAAACAAAGACACAAAGAAAAAAAGAAACATAAAACAGATAAAGAACAAAAGGGAGAAAAAGAGAAACAAAGAAAGAAACAAAAAGAGAGGGAGAGAAGGAAAAAACACAGCTAGAGAAAAGTAGAGGAAAAAGAATAGAGGGCATAACAAAAGGAAGAGGCAAAAAGAAAGAGTGTGAAAGAGAGAAAATGGGAGAAAGAAAAATAAACAAAAAAAGAGAGAAAGGAAAAAAAGAAAAGTAAAGGGCAAGACACTGAATCCCTAATGCCCCCAATAAGCAAGTCGGCGCCTTGCGTGTGTGAGTGTGTGTGAATGGGTAAGTGTGAAGCAAATTGTAAAGCGCTTTGAGAGGTCTTCATTGACTTAAAAAACCCCACATAAATGCAGACCATTTACCATTTACAACTGGTCCTTTGCGACTTGCGCTTAGCTTTAGGTAAGATATCGAATAATGCAGTTTATTTTTCTCTTGTACTTCTCTCAGCATTTTCTTGCAGGTCACATAATGCATAAATGGGTAAACGCAACAATTTTGAGCATATTCTCTTGTGTGTGTGTGTGTGTCTAGGTGAGATACCTGTGACTGTGAGGCTTCCCGTGGAGAACACCTGGATGGTGGCCCTGATGGTTTTAATTCTGTACGTGGCAGCAGGGTGGAGCTCGGGCTCGTAACTGAGAAAAAAAGAATTGCCACTCTCAACTGCTTTTATGTAAACCCCTTGTCTCGCCACTAGAGGCCAGACCTGATGCATAAATTTAAAGAAGCAAAAAAAAGCAGGAACAAGTGACGGGACATGAAAAACACGGTCATGTGTAGCACAGCCACCTGGCAATGGGTCGGTTCTTCTTCGTGAAGTCCGTCAGGTGGATGGCAAAGGGCATGGAGCAGACGGCCAGCACGTTCACTACCTTGAATGCCGAGAACCTCACCTGAACGCAACAGTTTTATTCAGGGTCAACTCATGACTAACAAAATTCCTTAAAGGCAATAAACCTGGCAACGATATTGGAATGCATGCAGGATAAACATCAACCACATCAATGAACATTCTCACCTTGAAGCCAATTTTTTGCAGGCATCGTGCCAACCGGCGAGCACCTTGCTTTGCCTCTTCCTCGCTGAAAGATGGAGAAGAGCAACAAGGGATCAGACGGGGCCGATAGTGATCACTTTTTAACGGAGATACGGTGCCTGGCAAAATTATTGGCCTCCTCAAAATATTTTTGACATATTGCCATAGTTTAGACATCAAACTTAAAAAAAAAATGTAAGTACTTTCTTAAAAGTCAACAACATGTAAGACAGAATCGTGGAAATAAATACATTTATTCAACATGTTATATTGTGTTAATAAATAAAAACTTTAAAAGAGGGCTTTCCAAAATATTGGACCCTGGCTTGGACATTCGCCTTTGTATCATTAGTTTTAAACCATTCTTCTTCATTTTTCGGTCGTCGTTCTGTTGGATTGAAAACCTGCACCGCCTTTTTTTGGTCTCTTGCAAACTCCCAACAGATTTTATGCCATTATTGCCCAATATTTGGCTCCATCCATTTTACCATCAACTCTAACGATCTTCCAAGTCCCTGCTGGAGGAAAGCAACCCCAGCAAACGATGCTGCCACCACCATGTTTGACAGTGAAGATGTTTTATAGGTGATGTGCAGAGTTACTCTTATGCCTAACAAAACACTTTGAATTCGGCCCAAAGTTTAATTTTGATGTCATCTGATCAGAGCACCTTGTTCCATGGTACCATGGGCCTTCTTGCAAACGGCAAACAGGACCATTTATGGTATTTAGAAAGGGCTTTCATTTTTCGAATATTCCATAAAGGGCAGACTTAAGCAGAGTACGACAAATAGTTGTCTTACGCACAGACTGTGCAACCTCAGCAGCGTATGCCTGCAGGTCATCCAATGTGAACATGGCTCTCTTGGTTGCTTAACTGATTAGTTTTATCCTTGTTTGGGGTGAAAGTTTAGCGGGACGGCCAGGTCTTGGTACGTTTGCAATAGTTTTGAAATAATTCCTTGCACAGTGCTCTGGGAGATATGTTAATATCACAAAATATTTTTGTATCCCATTACTGCTTTAAACTTTTCCTGCCTGGTGTGTTATTTGGTCCTCATAATGCTGTTTGTACTCAGTGTCTGCTTTCATAAACCTTTGAGCCCATCACAGGTAAATGTAAATTTAAGTCTCACTTAATGAACTCTGTTAGCCACTGTTAGTTATTTAGGTCTACACTGGATCATTTAAAAGTCATCACAGAAATTCTGCAATCACTTGGCTGAGCTGAACCTACTTTTAATTTTTGCTGTAAATATAATATGAAATGTTGAAATAACTTGGCTACACTACCCGGTTGTGTCTCACATGTTGTTGACTTTTAGAAAATATTTCCAGTATTTTGCTTTCAATCAGGAGTGTGAAATGTGGCAAAATTATAAAAGGGTTTTGGGAGGGCCAGTACTTTCGCTAGGCACCGTATATCTAGCTGAATCACAACTTGATAGCTTTAGACCATTTTAAATGCCAATTTCTCATTAAAAATTTAACACTTCATTTTGCTCTCATCACTCGTCGGGGAAAATTCAAGCACATGTTACACCCGGCGCCCTCTCCCATCCAGTGAAAATGGCTGGGAGCATACTTTTGTAAAAACAACAGTGAGGACGTTATACTTTGCTTTTCATTTCTGAGCAATGTTCATGAGAACTGAGCGTTTATAAAGTGAAGCTCATTGGAAAATGTTTAATTTAAAGAAGTACTTAAACGTCAGACATCTGAATTATAACGGAGAAAACATGCAGATTCCAGAGCTTTTTTATGGAGGACTGATTCTGTCATATGTAGAAATAAGCGTATCAAAACCATCAATATAGGCCAAATAACTAAATCACGTATTACCAAAATAGAAGACATATTTGGTCAACGAGTGCACCGATCACCTGAAATGCAAGAAAACATGCAAGGAGGACTGTGAGAAGGGCAGTCAGATTAAAAAAAAATGTCCATCCCTTCCGAAAGCTCTCCTCCTAACGCCTTTTTATTAACTCTTCAAAGTTACAAAAGTCAGATCATCCTTAAAGAGTGTGGATATCAAAAAAACAGCAACAGAATTGGCCGATAGCGACAGTCATGCAACAGGAATAGAAAATGTAAAAAACAACGAACAACAGTGAGTCCAAATAGGGAAACTGGCATCACATGAAACCTTCTTTGCACTCGTCCAATAGTAACAAACGTATCAGTTTAACAGTTCAGGCAGTTTAAAACCCCCCTTACACCCCTTTCTTATTTGAACAACATTTTTGTGACAAAATACATGACAAAAAAACAAAACTGATGACAACATATATGAAGAAATACATTGTATTTATGTCATATTTCAGCATAACATGATTTATTTTTGTGTTCGCCTATTTAAATGGCATATATTTGTAGATATTTAACCCTTTATTGAACAAGTGTCACACAAGGCACCTGGAATCGTTTTGTTATTTAGGCTAAGAAAGTGTCAGAAATCATGTTCAGTGTTTACTTTTGGCCCCTTTTTCAGAAAAACATGAACTTTCAATATCTGGCTATATCTACCATCACTATGTATTATTACAATGTAATAAGAGTTCAAAAAAAAAAAAAAATCAGACTTGGAATTTTCAGGATTATAATGAAGTAGAGACTGGAACTGAACATGAACACATTGTAAGACAACATAAACTGCAAATATGAAATGTTATAAAAGTATACAAGAAAGTTTTTGGAGTCTTGCTCTCTCAGTTCTCCATATATTATCAACTATTTTTAACCATGACCAGGCATTTTATGGGCTCGTAGAGTAAATGGCGAGGCAATTCCTGGAGACAGAGACCCACATCATACATGACCTATCGGTACCCCAATTTACTGCCCTTTTGACAATCAAAACTAACAAAGGAATTTTCAAAGGGTTCAAGTGTGTTTTTAAATTGTTTGTAGATAACAAAAAATTATTTACAAAATGTATAACTAATTATGCCCCGTCTGTGTCATTTCTTGCCTGCGGTCAGTCTGTTGTCACATGTGGATGGCCTGTGAGATACCATTGTGGGAAGTTGCTGCCACTTTGTGGGTGTTTTGGAGAATTACTTGGATTTAATTCGATTTTTTAAATTTAAATAACAGTCACAGAGTTACGGTATTTCAAATAAAGCTTGTCAAACGGGGGCGCTGGCGCACCCATGGTAATAAGAGGGTTGAACATTTAATTCTACATATGTCTGGATCAGTCTTCCATTCATTTTTGTTAAATATTTTAAAGTTCTGATGCTTGTCATTTTTTTAACACCACACAAGTACAATGCAGGAAGAGAATTGTCTCCACCATAACCTTCCTATGAAAACAAGGCCCTGTTGTATCATAGGGAGATTTAATCTGGGTTTAAAATCCCAGGTTACTTCTCCTTCAAACTGCATCTTTTTGACTTACCTTGTGGCTCCAGTGCAGATAATTTTCCCTGAGGACCAAATGGATGCAGTTATCTTGGGCTTGCGAAGCTTCATGAGTACTTTCTGAAACATAACAAAGTTGCTTGTTTCTATACACTGAAAAGGTGCTCTTGAGTGCAGAATATTTGCATTCATAACACGGACCAACTTTTCTAAAAACACTGAACGACTTCCATAAATAACACACATCTCTGGCATTCAATTTCAAATGCATTTCCGAACATTGCACATTTAACGCCCTATTTTCAAAGATAAATATTCTTGCATAACGCACACTCAAGTGTGTATAATAAGCCCCCCTAATTTTTGATTAAAGATCAGAATAAAATGTTGTATTACTTTTTCACCGCTTAAACTAAGCATTGTAAGTGATAAAAGTTGTTCAATATGTGCATCCGTGATAAATATCAATTATTGACAGTGTACACTATGAACACAATTCCAAAATAAAATTTACAAGATTTCATTTAACACCCCAGTGTGTAACACTTGAACACTTGTTCTGTATTGTCTAATGCGAATTAAAACCAGTGAAGCAGAGCACAGGATAGCAGGATGCTGCCAGACAAACATGGCCGAGACCTTAGGTAAGAATTCCACTATGTAAAAGAAATTTCTCAACCTATAATATTTAATAATAATTAACAATGGCAAAACTGTTTTTTTTTGCCTAGTATTCAAATATAAGTTTTGTTTTTTTAATGAATGAAAGTTTCTTGTACCACTAGAAGCCACTAAATATTACACACTGCCGCTTTATTTTCCTTTAAAGTCTGATTCATTATGCTTTTTTGGTTTTATTTATATCTTTCTGTTTTTTTCCCATTTTGCTCTGGTACTGTAAATTTTGGCTACCTGCTTGATTTTTGTAAATTTAATCGTGATCGGCAACTAAAAGCTTGACAAAGGCGTTACATGAAGAAGGTTTCCGCTTCGCAGACCCAGTTGCCGTCTTAACGGGTAGCAATATATCATTAAAAATATGAGAAGACTGAATTTAAACTTAACTCCCGATATTGGTAATTGCGAAAAACTGCAATGTTTAAGTCATGTTTTAGAGTGGGCCAGGTGAGGAACGAAATTAAGAGGTGACTTGCCTCTGCGAACGAACAATCAAGAATTACCATATTTATTATGGAACCTATAAATAGACTCAGTCAAACACGAAAAATATTATATTTACCAGAAAATTTACAATGACCCAGTAATGGTGAGCTATTTTCAGAACAGGTCTGCTGGCACCTCAGCTGTCCTTATGGACCGCGGATTCAGGTTGTTTTCTTATATTTTTTCTTCCTTGATTTTCTATTTTTAGTTATTTGAAATACAGAAAAGGCGGCACAGCAGCTGAGCAGTTAGCGCTTCTGCGGCACAGTTCTGAGGTCATCGGTTCAAATCCAGTTGCCAGATTCCTGGGCTGAGTTTGCATGTTCTCCCCGTGTTTGCATTGTTTTTGCCCGGGAACTCCGTTTACCTCCCACATTCCCCAAAACATGTGTATCAGGTTAATTGTCCATTCCAAATTGTCACTAGATGTGAATGAGCAAATGAGTTGATCTGTCTGTGTGTGCCCTGCAACTGGCTGGCAACCAGCTCAGGGTGTCCCCTGCCCACTGCCCGAAGATAGCTGGGCTCCAGCACCCCCGCAACCCTACTGAGGATAAGCGGTGCTGATAATGGATGGATGAAATATAGAACCTGAGGCGCAAGTCATATATTGTTACTAACAGGGTTGGGTGGGGTTACTTTAACTTGATTACTTTCAATTACTTTTGGATTACTCCAATACCAAATATGCTAAAAAAAGACAAAAGAAACTAAATATGAATAAAATGACTAAATTTAAGTAGAGTAACGGAATACATGGAACGGCAAAAATGATGTTGGCAAGCTGTTTGGATTTATTTTCATTTTGTTTCTGTCGCATTTTATGTTAGATTTGCCGGAGATCAAAACCAGGAGAGAAAGCTTACACGTGCTGTGAGTCATAATGTTATTCATGTTTAGTTTCTTTTGTCTTTTATTAGCATATTTGGTATTGGAGTAATCCAAAAGTAATTGAAAGTAATCCAGTTAAAGTAACCCTACCCAACCCTGGTTACTAATAATAAACTGTGTCTTGTGGCTTGAGAAATAATAATGTGGTTGCATTCAATGTTTTGCGATTGTGGTCAGCGATATTTTCAACTTCAATCACTGCAGAAATACAGGAATATACTACAGTGAAATCTTGTAACGTGCACCCAAACTTTTCGAGTTCTTTTTTTAGGTAAAAAAGTGTGTTTGCTATATGCGAATAAATATGTTACATTGACACGAACATGAATCCATACTAAATCTAAAACATGAAAACAATTTACATTAAAAAACACCTTACCCCCACCTCTGGCTTGTAGATGACATTGGTTCCTTCCAGAGCGATGGTGCGCAGGTTGAGGTGGCATCTAGTCCTGAATGTCGCCACCACGTTGGTGACGATAATATCCAGAGTGTCCTCATTGCTGGAATCCATGGAAGTGGGTCTATGTGTCTATACAAACTAATGCGTGTTGCTGAGGGAACCACACCGGGCTCGCGCCTCACTCGTCCGCCATCGTCATGATGTTGAGCGCCCGTTGCCTGCAGGGGATACATCACAAATGTCAAATATCACCTGTTTGGTGGAGGGAGGTGAGCATTGGCTCTCACCCGGTCTCGTCGTGCCCTAGTATCTCAGTTGTTCTGACATATCACGTTCGATCCTATTTCATTAAAATTCCATGAGAAAACATCCATTTGTCCAAAGTTTTTTGGACTGTACTGTTGCTAGAGCAGAGGTCTCCAACGTGGTGCACGCTGGCAGCAAGTAGCCCCCTAAGAAAACATGAGTAGCCCGCAGACAGATTCTGAAAATACCTCATAAGGTCTTTGCAATTCTCTAGTATGTTATTTCTAACTGGCATGATGCTTTAGTGGTTTATGTAACGTCTAATAATTACAAAAGGGTAAACACATAGTGAAGACTTAGTAATAACAGAAGTAATTAATTTCAAAATGTATATCAAAATAGTAGCCCTTCACGCCAATCAGTAACAAAAAGTAGCTCTTACCTTCAAAAAGGTTGGTGAACCCTGTGCTAGATAGTAAGAAGGACGACAAGCCAAAAAAAAAAACTCAGAAAATATCAAATGTATACTGAGGGTGAACCACTGAGGAACATTTCTTAAATGTCTGAAAGGTGACTATTATAATGATGTAAGACACAATAATGGGTTGAAAAGATTAATAGAAGACGCATCCACTATTAGCCTTTGGGTCCAACAAGTCATCGCTTTTTTCTTTATGGGAAATTTGCTAATTTTGAGATTTGATGTTTGTTGCAAATTTAGGAATTTTGTTCCTGCTAAATGTTATTGCACTCTTTTATTCTTTGCATTATTGTCAAGGTGCGCTATTTTTCATTAAACTTTTTTTATGATGCAATTACAGTCTCCAAGCACTGCCTTGTAAATAGTTTTACCTATTTTACCCGGGCTTTCATTAGTTTATCCTGGAGTGCCACGTCTTATCTTGTTATAATCAATGTTCACTATGTTGTTAACGGTAAATGGTCTGCATTTATACATATATTATAAACATATATTGTATTCCGTCGTTAATCAATATAACTGTTAACTGTTGAATTCAACGACAATAATTGACAATTCTAATGCTAACACACCAGAATACAAAAAATAAACAAATGTGAAAAACCAAAACAATTGATGTTTTTGCTCAAATTTGTACACTAATACGGACCTCAAATAAGAGCTCGTCGTGCAGTCCCAACCAATCGTATGTAGGTTATAAATGTAAGATGCAAACAAGTGTTTTATCCCTTGAGTTTTTTTTTTAATTTTCGTTGGCGGTTATAGGTCAACTTTAGCTTACTTGATTGATATATTATCCAACATAGTATCTGATGATCGACTAATTGACTGTTAAATTACCTGGTTAACAACCCCCCCTAAGTAACCCTACTAAAACAGAAAATCATTGCAACAGACCTTGACTTTGATATGATCTGATTGAAATATCCACCTGACATTGGAGATCTGTAGCCTCTTACCTGGCTAGGACAACAATAGCACGTTGTTTGCCCTTTACTACAAAACGGCAACGCTTGGCGAATTAAAGCAGTGAGCGTGCACATCACAAGTCCGCTTGCCCAAAACGTTCTGTCCCCTCCGATCCAACACACAAAGCCTGTGTTACACCTAAATCTAGAGCTTTATACAAACTCTCACAGAATGCCATCGCGACTTTCCGCTGCGAATATCCATGACAGACACTTTGATGGATAAACGTAATAGTTGAGTTGGGACGAAGATACGAACTTTAACAAGCAAATTTACGTCAGGGAAAGAGTTAATGTACCGGGTAGCTTGGATGCGAGGCTAAGCTAAGCTAGGCTATTATCGATTTCAGGGGGGCGGGGGTTTTGATACGCTTATATTTACCTTGGGGTTACTATTGGTTGTAAACCACCACAGCGCAAAACTTCTTATACACATAATATTCGCGTTTCGACTTAAAATGTATAGCCACGTACGAATAAATACACTACCAGTGCGGTATTAAGTATGAATGAAAAGTTGTAGCATCTCTAGCTAGCAGTTTAGCCACCTCCTTGTGTCAGTGTGCATCTAAGGAGATTCCATTTAGTGATTTTTGTTGCTTTTGAAATGTTCCTTTTTGAATTGTTTTCAGTACCTCGTTCGCTTGTCAATGCGGGAGCCCCCACGAACTTTAACAAGCACCGTCAACTGTTTTTTTTTATTATTATTCCCTCCTCGCAGGTTGCGGATAGAAAATACAAATGACTGCGCCAACTAAAAAAAATAACATTTCCGGGTGGGGTTAACAAAATAAGAGCTTAGAAAACAAAACGGTCAAACGATTTCCGCTTTCATAAAAATACGTTTTTTTTTATTATGAGTAAGATAAATAAATCTATATCGTTAAACAATGCCCGGGAAGGCATTTTTACCATGACACGTGAAGGCAGCAGGGGAACTTCCCCCAAAATAGAAATGATAACATCTATTCGTATTATCTAACAACATATGACTTTACCTCTTGTCAAATGGGCACCCCTTGGTTGCAGCTTGCTGCAAAGGTGTGCAGAGAGACTGGGGGACAGCACGAGGTCAATTCACCTCCGACCGCATCCCTCAAAATGAACGACCTAGATGGGTGAAGGATTCACTATATTACTATTGAAGGATTTTATACATTTGACTATAAGGGATTTTATACGATTAAATACAAGTTACATTTATTGAGTGCAATGAAGATTTTCACTGAGTGGGCTTCAGGTCACGCTGTTCCAAATTTGGAATGTTTTGGCTGGGGAATTTTGATAACAGGACTCTGACGGAGGACAGCAGGCGATATTTGGGGAACAAGGCCCTGATGACGTAGAAACGCTCGGTGATGTTTTGGTTAATTCCAGACATCGCGACGCTCTTCCCCGAGCCGTGGAACCCACGTGGGGGCTTCCCTGGCACACCCATCGGAGGAGCCGGCACACCAGCTTGCGGAAAAACGTGGGCCGGGGATAGAAGTGGAAAGATCAGGAAAGGAGGCTTGACAGAGACTCAAGCGACACATTCATCCAACCATCCATTATCTGCACCGCTTATCCTCAGTAGGGTCGCGGAGGTGCTGGAACCAATCCCAGCGATCTCCGGGCAGTGGGCAGGGGACTCCCTGAATTGGTTGCCAGCTGGTCGCAGGGCACACTGAGACGGACAACTCACTCACTCATTCACATCGAGGGACAATTTTGGACCAGCCAATTAACCTGACATGCATTTTTTGGGGATTGTGGGAGGAAATCGGAGTGCCCGGAGGAAACCCACGCAAGCATGGGGAGAACATGCAAATCCTGCACAGGATGGCTGGTAGCTGGATTTGAACCCATGACCTCAGAACTGTGCCACATACGCACTAACCACTGCTTTACCGTGCCGCCTTGATATTCATAAGGTTGAAAATACTCGTGTGAAATGGATAAAATATGCGATACAAAATAAATTGGAAGGGGCCTAACCCTTTTTGACCCAAAGAACCATAAAAGCATAAATATTTAGATTTTTTATAAGAGAGAGAGAGCCACTCTATATATCTTAAGACAAAATTCAAGAAAACCCACTTTACAGACAAAAGCTAATTCTTCAGCAACATTTATTTCACTGTGTGACGTTAGAGGATTTGATGTCATTTATGAAATAATAATAATAATGCCATAGCCTGTGTCCCATATCAATATCATATACCTCTTAAAATTTGTCTCCCTGCCACAGTTACTTAAGAGTGATCAGTCTCATTTTGACTGTCACTTTTGTCCTAACTAATGGTTTCAAAACAAGGTGCGAACAAAGTTATTTTGTAAAAATGTCACAAAATACTGCAAACGAGGATACCAATGTATTTACCTTTATTTATTTCTCTCTCTCTCGCTCTTGCTTTTCCACCCCTTTTCTCCCACTCTGTCTCTGTCTCTTTCACTCTCCGTGTCTCTTTTTCTCTTCCTTTGTTGCTCTTTGTCTCTTTCTCTCTTTGTCTTTTAACCTCTTTTGCTCTAACTTCCTTTTTTCCTTTTCTCTCTTTTCTCTTTCTCTCCTTCTACCCTTCACGCTTTCTTTTCTCTTTTCTCTCCTTCTGTCTTTCTATTTCTCTCTGGATTTTTTTCTTTTTCTTGCTTTCTTTTCACCCTCTCTCACGACTTTTTATCTCTTGTTTCTCACCCTCTCCCTCTCTTTCTTTGTCCCACCCTCTCTCCTTTTCCCTCCCTCTTTCTCTTTTTTTATCTCGTTTTCTTTCTCTTTAATCTACTAGTTAGTTTTTCTTTCTCTCTTCTCTCATGCTTTAGATTTTTTAATCTTTCACACTATCTTTCTCTCTTTATTCAATTCTCTTTTTTCCCATCTCTTTCTCTCTGCTGTAGTTTTATTTTTGCCACTTTATGTCACCTAAGCCAGGCACCACTAACAAAGTAGTATTCACCCCCTCTCTCTTTCGTTGTTTCTCTCTTTTTTATCTTACTCTATCCTTCTTTCCTTCTTTTTTTCTCATTTTCTCTCTCTCTTTCTCACTCCATTTCTTTCTCGAGCTCATTTTTTTTCTTTCTTTCTTCTCTCATTCTTTAGATTTATCAATCTTTCTCACAATCTTTCTTTATTTCTCCTTTTTCCCATCTCTCTCTCTGCTACAGTTTTATGTATAGCCACTTTTATGTCACTCAAGCCAGGCACCACTCACAAAGTAGTATTTCTTTCTCTCTCTCTGTCTCTCTCTCTCTGTCTCTCTCTCTCTCTCTCTCTCTCTCTCTCTCTCTCTCTCTCTCTCTCTCTCTCTCTCTCTCTCTCTCTCTCTCTCTCTCTCTCTCTCTCTCTCTCTCTATTTTACTCTGTCTCCCTTGTTCACTCTCTCTTAGTCTCTCTTTTCCCGCACTCTCTTACCTTCTTTCTTTCTATTAAACCTACTAGTCCGGCCCCCATGAAATTTTTTCAAACTTGTGGCCCCCAGTTAAAATGAGATTGACACCCCTGGTTGAGATGATAGTTCATGTATGTTTGATTATTTATAAATTAGAATGTTTTTTTTGATGAATGATGTTTTTTTTACCTCTAGGGGGCCCTATACAACCCACCCTGTCCGTTTCAAACCATGCAAAACACTTTTTGGGCGTGCATAACATTGTTCTTTTATTCTAAAGTCGTAAAATGTCTAATAAAATCAAATGCAAGTGAGTTATTGTGTTTACGAATGTTTCTCAAACGCCAATATTGCACTTAACGTGGCTCTCGTAGACAACAACGCATTGTGTTACGTGTTTACTCTTGGCTTGACGTTTAAAATGTGGCTATTTAACTCCATCTCCAAGTGGAAGAACATCTGCTCTGGAAAGGTTCTGGAGAGGAGTGCAGAGATAATGTTTACAAGCCAGTGGGAATGTTTGTGTTATCAATGAGAGAATTGGGCCCCATGAATGAGACGCGCAAAGAGGACTCTGTCTTCCTAATTCAACCAGCGCAAGAACCTTTCTTGAGAAGTTCGATCTTTATTATCAAGGTTTAGAGGGGGACGATGCTAATTTGTTTCTTGGGGTTTTTAAACCTGTGTGCCATGAAACCTTGTCGTGTGTGCTGCAGAACGTTACCCAATTTTTCTTTGTAATAAAGCACAGCATTTTTCAATAAGATTGCTTTCTCCCCATAATCAGCCAAATTACTATCATTCAACCATATCAGTAGGTGGCAGCACATTACTACTTTCTTCCCTTTATATATGGGGCGGCAGTAGCTCAGGAGGTAGAGCGATCGTTTTAGGATTAAGGGATCCCAGTTCGAATCCCGGCTTGTCCGTGTTACATGCCGAAGTGTCCTTGGGTAAGACACTGAACCCCCAATACCCCCAATAAGCAGGTTAGCAGCCTTACATGGCTGCACAGATCATGGCCGCTATTGGGAAATGTGAAGCACAATGTAAAGCGCTTTGGGAGGTCATTGACTTGAAAAGCGCTATATAAATGCAGATCATTTCATTTCATTTCATTTGTGCGTATATTCTAATTTTCTGCAAACGAGTTTGTACTTAGGATTTTGCAGTTGGACCCAAGTGTGTCATGAACCAGGTCAGGAAACAGGAATGGAGATGGAGTAACGTACTCACAGTTTATTAGGGAGAGGAGGAATGCGTGCACACTCGATCCGGGGATCGATGGTTGCGGAAGAGGATTGAAATCCGAACAAAAGAGTGGTCAAAATCAAACAGATCAGGCCAAAAATAAAACAGGATCAAACACAGGCAAATTCACAGAATTAGGCATTTCAGTTTAACGGGAGTCTTGCAGACGCTCTGACAACTAACGGCTCAAATGGCCGCGTTTAAGGACTCCCAGTGAGCAATCTGTCAACGCGTTTCAGTCGGTGTCCATGGGCGGGGACAATTGGGCGCCGTGGCAACCGTGACAGAACCTGGCGCCACACTGCTGGGGCCAATTGGGCGCCATGGCAACCGTGACAAAGTGAAGGGAAAGCAGGAACTGAGGCAAATATGCTCTAAAAGAGTGATGGTATTTAGTAACAAAATGAGGTACAAAATGAGAAACAAACGATTCACAAAACAAATTATATGTCCAAACATAATCAAACCTCAAGGTAAGTGGGCTCTTAACTACTAACAAAATGGCATGGCGTTGGAAATGCAAGAAACAAAGTAACAACCAAACAAGTGGGCACTAAACTACAAATATCATGTCCCAACATGTCACCAGAAATAAATGGCAGACGGTACGTTGGGAAGGAGGCGTGACTTATTGAAGAACACCTAACTAACGGAAACTCCCTGTAGCAAACATGAGCACACAATTGACTTCCAAAATGTGCTCTATTATTGTCATTTTTTGGTACCATTAATAATTTAATACACCAATGCCTGGTGAAAAACATGGGAAAAGATCATAGTGTGGTTCGCCGCTCCGAGACAAAATAGGCATGGAGTGTCTCGGCTAAGTGTTAGTTTGCAAGGTGATGTCGACAGTTGCCTCTATTTCTTTTATTAAATGGTTATTATGAAGCAGTTTAATTTAATATGTAGAAATTTGTAACTACACAGTTACTTTCGGAGTAACAGATACTTTTTTTCATCAGTAATCTGGGGGTAAAGGGATAACTTTATAAATGTAGTGACTAGTAACTTTAAGTAACTACTTTTTTATTACTGGCCCAACACTCCTTACGTTTTTGCAGATTTTCGCAAATGACTAGTGGGATTTAATTGAATCCCTGGAGCTGAGGTTAAACGCAAAATACTTTTGTTGTATTCCAGATTTAGAGATTGTGTTTTGGGAATACGCACAAGTGAGACAACGACGGACAGCTTGTGAGTCAATCCAGCAACGTGCCAGTGCAGTTCTGGGATCTGCCATGTATAAACAGAGACGTGGGAACAACCCGGCCTGTTTACATCATCTCCATTCGCAACTAGGCCCAATAGACCACACCGTGATGCACAGATTCAGTTTGCAACTTTTAAGGTGCTCAATGTGCTTAATAAACCATGTTTCCACAATTTCATCATTGAGGAAACGATAAATTTCATTGGATTGACAATTCAGTCGAATGGAGCAACGGTGTCTCGTGTTGTTGTCTAGTTTATCTTTGCAAAAAAGCATAACATTGTTCAGTTTATTTGCCTTCTTCTGAGTAAGTGTTATTTTCATATCAGTAGGAGGCAGCGAATTACTATTTTCTCCTTTAATTCTTATATAGTAACTATCTGCTCATGAAGTAGTACATATTTAGTATGTTATTGTCAGGAACTGGAACAGGATCAAGACCCAAATGCGTGACGTTTTTCACACAAGCCTTTGATTTGACGGGAAATGGCGAGTCATGCACGTTAGGCAGCAGTCTGGAGTGAAATGACACGAAGCCAGAGGCAGACGAGATCGATACCAGTTGCCCGAGCAGATATCGGACGGATGAGGTTGATACCGGACAGGGCAGGACTGACAGGATTGATATCAAAACAGGATATCGAAATTAAACAGACAGGAAGAAAAACTGGAGATGATAATAAACAGGACAAAAATAGATGGGAACGATACCGGACAGGAAACGCAGACAGGAAAACGCAAATAATTAAAACCCATGTCTTGCGGGGTGGAGGTTCGTTGACGGACTGACAAAGGGAGAGTGAGAGCATTAGGTTTAAATAGAAGGGAAGCCAATCTGTCAACGAGCTGCTGCTGGCGCCACACGGGCGGGGCCAATTGGGCGCCATGGTAACCGTGACAGTTTTCTTGTTTGATTAAGTTTTTTAAGATGCACATATGTTAACAGAAATCAAATAATCTCCAAATATTGCACATTATTTTTCAGATTTTAATATTCTGTAACGAAAAAAAAAAAAGAAGTGCGAAGGTGATAAAAAAGGTTCTTCCTCTGGTAGATTCCTTTTGCTAATTCCAAGTATATTATTTTATTATTTTTCATAAAACTATATAAAAACATGGTAAAACTTGAAAAAACTGGTTAATAATAAAGTAAAATCCAAAATTACAATCCGAACTAAATAAATTAAACTGGTGCCGAGAATCAATTTTAAAATATCTCAGATGGACATAGTGCTGGGAATTATTTCAATCAAACAAAGTGTTCAAAAAACCCTGAGAAACACTGTTTTAGAGTTAGTAAATGGATTACTATTTTCTTTTCTTATGGTAGCATAGTTAAAGCTTTAGAGCTGTCATGGTGGAATTAGCTGCTTATCTCTATTGAAAGAAACTTTACCTCAGTGCTGTCAAAGTTAAAGCTTTAATTCTGAATTAAAGGTTTGAAGTTAATTAAGACTACATTGAAAGCAGATTTTAAAGCTCAAAAACAAGTGCTAAAAATATCATTAAAGAATACAAACTACGGAGACTCAGAGTGACCAAACTGCATCGTATATCTTGTATGTATTTTGCCCAGCCTTTTGCAATTTTTTTGCGTCACGTTCTCCGAGGTGAGGATTAGAAAATAAAAATGGGAAAATTAATACAAAATTATCTATCCATGACTATTTATAAAAATGTTTTTATTTTTTTGCCTTTTTTTTCCAAATTATTATTATTATTATTTTAAATATATTACCCTAACCATGTTTATGTGATAGTTCATGGGTCGAGAAAAGAGCCGTAAAAGTAAAGATATTTTGATTATTTTTTGGGGAAGGGAACTACACCATATATTTTAAGACAAAAATCAATAAAACAGCCAAATCGTCCCTACAGACAAAAGCTAATTCCTCAGCACATTTTATTTCACTGTGTGACGTTTGATGATAAGATAAGATCTACGACATAATAATAATGACAGGGCCTGTGTCCCATATCAATGTAAAGAAACCACTTAAATTTTGTCTCACTCCAAAAGTTAGGGTTAGGGTTGGGGTTATGGATATGGTTAGGGGTTAGGGTTAGGGTTAGGGTTAGAGTTTATGGTTATGGTTATGGTTATGGTTATGGTTATGGTTATGGTTGTGTTTGTGTTTGTGGTTGTGGTTGTGGTTGTGGTCAGGGTTATGGTTATGGTTATGGTTATGGTTATGGTTATGGTTCTGGTTATGGTTATGGTTATGCTTAGGGTTAGGGTAAGTGACGAACCTTTAGGGTTAGGGTCATTTATTTAAAAATAAATAAATAAATAAAAATTTAAAAATAGATTAAAAAAAATACCCCCCCAAAAAATAACAATAGTAATAATAAAGATAACAATAAATAAAATTAAATTAAAAAAATAAGACAACAGACAAAAAAGGATTAGGGTTAAGGTTAGGGTTAGTTAGAGTGAAGGGTTAGCGTTCGGGTTAGGGTTAGGTTAGGGGAAGGGTTGGGGTCATATATTTTAAAAATAAGAAAAATAAATAAATAAGTAAAATTAAATTTTAAAAATGAATACATAAAAATATACCAAAAATATATGATAATAATAATAATAATAATAATAATAAATAAAATTGAAAAAAAAATCAAAAAACAACAGACAAAAAGGATTAGGTTTAGGGTAAGGGTTAAGATTAGGGTTAGGGTTAGGGTTAGGTTTAGGTTAGGGGAAGGGTTAGGGTTTAGGCTTATTGTTAGGGTTAGGTTAGGAAGCAATCTTTCTATCTCAAGGTCCCCCAAAAAATTGGAGGTCCTTGAGAAATTAAGTTTCTGCACTGGCCATTCAGGAAACTGGAGCATTTCTTGTCTTACCTGCGTTTGTTTAGTCCATCTGGAAAGAGAGTGTTAAGTTTTCTTATCCAGTGTTTTTCTGCCTTACGTCTTTTTCCTTGTGTCCAATTGCTGTTTGTTTGTAGGCCCCATATTTCTAACGCCTGTAGTCCATGTAGTATAAAGTGGGCTACAAGGTGTGTGTTACTTTGTCTAATGTTCCTAATGTTGTAAATGTGTTGGGCTAGGGCTAGGGTTAGGGTAAGGTTTAGGGTAAGTGTTAGGGTTAGGGTTTGGGTTAAGGTTTGGGTAAGGGACAAGGTTAGGGCTACTGCCTTCGTTACGGTTACGGTCATATATTTTAAAAAAGTAAAAAAATAAATATATTAATAAATAAATAAAAATATTTAAAAGTAAAAAAAAATAATAAATAAATAAAAAAAAATAACAGACAAAAAAGGGTTAGAGTAAGGGTTAGGGTCATTCATTTCAAAATAAATAAATAAACAAATAAATAAAATCAAATTTAAAAAGTAAATACAAAAAAAATACACAAAAAATAAAATAACAATAATAATAATAATAACAATAATAATAAATAAAATTTAAAAATAAATAAATGAACAACAGACAAAAAAGGATTAGGTTTTGTATAAGGGTTAGGGTTAGGGTTAGGGTTAGGGTTAAGGTTAGGTTTTCTAAGCGCCACTAGCAGGTGCCACTAGCAGGTGCTCAGATGCCAACTCAGATTTCAATTGGTTAAACCTGGGGTTGGGAACCATTTTTACCCAAAGGACCAAGCAAGGAAAAATATGTAGATTTTTTTCCTGAGAAGCCACACCATATATTTTAAGACAAAATTCAACAAAACTGCCAACCCAGTTCTCCAGACAACAGGTAATTCTTCAGCGTTTTTTATTTCACTGTGGACGATAGCTTATTTAAAGCAATCCATGTAATAATAATTATGCCCATATCAATATCAATTTGACCCTTGAAATTTGTCTCCCGCTCGCATTTACTTTTGAGTTTTGAGGCTCATTTCGACTTTCATTTTTGTTCTGAGTAATGGTCTCAAAACATGGTACGAGCAAAGTTTTCTTGTAAACATGTCACAAAATACTACAAATGAGGATATCAACATATTTACCCTTAGTGCAAATGGCACTGGATGAGAAAGGAAAAGGAATGCGTGTGTCCTGGAGGTAGCTCCACCCATTCCCTACATTTACCCAATCAAATGGTTTGACGTGCATTGCTAGAGCTTTTGGGTCATAAAGTGTCTCAACAATTAACATAGATTGTTTAATATGCTTCCATATAAAGGATCATTTAGCGAGCCACCGCCAAAACGGGGTCTCCTCGTGTGACACCTTGACTGTAGACTATAGTTAAAATTGTTTGATATATATATATATATATATATATATATATATATATATATATATATATATATATATATATATATATATATATATATATATATATATATATATATATATATATATATATATATATATATATATTGGATTGACTCACCTGGCAATAATATTGTCTTGGCTTTGCACTTGTGATGATTGGTTCCCCATGAGATAATACATCTAGAAATTGCACATAATGTATACTTTCTCCGAGCCATATGTCCTTATGAAAAGAGCCTTATATTAGCCGATTCCATAGATTCCTGACCGGTGATACTTTATGTAGTTTTACTCATTATTTAAATGAATACTGTGTTTTTGTTAATGAATGACGTTTTTTTTACCACCAGGATAACAAAGCTTTTTTGGTAATTTATTAAATGTGAGAAAATTCCGTGAAATATCTGTGAGCGATGCAGTTTACTCAATAAAAATAACATTTCAGAATTCCAGTTAAAGTCAGCTTGACCTGTTTAAAACAAAGACACATTAAAATGTCTTTGTTTGTATTTCTGTATAAAATACAAACTCTCTCAACGACAATAAAAGTTATTCTCAAAGGATTTTGAATTTGTTGTGTGATGGTTTTATTAAGGAATTTATAGTTGTAAAATACGCTTATTGACATGAACATGATCCATTGAGGTCACAGATAAAAGCGCCAAGATGAATTACACGAAGGAAATTAGATGACTTAACTTTAAAATAAACAAGGGAGAAATTGAGTGAAATCAACATCGCTCCTCTGATGAATAGCGAGCAGGTGGGCTTAGAATACAATCGTAATACGATCGCTGATCAAAAAATATCATCCAAAAAAATGGCCGCCAAGCCTTGCGCAAATGACGACGCTAGCGCTAGTGATGTATGCGTTCGAGCATCCGTTCTTCTTTTTTTAATCGTTGTTTTTGTGCGCTTTGGAGCCAAGCCAATGATTGCTCATGCGTCAACGTTATCGTTTGCAAAGCTAGTCTAAACATGGCTACGGGTTCCTCTGCGTTTGTGCAGGTGTGTTAATGTTAGCGCGGTAAATCAGCAGCTACGAGGTTAGCATCATTTGTCCCACGAGCTTCGACTCCTCGGATGTGAAAGGACGAAACTTTTATAGTTTTTTTTTTACCCTGTCTTATTTTGGGGTAACATTAAAAAATTGACACCTGGCAACATATTAAAAAAAATAACCCACATACAGTGTCTTGCAAAAGTATGAGAATTTGACCTCAGCAGTTTACAGATCTTTCCACAAATGCTCTACACTCTACAGGTACTGAGAGCGCGGTTGGAGGTCTGTACTGTGGCTTGGCCATTCTGTTATTTTTAAACCATTCTATTGGATATTTTGCCATTATTTTTAGGGTCATTTTCCTGTTGGAATGTGAACCCGCCCCCCATTCTCAGGTCTCTTGCAGATTGTCTGCCAGATTTGCCCTGTATTGAGCTCCATCAATCATTCCATCAACCATCTTTCCAGTCCCTGCTGAAGAAAAGCAACCCCAGAGCATGATGCTGCTACCCCCATGTTTGACAGTGAGGATGGTGTGTTAAAGTTGATGTGCAATGTTACTCTTATGCCAAACAAAACGCTTTGCATTCAGCCCATAAAGTTTCATTTTGGTCTCATCTGACCAAAGCACCTTGTTCCATGTGGCTTCTTGCAAAATGAAAACAGGCCTTTTTAGGGTATTTTTTCATAAGGGGCTTTTTTGTTTCCACTCTTCCATAAAGATTTATGCAAAGTGCAACTAATAGTTGTCTAATGCCTAGATTGTCTCACCTCAGCTGTGTATGCCTCCAGGTCATTTAATGTTATTATGGGCCTCTTGGTTGCTTCTGTGATTAGTTTTCTCCTTGTTTGGGACAAAAGTTTAGAGGTACTGCCACGTCTTGGTAGGTTTGCAGTGGTTTCATCCTCTCTCCATTTTGAAATTATTGCTCGTGTTCAGGGAAAACGTGTAGATGTTTCAAAATATTTTCTGGCTCCCATTCCTACTTTAAACTTCATAACATTAGTCTCTCCTTTCAAATACTTCTGAGCCTATTGCAGGTGCATTTAAACTGAGGCTTAATGACACACATAATTTTTAGTCATTTGGGTCGACATTGGATCATTCAGAAGTCATTAGGGAACTTTTGGAGTCAGTTGGCTGAGCTGAGAGAATAGGGGGGGCAATATTTTTGCATTACCTACTTTGTATGGGTTTTGTTGGTTATAAATATAATATAAAATGTTGAGGAACTTTGGTTTACACCAAGTTTGTGTCTCACATATTGATGATTCTTAGAAAATATTTTAAGTTTGAAGCCTAACTATCTACCTTGGTCATATCCCTCAAGAGGGGGTGACCGACAGCAAGACAAACACATACAATAACAAAGAAAAGAAAAGAAAAAAACCACACAGAAATTGTCCAATTGCCCAAACACCCAAACAAGTTAGGCACCTCGGCACCTAAGTTGGTCATGCTTTCGTCCCTCCAGATGAAACGGGACACATGCCACTTGGGTCAGGGTGGCACAACACAACAGTCCTATGTAGAAAAAGAAATACAAAATATAGGGCCCGACAGCTTTCACTGGTTTACCCCTGCTGCATCATACAGGTGCCCTGCCCATCCATTAGAACGCGTCCAAACATCCCACTATCCTTTTACAACACCTCTCCACTCATTCTTATCACCAACAAGAGCTCTAGCTTCCACTACATTTAGACCTCTGGCAATATGACCACGAGTTTTTTGGGGCGCAAATACTTTTTCTAGGCACTGTGTGGTGCATTATTTTGCTGCTTGGTGGTCATGGCACATGCATACAAGGAGGAGCAGCAGATTGTCAACAGAAATGCAGATCAAAATGGAATGGAAATTGCCTGCTTCTATAATCATGTTGGAATCATTGTCTAGGATGCATGCAACCAGCAACCTTCTAGTTCAAGGTCATTAACCAGGTTGGATTTTTTCTTTCTTCTTGATAATGGAAACGGTAACATCACCAGCAACTCAAATAGAAGAAATTTGTGAACTCAATGTGACAAGAACACTTTGGATCTTCACAAAATGGGCCAAGCACAATATATCTGACAGGCTTTTAATAGCGGCCTGTTTAATGGCTTCCTGCCTCGAAGTCGTACACCCAAAAAATCTTGAGAACTTTTTGGTGCCTTTATCCTCATCTTATCTTTTGTTTCAGGCTGAGCAAATGAGTTTGACATCCTCTGCGTATTTCTTAAACGTAATCGTTGCCCCCCCCCTTCCCAAGCGCCCCCCACTCAAGGCGAACCTCTGCCGCCCACGCTTTGCTCTCGGCGGACGGCTAATACGTGGTTAGCAATGAGCAAATGTTTTCATGATAAAGCCCTTTTCCGGGAATCTTCTCCCAAACGGTCGTGGCCTTTGGATGACTCCCCGAGGAGACCATTAATTTAAATATCACTTGTGTGTGTGTGTGGTGAAAGGTGCAAATCTTGCATTAAAACAACACACACACATACCAGTATGATCAAAAGTAGATTATTGTAAATTCAGCTTAACTGATCAAAGTACCCAAGGTCAAATTTAAGAATAAAAGTCAATTTTGTCTTTGTTAAGCTGCAGGTGTAACTCTCATCTATTTCTTAAATTTTAAAGGGATGCCTAAATTCTAAAAAATACAAAATGTGAAAAAATAGTTTTTTGCACAATATCCATCTAGTGTGCCGTGAGGCCTTGTCTAGTGTGCCGCTGGAATTTGCCCAATTTTATCTTTCCAAAAAATCAGGCCATTATTCAGTATCTTTGCAATCTTCAGACGAGAAACTGTAATAATCATCCATATCAGTAGGTGGCAGTAGATTTTTATTTATCGTTACTTTTTATGTACTAATTATCTGCTCTTGAGGTAGCATAGTACATTTAATAACTTAATTTGTTTAACAAAGCGGTTTAAGATTACACTGTAAAAAAAAAAATAAAGCTATAATTTTTTTATCTTAAGTATTATTTTCTTCTTTTTATGTACTAATTTTCTGCTTATGAGGTAGTACAGTGAAATATTTGACATAACTTCATTTTTCAAAAATTTTCGACGAACGGTGTGCCACGGAACGTTTTTATAAATAAAAGGGTACCTTGGTTCAAAAAGGGTTGAAAAACACTGAGTTATACAATAAAATGTCCATCCATGTTATATTTGGACTGGTGTAAAATGACAGCTCTGTTGTATAATAAAAAAATGTTGTGCGAGTCATTAATCTTGGTGTGGCACACTGATTTACAAGGAAATTTGAAAGTGGCATTCCACACCGAAAAGGTTGCTGACCCCTGCTATATACTGTATTATTTGATTTACTTCATATTTTTGTCTTCATTATGCAGTGAGAAGATGTGAGCACACCGCAAAGAGTCAGTCAGAACCCGAACTGACGGTGTACCCTGACGCGTAACGTTTTCACACAAGCTTTATTTTGCAGGAACGGGGCAGTCATGCGCCGTAACACAAACGCCAGCAATTCGGCGATCGCTGGGCACTGTGGAATGCTCTTCCCTCTGAGATTCTGCAACCTCAGTGAAAATGTTTAAATCTAAGCTTAAAACACACTTCTACTCTATAGCATATGAATAACCTATACTTTATGATAATAATATGTGTATCATTTACCCTCATGTAGATTTTCGATGAGGGGATGGTGTCATAATAGTCTGTAATAATAGTTTGCAATGGTATTTGATCTGTGCAGCCCTTTGAGACTCTTTGTGATTAAGGGCTATACAAATAAACATGACTTGACTTGAGAGACGGGATCGATACCGGAGCAAGATACCAGACAGGCCGAGACAGACAGGATCAATACTGGATACAACAGCAAGATACCGGATACTGGTTACACAAGCAGAATACCGGACAGGACAAGACAGACGAGATTGATACCGGATACTGGAGCAACATACCGGACAGGACGGGACAGGACAGACAGAATCGATACAAGACAGGACGGGGAAGAGAGGATCAATACCGGATACCGGAGCAAGATACCGGACTGGACAGGCAAGATCGACACCGGATACTGGAGACCGGCGCAAGATACCAGAGAAGACGAGACACACAGGATTGACACCGGAGACTGGAGCAAGATACCGGAGAGGACGAGACAGGCGGGATCGATACAGGATACTAGAGACTGTAGCATGATACCGGACAGGACGAAACAGGCGGAACACTGGACAGAGCCAAAACACAAGTCCCGCAAGTGCAGAGGTTTGTTGACGAACTGACAAGGAGTGAATGAGAGCACTGAGTTTAAATAGGAGGGAAGCCAATCAGGCAACGAGCAGTAGCTGGCGCCAAACAGGCGGGCCCAAATGATGGCAATGGGAAACCATGACCGCAAATGTAAACGTTTTTTTCGCATGTCTGCGACAAATGACCCATTTAGGTTTCAGATTATTGTTTTTTTCCCTTTAATGGAAATAACAAAGTAAATTAAGAAACATATATAATAAAATACCAATCATTTAATTTGCTTTTCAACTGAAAATGTACATTCAGCTTTTTAGTTTCTTTCTCAAATTTCTTCTAGATTTTAGCTCCTTTTCCTCCATTTTAGTAAATTATATTTGTACTTTTATTTTACAGTTTGGAGATGAAAAACACACTGCCAAAAGTCCACAAAATATGTTTTTTTTTCCGCATGACTATATTTAATTATGGATTTAAGTTACAGAGTATTTTTCCCCCTTAAAGCAAATAACAAGGCAATAACAATTATATTTGTGGGCCAAATTGTAAAAAAATTTATTAGGAACGACTACATTAAAAAATCAAATTGCTAGTTCCCTTCTGTAGTTTTTAATATTTTTTTTTACTCATTACATCATATTTTCGGATTTTTATTTATTTCTATTTTTTTTATTTTTGCAGTGTAGAAATGCAAGCACAAAGCAAATCTTTTTACACATGACTGCGACAAATTATCCATTTAAGTTACAGATTAATGTATCATTCCCCTTTATTACAAACAAAAAAAAACCTAGAGCAAGTTTGAAAATGTGCCTAAAAACCATTTCACCAAACTGGATGTGATGTTTACAAATGGATTATAGCACTCTTATTTCAACATTCATAGTCAAGCGCCAAGATTACATTAACATTTTTTTCTCAAGTATGCTAGCGCATATCTGTGTTGAGCAGGCCCCGCCCGTACTTCAAATCCATGCCAAGCCTCTGCAAAGGAAGTACTCGTGATGATGTATGTTGTTTTTCTTTATGCTTGGCCTTGTTTTTCCAACTCCTTAGAAACAGATTGTAACACTTTTATTTTGTTTTAGGGATGGTTTCCTTTTTTGCCCATTTTTGTTTTGGTTCCAAGTGAGTTTTTAATCAATTTTCAATGACTATATCAACCAAGCTTTCATAATAGGAATTGATCTTCACATGGGATGAATAATACATACTTGAGTGTGTCCCTGGGAGTACTTAAACGCTGTCTTTGGAGACGTTAGTTGTCAGAGCGTCTGCGAAACTCTTGTGTTCTGTGTGTGAAATGCCTAGTTTTGTGAATTTGCCTGTGTTTGATCCTGTTTTATTTTCGGCCTGATATGTTTGATTTTGACCACTCTTTTGTTCGGATTTCAATCAACTTCTGCGCCCATCGATCCCCGGATCGAGTGTGCACACATTCCTTTTCTCCCTTGAGTTCTCATTCCTGTTTTCTGTCTTGGTTCTTGACAATGTTAGCATTTAGCTAAAAAAGCCAAGTATAGCCACTTAAAGAGACATTGTGTATTATTTAGCGCTTCCTAATTGTATAAAAAATGTAAAATATTAATGACATATTTTGGGTCACATCCTGATTTGCTGCAAATAGCTTTTTTTCCTCATTTTAATATTTTTTTTATCTTGTTTTAACAAGTACAATGTAAAGTCGAGGAATCGCCGGTGGTCAGCAGCCAGGGAGAAGAAGGGATGGAAGAGGTGTGAGGCTGCGTAGTGGAGGAATTGGGAGGGGATGCAGAAGAGGCGAGGAATATATGCAAGTTCCTGATGAGCTAGATAATATCAACCGTCGCCTTACAATGGCTGAGGCATTCAGACCTTTTGCCAACAGAACAGGTTTGTAATCTAACAGTTACTATGATACTGTATCATTTCTTTACAACGATGCTAATGAATCAATATACTGTATGTATGTTATACACAATGAATTTTTATATTTTGTATTTCTTTTTCTACATAGGACTGCAAGACAGCATCACAGGGGTGGCAGAAGGCCCATCTTCTCCTGTTAATAGGAGGAATACTCTCAGTTGAACCGTGCCAATTGTCTTATTTCCACATTCTGTCAGAACCAGAACAGGAGGAGGACCCAGACGCGTAACGTTTACTCACAAGTTTATTGAGATATAGAGGAAAACAAACGCCAGCGATCAGGTGCTCGCTGGACGAGGGACGCAAGCCGCTCATGGAAGTCGAAGCGTGATCGGAATGCGGAAGTGGATCTCCCGGAGCGCGAGATCCTAGCGTGGTCAAACGGGCAAAACATGTCGATAGCCGGTGCGGGAGATCAGAGCGTGGTCAGTGGTCAAAAAAGTGTCGTTTAGCTGGAGCGGGAGATCAGAGCGCGGTCGGGGGTCAAAAATGGGTCGTTTAGTCGGAGCGAGAGATCAGAGCGTGGTCAAAAGGACAAAACGGGTCGATGCCGGAGACAAACGGGGAATCAGGAACAGAAGAGTGGTATACGGATGAAAACGTGACAGACGTAGAAGTGCTTGTCTTGCGTATGCAGAGGTTTGCTGACAGAATGACAGCGAGTGATTGGCGCACTGGGTATGAATAGGAGGAGAATTAATCAGGCAACAAGCAACAGCTGACGCCAAACGAGCGGGCACACGTGAGGGCAATGAGTAATCATGACGCATTCATAGTTTTGCTTCTGTTTTATGTATTCTTTTTAATGTTCTGTGCCGTCTTTTGGCTTCTGAATTGCCATCACATGGTCTGTCAATAAATTGTACGAACTGTAAGTGTAAACGGAGTCTTGTCCAGTCTCTTACAATCAATCTCCCTCATTCAAAAGTTTCCTTTACAATTGTCATCAAAACTTATGTAAACCATCTTCAGCATTAAAGTTTTCCACCGGAGTAGCAAAGTAAGCGTTACATTTAGTACATGACTAACCAATTTCACTGTCCTGTTTGTACACAATTAAACAAGGACTAGTTTACAGGCTTGAGGCGTCGTTGCTGTCATGCAATTTCCACGTTACCCAGTGTTCTCTTTGTCAAGAACTGGAACAGGAGGAGAACCAAAATGCGTGACGTTTCTCACACAAGCTTTTATTTTACGGAAAATGGGGCAGTCATGCACATTAACACAAAACGCCAGTGATTCGGCGATCGATACGAAATCGATACCAGTTACACGAGCCGATTTCGGACAGAAGATGTCGATACCAGACAGAACGGGATTGAAAGGATTGATAACAGATATAGGAGCCTGGAGAATGACAGGCACGATACCAGACACTGGAGGCCGGAGACTGAAATCAAAACAGTACGAAACCGAGGGGATCGAAACCGAACGGGATACACAAACGGGAAACTGGACAGAGTCAAGACCCACGTCTAGCGGGTGCAGAGGTTAGTTGACGGACTGACAAAGGGGGAGTGAGAGCACTGAGATTTAATCAAAGGGAAGCCAATCTGTCAACGAGCCGCAGCTGGCGCCACCCGGGCGGGGCCAATTGGGCGCCATGGCAACCGTGACAGCATGTTGATTTTTAGATCAGGTGATCGTGTCATTGTAATACTGTGCAGTCCTTTGAGACATTGATGTGATTAAGGGCTATATAAATAAATGTGACTTGACTTGACTTGACTTAAGACTTGTCATACTGACATCACTGACATGTGTTCTTTGACACAGAAATTTAATTTTGACAATAGATTTTGGCACATCCTTTATTCAAAACCAATATATTTTTATTTTAGATGATTAAAAAAAAAAAAAAAAGAAAACCTGCTCCTATTTGTTCTTAAAACTTGCTGCTGTTGGTTATATGTATTGTATTGCACAGGGGAAGAGGAAGACATGTCGTCTGTCCTGTATGTTGTGCATAGACAGTAATGGTGGAGTTGAGAGGAAGTTAAGAATCTTGCACCAAAAATGGCTTTTGCGGGTTATCTATTGAGTTTTCCTAGTTGTTCGATGGAATTTAAGAAACGACAAGCTGTTTTCAAAATTATAGTCCAATCTGAGAAATGTATTTAAGAAATTGAGAAAAACTGTAAGGGCTTGCAGCCTCAGGCTCCTACGGTTCTTTCGAAAACGTCCCGTTTTCTCCTGGGAATTGCAAAACAAAAATGGGATTCTTAAAATTCAGTTTTGCGCTCCAGTACAAAAAAACGGTTGGGCATTGTCATGGTTGCTATGGAGAATAATTGGCCCCACCTGTGTGGCGCCAGCTGCGGCTTGTTGACGGATTGGCTTTCCGTCTATTTAAGCTCAGTGCTTTTCCTTTGTCAGTCCATCAACGAACCTCTGCCCCGCAAGACGTGGGTTTTGACTCGGTCCTGTTTCCTGTTGGTATTTCCTGTCCAGTATTGTTCCCGTTTATTTGGTCCTGTTTAATATCGGTTTCCAGTTTCGTTCCCGTCTAGTTTGTCCTGTTTGATTTCGATATCCTGTTTTGATATCAATCCTGCTTGTCCTGTTGTTCAATATCGGTTTCCAGTTTCGTTCTCTTCTAGTTTGTCCTGTTTATTTTTGATATCCTGTCTTGATATCAATCCTGTCTGTCCCGTCCTGTCCGGTATCGACCCCAGCTGTCCGATATCTGCTCGGGCAATTGGTATAGATCTTGTCAGCCTCTGGCTTCCTATCATTCCATGCCAGACTGCTGCCTAACGTGCATGACTCCCCATTTCCCGTAAAATAAAAGGCTTGTGTGAGAAACGTCACGCATTCAATTTTTTTCAAATAATAATTGCTTGAAAAGTGATAACATGACCTGAAAAAAAAAACACCGAACCAGATGGCAGGTTTTTGATTTCAATTTTTATTGAGCGCCATGAAGTGCAAGCTCCACTTGCCCATTATAAGCATACTATGTTCTTTAGCATCTACATGGTTTGCATGAGGAAGGCTGGTGAGGATGCACCTGACCACACAAACTCAGAAGTACATGCAATAAATAGTGTGTGCTTACTGTGGCTCTTTATTTATACTCAAAGGACAGATAATGACTAATGGGACAGTCTTAAAACGACATTTGTTAGGATAAAAAATTTCCTTCGGCCTCACTCTGTAAAAAAAGCTGTTTTCTTATTTACGAGAGCCGTACTCATAAACGTATCTGGACAGGAGATAAAATGGAAACGATCCCGCTTGTGTAAAATTTCACCGCTAGATGTCGCTGTATTGCGTAGTGCAACTGAAAACCAGTGCTAACAAGATAGAGTGAGAATACAAACCATGGAAATGCAATGTGACCTGAAGGCACCATTTTCTCTCTCGTTTTTTCCGCAGCTTTTCGCAAGTTATTGTAGGTTGCCGTAGCAGCAAGAGGGTGGACAATCACGTCAGCTCCTTCTACATGTTATGTAAAATAAATTCAAATTTTTCAAGTATTTCAACAAAGTTTATATGATACTTCATGTATTGCTCATTATTCAAATCAATATATTTTGGGGGGATTATGTTTTTTTATCACTCTGGGGAGCTAAATAAAACACCTTCAAAGACACAACAGATAGAAGTTTTTTTAGCAAAGACTAGTTTTATTGTAAAAACTGGGATTTTTTTTTACAAATAAATGTAAAATAATATTCAAAATGTGACTATTTGAACTAGTTAGTTCTATATAAGCGTTATTGTTTTATAAAGATAAGTGCAGATTGTGGCCATCCATCAATCCATCATCTGCACCGCTTATCCTCAGTAGGATCGCGGGGGTGCTGGAGTCCAACTCAGCTATCTTCGGGCAGTGGGCAGGAGACACCCTGAACTGGTTGCCAGCCAGTTGCAGGGCACACAGGGACAGACAACTTACTCACTCATTCACACCTAGGGACAATTTAGACCGGCCAATTAACCTGACTTGCATGTTTTTGGAATGTGGGAGGAAACCGGAGTGCCCGGAGAAAACCCACTCAAGCACGGCGACAACATGCAAACTCCTCACAGGAGGTTCGATCTTATGACATCAGAACTGAGCCGCACACGCGCTATAACCAGTGCACCGCCGTGCCGCCTGCAGATTATTGTAATAAAAAATATATATATCTTTTTTGTTTATTCCTAATTCAATTCATCCCTCAATGGTTTATCAAAAAGGATCAATTTTTAAATGTTTTTAAAAGGTTTTATAAGTTATAAATAAATACAGTTTCTTTGAGGGCCCGGTCACACAGACATTTGCGGCTGAATGACGGCCAGAAATTTTTGCCTTTGAGGCGGACGCTATTGGACGTATTGAGCTCGCAATGGAAACGAATTAAAGCTGTGCTTAACTCGGATCCGGGAATTCGCGCGCGGGTGGAAGTACAAATAATGTTTGCCCTGCTCATTTGTTCGGAGCGCGAGTTGACAGCCCTTAACGAGCGTAGTGACGCTTAAACACGACCAGAAGTTTCTGGTCGTGAAGCAGATGTTGCAGGGGCGCTGTGAGACGTTTCGAGCCCGCAAAATAGACGAGAGAGAGCTTTTCTTTACTCGCGGTCGCAAATTTTCACGTGGTTGGGCGCGTTCAAAACTTTTGAGCAGCTCAAAAGTTTGAGCACGTGTTCAAAACGCGTGCCGCACACGTGGTCAACACGAATTAATGACGCAGAAATGACGTGCTATGGTCGCAGCCAGGGCGCAGATACACTTGGGTAGGACGCGGGGAATCGTGGGTGGAGCATGGTAATAGCATGTTCTGTGCCTGTATCGCGGTGTTATTACGTGAAATTAGCGTGTTACGCATGTGACAGTCAAACGCCTTTCTCTGCGTATAAACAGCGTAAATGCCGAGTGTGCTCGTGACGTCAAGGGGGGGGTACCCGTCAGTATAGTTTCCCTAATTATAATAATTGGGAGATCCTAGTCTACATAATGCGATTATTTAGACCAAAAATTGTGATCTTATTTTAAAAAATGCGTTTGTTATCATGGAAGGAAAAGTCACGTGAGGGGATGGAGCGGTTTGGTTGGTTGTTGTTGGTCTAAACACGGATATGACCGTCAAATGACGCGATGAAAAGAAGGAGAACAGTCGCCGGCGTCTTTTTTCCGGCCACATCACAGGTCAAAAGCAGGTTGGCCAATTTTGCGCATTTTCCATTGCGGGTAAACACGGGCGAAAAAAAATCCCCAAATTTTAGCCGTCATTCAGCCGCAAATGTCTGTGTGACCGGGCCCTAAGGTAAATGTTTCCATATTTCATTTTTGGGGGGGAATACTGTGAACACAAGGGGGCGTAAGACGGGCATAGCCACCAAAGCCACCCATGCTCCAACCTCGCTTCTTCTTCTTCTTCAGTCAATTGGTGTCGTCCTGATTGTGTTTAAGAAGGGCCACATCTCATTTTATTGTGATCTAGAGTGTTTTATTATCTTTTTTGGCAATGAAAATGGGTTCCAAGAAAATGAATGATAAGGAAAAGTGGAAAACAGTCTCAACAACTAATGAGTTGAAGAAAAAAAAATATTGCTGTCATGATTGCTGATTCGGGGCACCTGCGAATGCCCCGTTGGCACCAACAGCCCTGAGCGCTGATTGGCTCATTGACTCTTTTTAAACCCCCCGGCTTCCAAGAGGAAGCTGTCAGACCGTCCTGCGAACTTACGCTTTTGCTAGGCAAGCACCGTACCCTCCGACAATCTCCAGCCCTGTTTTTTCCTGCCAGTTACCTGTTGCCGACCGGTTTCTGGACCCATTTCTGCCCTGCTCTTCCGTCCCGACCATCGACCTGTTTTGCCCAGTTTCTGCCTGATACTTGTTGCCGACCTTTTTTCTGGACTCGATTACCGCCCTTGCTCTCTTGTCACGGCTACCGACCAGCTTTCCTGCCACCTACGACTATACCCGCTTGGCGCGGAAGTGTCACTTCCGCTTTCCTGCCATCAGCCACCCGTGTCCAACAATTATCGGATCGTGAAAGCAAGCACTGCTCTCTATTTCAATAAAATTGAGTTTAACGAACGCTGTTGGGTCCTGTCTCCGTTTCTGGCTTGTGAAGATTGCAAAATATGAAAGTGGTGCATGAGTGTCTGCTTTCGAAGGGCTGCTTAAAGGTACAGGAAATGGTTTAAAATTGTTTTATTTAAATATAATTATAGGCATTTTGGGAGGTTTGGGGTCTTCTCCCCTCCATGAAACAGACCGGGACCACATCTCATTTTAATGTTATCCAGTGTGTTTCATTGTCCTTTTGCCAATCAAAACGGGTCCCAAGAAAATTAGTGATGGGGAAAGGTGAAAAACAGGGTCAACAACGATGAGTTGAAGAATAAAAAAGATTGAAAAATATGAAAGTGGTGTAGGAGCGTTGATAATCATTGTTTAGGTACACATTCCCTTAATAGTTTGAGCACGTATTTTTTTAGTATGCGCCCATTTTAAAGCAGTTTCAAGGTATTGGATTACATGCGATAAGGGCTTATGTGTGAGTATATACAGTAGATGTCTTTTTATGCTGCTCTACAGTATACGGGGATGCTTTACAAAAAGGACCCGTGTCATGAAGTGAGACAGAGGTGGTCGGCCATTTTGTTTACATTCCGCAAAGGAAATGAAAAAAAAAGTCAGAAAGGTAAAAAATCTGTGAAAGTAAGTGAAACAAATGAACATGTAAGCCATCATTTACTACTTATGTAAACACAGATCGTGGCGTGAACTTTTGGTGCGCAGCAAGCACCTGCACTAGCGTGTGCGCTAGCGTGTGCGCTAGCATTTGTGTGTTGTGTGTGTCGCCCGCCACATGTCCGTAAGTGCGAGGTCGAACGGACAGACGTGACGTCCCGTTTGGCGAGGCAGAAAAATGGTCCGTGAGGTTTATTATCTTTAATTAGCATCAGAGGCGGAAAAGGTAGATATGGAGCGCCATTCAGTTGATTGATGCCTTTTTCCACGTAAATTTGAACCTTGACGTAAATACCCGTCAGTGTTAGTGAATGATTCACGAATACTCATCACTACTATGTACGTAATTTACTAAACCTGTGTTTTTACGTTTGAGGGTTTTTTTTCTAACAAAGTAGCACAGAGCCCTGCGGTTAGCTTAGTGAGCAGTATTGGTGCATTACTGAGAGACAGTTATAAGTTCCAGTTACGCCAAAAAGTAGTGTGTTAATCTAATTACAAATTACCCTATTTTACTCACATAGAAGCCTCTTTAAAACAGCCACATAATAAAAGAAATAGAAGAAAATGTGTTCACCAACCTATTAAAGCGGTAAGGCCTTCATATTTCTAGGCTGGTGAAATCTTGGGGCTTGTAAATGAATACAAGACACACCATATCCATTTTGTATCAAGGCTTCAAACTACTCCAAGATATCCTTCTCCATTTCTGGGTACTGTCCAGGATATTGTCTTTTTTCTCCAGACATGGTGTATTGAAAAATAAATTAAAAAAATATATATATTCAGTACATTTGTTTGTTGATCCTGTATAAGCCACGCCACCTCCCCATGCGCTGCTTCCTAAAAGGACCCCTGATTTCAGTATTTAATTTTACAGTTGTAAATTTTGATTGGATGTGAGTATATACAGTAGGCAGAATATATCCATGAGAAGAAATTCAGTGTTCTCATACTGTGTTTGAGACAGCGCTACCTTCACTGTATACAGTTGTACTTTGTAACTAAATATAAATATCACCTTCCTCCAGAGAATATTTTCGGCGTATTGACGGTTGCACTGTATTTGAAAACATGAGTGATGCAGGCTGATCCAGCATTCTGCATTAAACAAGTAGTGGAATAATGATGCAATGCAGCACCATGTTGTATCAGTAGTAGCTATACAAAATTGTGTTCATAACATATCAGAGTGCTCATTACCGGGAAAAGTAATCACATTTGAGGAACGTGTTCCATTGTAACACGTTTCATTGTAATGCATTTGTCCCTACACTGCTAACCACACACACAGCAACGTAAAGTTTAGGATGACATCTTGCTGTGTTTTGTACAACTTTTTAAAACGCGTATGCATTTTCTGATTTCAGTATTTAGTTTTATAGTTGTGAATTGGGCCTGGATGCAAATTTACATGGTAAGGAGAATGTCTCTCTGGGGAAAAATTCAGAGTCCTTGTACGCTGTGTTTGAGACAGTGCCACAGTAACTGTATTCAGCTGTACTTTGTAAATCCAGATAAACCCGCCAATGCTACACTATATTTGTGATATTTGCTGCTAGCTTGTTGGCATATTGAGGGTTGCATGTTACATCATAAGCAAAGGAGGAACAGTTAGCGATCAGCAAACGTCATAATCCTTAATCTGCTTTTAGTAAGTAACGAAGTAACGCATCACGTTGTAATGCTAGCTGAGTTTCAAAACATTATTAATGACGTGACAAAACTTGCTACAGAAAACTTTACTGTGGCTTTTGCCACATTTTAGACTTCAAACATTCAGGTATAAAACTGTAATTTTTCTTGTGAAGAATCAACAATAAGTGGGACACAATCATGAATTGGAACACACTTTATTGTATATTTCAAATTTTTTTAACAAGTAAAAAACGGAAAAGTGTGTGTGCAAAATTATCATCCCCTTTACTTTCAGTGCAACAAACTCTGTTCAGAAGTTCAGTGACGATCTCTAAATGATTCAATGTTGATTTAAATGACTAACGATGATAAATAGAATCCACCTGTGTGTAATCAAGTCTCTGTATAAATGCACCTGCACTGTGATAGTCTCGGAGGTCTGTTTAAAGCGCAGAGAGCATCATGAAGAACAAGGAACACAAAAAGATTTTCCAAGCTTTAAACATCCCAAGGAGCACTGTGCTAGCAATAATATTGAAATGGAAGAAGACCACTGCAAATCTACAAAGATCGGGCCGTCCCCCTAAACGTTCAGCTCATACAAGGAGAAAACTAATCAGAGATGCAGCCAAGAGGCCCATGATCACTCTGGATGAACTGCAGAGGTCTACAGCTGAGGTGGGAGGATCTGTCGATAGCACAACAATCAGTCGTATACTACACAAATCTGGCCTTTATGGAAGAGTTGCAAAAAGGAAGCCAGTTCTTAAAGATATCCATTAAAAGTGTTGTTTAAAGTTTGCCACAAGCTACCTGGGAGACACACCAAACATGTGAAAGAAGGTGCTCTGGTCAGATGAGGAAAAAAATCGAACGTTTTGGCAACAATGCAAGACGTTATGTTTGGTGTAAATGCAGCACAGCTCATCACCCTCAACACACCATCCCCACAGTCAAGCATGGTGGTGGCATCATCATGGTTTGGGCCTGCTTTTCTTCAGCAGGGACAGGGAAGATGGTTAAAATTGATGGGAAGATGGATGGAGCCAAATACAGGACCATTCTGGAAGAAAACCTGATGGATTCCGCAAAAGACCTGAGAATGGGACGGAGATTTGTCTTCCAACAAGACAATGATCCAAAACATAAAGCAAAAGGTACAATGGAATGGTTCACCAAAAAACATATAGAGGTGTTGGAATGGCCAAGTCAAAGTCCAGACCTCAATCCAATTGAGAATCTGTGGAAAAAACTGAACTGCTGTCCACGAACGCTTTCCATCCAACCTCACTGAGCTCGAGCTGTTTTGCAAGGAGGAACGGGCAAAAACATCAGTTTCTCGATGTGCAAAACTTATAGAGATCTACCCCGAGCGACTTGCAGCTGTAATCACAGCAAAAGATAGCGCTCCATAGTATTAACTCAATGGGGCTGAATCATTTTGTACAACCAGGAATGGGCAAAAATACCAGTTTCTCCGTGTGCAAAACTGATAGAGGAGACATACCCCAAGCGACTTGCAGCTGTAATCGCAGCAAAAGGTAGCTCAATGGGGCTGAATAATTTTGCACACCCACTTTTTCGGGTTTTTTATTTGTTAAAAAAGTTTAAAATATCTAACAAAGTTTGTTCCACTTCATGATTGTGTCCCACTTATTGTTGATTCTTCACAAGAAATTACAGTTTTATATCTTGATGTTTGAAGTCTGAAATGTGGCAAAAAATCACAAAGTTCAAGGGGGCCAAATAGTTTCGCAAGCCACTGTAACTCTTTTCAGGTGTACCGGTACTTTGAAAATCTAGATAAACATGCCCACGTTACAGTATATTTACGCTTTTTGTTGATGGCAGATTGAGGGTTGTTTATTACATCGTCAGCAAAGTAGGACCCGCTAGCGATTAGAGAACGTCCTAATCCTTATTCTGGTTTTAATGAGTAACGAAGTAATGCATCGTTTTGTAACGATAGTTGAGCAGTGTTCATTTTACCTCTGAAAAGTGGTGGGTCCCGGGGACTCGCATGCTCAAAAATCTATGGGTCCCAACAGAGACCTATGGGTCCCCAAAGTTTAGTGTTATCGCGGTTGAAATTGTTACTCGGCGACAAATATATCATACAAATTTATATATTCATTCAGTTTTAGGTAATACAAAGCAAGTTGTCCTGCCACAGTTGTAATGCCTTCTGAAGGTCCAATCCATTATAATCCTCCTCATAGCGTAACCAGGAATATAATTTAGTCCATGGCAGAAAAGTCCTTGACTTGCTCGAAGTATCCTTTTGTTTATTTTCTTTCGTTGAATCGTTCGCTTCAACACACACGTTTTTCTTGTCTGCGCGATCTTCCGAAGAATTTCTCTGCCGTTTTTTTGTGCCGGAATTATTGCCGTTGCTATGACTTTCTGCATTATGTTTCGACTTATTACTGACATTGAAGAAATTAACAATTTTGTGTTGATTTTCACCTTTCCTCAACGACAAGCACAACAACAATTACCTAATCGCGAAGCAACGAGATCTCGTTTGCCGAGATCGCCGTGCAGACGAAAACTCGAACCGCGAGACCAAAACAGCAATGGCGGATCTGCCTGATGAAAAGTTTGGAGTGCAGTAAATCTTTGTTATAAAAAAAGGGTAATAATGACAATTTTGTGTCAAAAAAGTTGCGCTCCTGGGACGCACGTTGATTTAACACTATGCGTCCCCGGCAAAAATGATGCGTCTAGGACGCAGGGATGCGGGCAACGAGAACATTGGTTGAGTTACAAAATATATTAATGACGCGTTACAGCACTCATTACAGAGAAAAGTCATTGCATTTCAGCAACATGTTAGATTAAGCTGGAAAACACACATCAGACACATACAAACTAAGTTATCTAAAAGCATTTCAATAATTAATAAAGCCAAATTCCTCTTAAACTATAATGCATTGTATTTATTATATTGTTCTATAGTTCTGCCATACTTAACATATTGTGCAGAGGTCTGGGGCAATAATTACAAAAGATCCCTACAGCCCCTTTTTATCCTCCAAAAACATGCTATTAAAACCACACACAGGGTAGGATATCGGGATCATACTAATCTTTTATTCCTGCAGTCCAAATGATTAAAACTGGATGATTTAGTAATTTTTTTCACTTTACAACTGCGATTTAAGGTCAACAAAATCACAGTGCCAGAAAACATCCAGAAAACGTAAATAGCCGTCAGTGGCATCGAACGGTCCACAAACTCCGCGCTTAGCATTTCATGGGTTATTTCAACCCAATGGAGCAATTGCCACGAAGTGCCAAGGTTAGCTTAGAGGGCTAGCGCACATCTGTTTGCAATTAAGGCAAAAAGGCGAGATGCTTTGGCATCTGTCCTCGGCAACTAAGTGGAGCGGAGCTTGGGTCGCACTCACGCGTATAAACAAACACGTGCACAAGCTAATGAGCGATCGCACACTTATACAAACGCACACAGACACACAAATGCATGGACGGGCATTTGTCTGCTTCCTGCCTTTGGGACTCAAGGTTCAGAGGATTGTGGGATTCCCTTGTGATTTGTGTGTGTGTGTGTTTGTATATATACCGGGGCGTCTTTTTATCACTAGTCACATCTCACCTCTTAGTCATCTCCTGTTGGCCCCCGGTAGCATTATGTCGAAGTCTCTCGAGGCCCCCGAGCCTCGCTCTCCTGAAAACACGGATTACGGTGAGATGTCATCCCAAAGGGGTTAGATTAGGGGTCAGGAACCTTTTTGACCCAAAGAGCCATAAAAGCAAAAAATTGTTTGAAACGAAATTGAGAGAGACCGTCATATATTTTCAGCTAGACAAAAGCTAATTCTTCAGCACATTTTATTTCACTGTGTGTCATTTGATGATTTAATTAAATGTCCATCCATCCATCATCTGCACCGCTTATCCTCAGTAGGGTCGCGGGGGTGCTGGAGCCCATCCCAGCTATCTCCGGGCAGTGGGCAGGGGACACCCTAAACTGGTTGCCAGCCAGTCGCAGGGCACATATGGACAGACAATTCGCTCGGTCATTCACACCTAGGGACAATTTGGACCAGCCTATTAACCTGACACGCATGTTTTTAGAATGTGGGAAAAAAGAGGAGTGCCCGGAGGAAACCCACGCAAGCACGGGGAGAACATGCAAACTCCACACAGGAGGTTCGATCTCATGACCTCAGAACTGTGCCAAACACGCGCTAACCACTGTCCTACTATGCTGCCCTTAATCAAATGTATGAAATGATAATAATGCCAAATCCTGTGTAGATCAAACATCAAACATTCCGGGTGTATCCAGCTACTCTGTTTGACCCTCACCCCCCCTCATCAACCCCCCGGAGGAAAACAAAGCTTACTTACAACAAAGTCAGTTAGTTCTTTGTTCTTTTATCTCTTAGTTTCCTTATCCTCACTGTTAATGTGGAACTGGAGTCTTCCAATTTCGTTGTCACAGCATATCCCCTGTTGTAACAATGACAATAAAGGCATATTCTATTCTATTCTATTCTAAAAAATTGCCATTTACAATTTCTCTTCCACCTTCAGTTAAGAGTCTTGAGGCAATTTTTTTCCCATGAAATTTGTCCTTAATAACGTTTTCAAAACAATGTGCATGCAAAGTTTTTTTTGTAAAAATGTCACAAATTACTGCAAACAATAAGCATATCGTCATTTTCACTTTTGGTGTAGACTGCACTGACTGAGAGAGAGAGAAGGAAGTGCCTAGCGCTGTGCGCAGGGATCCGCCCACCTGTACTGCTTTGCCAGCGTTTTTATTCATTAGTTTAAATGGTTTCTTATCGAACTTCTGCATTAAGTTGCTTCGGCTTTATATAGACCAAAATCGTGATGAAATCACTTGACTTTGGAACACTAGAGAGATGTGCAATAGTTACATTTTATCTCGGAGCCATATGTACTCATATATGGCTCCTAAGCCATAGGTTCCATACCCCTGGATTAGAAAATATAAAGTCTCCTCACGCAATGAGAATTTTTTTTTTAATTTTCTTCTGGCCTATTAAATGCAGAATGCTATTTGCATGCATGCACCATATTGCCCGGGTTTGCGGAAGAGAATTTAGTTTTATTAATGTATTACTAACAGGTAATTACTGCGTTATTAACTGTGGTAATGCATTTTGACACATTACATCGCCCCTTTTTTTGTGCAAATTATGACTTATTACATAATCTTGTTATCGTTATGTTTTTTATCTTGCCTTTTCAACTGATGCATTTCAAGTGTGTTATTTGGATGTGTGCACCACATTGTCCCAGTCTGTGGAAATGAATTTGTTTTATAACATGTTATTAATGCGTTTTTCCCATTATGTGTATTGACGCATCACAGCTACATTTTGTATTTGAAAATCTTGACTGTATACGTAATATTGAATCTATTGTTGTGTATTTTAATCTTCCCATTCAATTGATGCACTTTAGGTTTGTTTTTTATGTGTGTGCACCACATTGCCCTTGTTAGTCGAAGATCATTTGTGTTATCAATGTATTATTAACATGTTGTTACTGCGTTATTACCAGTGTTGGGCGCGCTACTTCTAAAAAAGTAACTGAGTTAGTAAATCTATAATTAAACAAGGTATCAGGGACATTTACTGTTTCCGTTACTTTAAAAAGACCTTGACATATTCTAAGCTGTCATATTGTCAATTGAAGTGTATTTGTGTTATCGAACCTTGTAATATTTATTGCACCTCACCAGCAATACATTTATCCCACACTTGAAGTGCAACAAAATAAACAATAAACCATATCATCAGATGACAACCAGCAGTAAACAATATAAAGTGAGTTTAATAATTTAAATTTTACTCTCACAACCTGGGACAATTGATCAAGTAGACCTAGCCTACTGTACCTCAAGTATTTTGTTCACAACAAAAGTCAACTGTAAAACAATATAAAGTGAGTTTCACTCGATTGAATGAATAACAATCTCAAGTCAGATAACCGGTCAAATAGACATATGCTACTATACTTCAAGTATTTTCACACAAAAAGGTAAACAGTTCGACAGTAAAATACACAACAAAGTGTGTTAAACACTGCAGTGAAAATCTAACAATCTGAGACAATGAGACATTCTGTCGGCCTTCCATCATGTATCCAGCAAACCAGACTATCCTACCCGTTCTCGTACCAGTGATTGTATTCGAGGAGCAGAAGCTTCACAAATCTCGCATCAGATTGCTTGTTCTTCAACAAAATAGACACTTGAACCAAAGGTTAACAACAAACAAATTTCGCATAGCACAGCTTAGCATAGTGGTCAAAAAACCTTTTACCTTTACGGGTCAAATACCTGCCTGACAATACAAGCAGTGCTACTTTTATACACCACCAAATTAACGTGCGCCACTTAGTGGAAAAAACAAGAATAACAGTGAATGACACATACATTTTGGCTCCTACGGGCGATATTCTCAAACGTACAGGGATGACAAATTAACAGAGCAGAGTAGACTCCTTACAGCTTATAGTTTTTTCAATTTATTCAAATGAACACACCGCTTTTGACCATCAGTAACAGTAACGGCAAGAAAAAAACAAGTAGTTAGATTACTCTGCTCCTGAAAAAATAATGCCGTTTCGTAACGGTGTCATTCTGGTTATCACCATTGTAATGTTTGTTGACACATCACGGCTACCTTTTCCTTTTGCAAATTTTGACTTATTACATAATCTAGGTCACAGGTGTCAAAGAGGCGGCCCGCGGGCCAAATCAGGCCCGCTAAGGGATTGAATCCGGCCCGCGAGACAACACTCAGAGAAGCGCAAGAGAAAAACAAGCTGCGGGTTGAAATATGTCCACTTGATGTTGCCAAAGCCAAGTGCCTCTCACAAAGACACTGTACTTGTATTTTTTCTCTCTCTCTCTCTCTCTCTCTCTCTCTCTCTCTCTCTCTCTCTCTCTCTCTCTCTCTCTCTCTCTCTTTTGCACCCCTTTTCTCCCACTCTCTGTCTCTGTCTCTTTCACTCTCTGTGTCTCTCTTTTTCTCTTCCTTTGTTCCTCTTTGTCTCTTTCTCTTTCTGTGTCTCTTTAACTTCTTTTGCTCTAACTTCGTTTTTTCCTTTTCTCTCTTTCTACCCTTCGCTCTTTCTTTTCTCTCCTTCTGTCTTTCAATTTCTCTTTGGATTTCTTTCTTCCGCTCCCTTTTTTTCCCCCTCTCTCACGACTTTTTATTTATTTTGTTCCTCACACTCTCTCCCTCTCTCTCTTTCTTTGCCCCCCCTCTCTTTCTCTTATTTCTTTATCTCTCTTATTTCTTTCTCTTGAATCTACTAGTCCGGCCCCCGACAGAATGTTTGTTCTATCGTGTGGCCCCCGAGTTCAAATGAGTTTGACACCCCTGATCTAGGTTATTTATCGTTATGTTGTTTTTTTTTAATCCTGCCTTTTTAATTGATGAGCTTTCAGTATACATTTTTCAGAGCGATATCAAGAGCGTGGTTGTGGTATCATTTTATTCCAGGGTGAAAATGGTGAAAGTAAGAAAATGTTTCAAATACAGTCCAAACACCGAACCCAAACCTCCAAACAGATGAAAAAGGAAGAGTTAATTCGAGCGCAAATAAGAATTTCACATACTTGCAGGTGCAACAAAAGGAGCTGCAATGATAATTTCATCCAATAGATGGCGGCAGCAAGTATATTTTAGTAACATACCGCACCTTTAAGTTTTCTACTTGTATGTGTGCACCAATTGAGCCCAATTTGTTGAAGGATATTTGTTTTATGAATGTATTGTTAACATGTCATTACAGTGTTATTACCATGGTAATATGTAATTGACCATTTATCTTGCAAATTTTCACTTATTACATACTTAAAGCTCTGGTGAAAACAAAGGAATATAATATTGAAGTGAACTAAATGTTTATTACTGTGTAACAACGATTCAATAACACTTTAACGTGTAAATTGTCATGAGCTCTCTCTCTACTGGTAACCAGCACCAAACGCCTCCTTGCTCTGTTCCACCTGTCTGTTCTCGTTTACCACCAGTTGTTTTGAATTCCCTGCCAATTAAGCTCTGTATTTAAAGCCGTGCCTTACAGCCTACCTTTGTCAGATCGTCTGCAAAGCCTACACCCAAAACCGGTTTGTCTGCGCTTCTGACTCTGAACCTGGACCTTTTTGGCCCTTCTGCCTTCGCTTCTGCCCTGGTCTTCCAGACTTGGGTTTTACCTACTCCGAGACTTGCCATACCAAGCTTGTTGCTCAGTTTTCACTTTGTTCCATCTTTCGAGCCATCTTCCTCAAAGGTAGTCCCAAATCTCCACTTCAAGATTTCTCTTTACTCCAAGGCCCTCTCCCCCGTTTCCCCCATTGTCAGGACCAGAACAGGAAACATGACCCACCCGCGTAACGTTACTCACAGTTTTATTGGGGGAGGAAGATAGGAGCGCACACACGATCCGGAGATCGTTGGTCGCGGGGAGTAGGTTGCTCAGTGGAACTTCCGTGGCTAGGGATGACGGTGCCGGGAACTGAAAAAGTCTAAATAAAATAGATCGTGAGGGGAGAAAAACAAGCGCAAAAACACAGGGAAAAAAAACTGAGATTTGCAGACGCACTGACAAAAGGCAACCGTCATGACAGCTTTTAAATACCGATAGGGAGCCAATCTGTCAACAAGCTTCAGCTGGTGCCAATTGGGCGCCATGGCAACCGTGACAGAAGCTGGCGCCACACGGAGGGGGCCAATTGGGCGCCATGGCAACCGTGACACCCATCCCTAAATAATTTCTTAAGGTGACGCAATTGTGGTCCTCGTCTGTCTGATCCGTGACATAAATGTCTCCCCTTTCTGTACATTCTCCTTGTGAAAAAGGTTATCACTTATTCAGCTCTCATGTTTTTCTTCTAGCCTGTTCAACTAATGCACTTTCTGTTTTTTTATGAGTGTGCACCACACTGCCCACACTGCCGGGATTTGTAAAAGGTAATTTGTGATATGACTATATTTTAAATGAAACAGTTTTTCAAGAAACTCAAGGCAAAAAACACTGCTGAGGACCAATAAACTAAAATAAATTATTATTTTTATCATCTCCTTTGTTCTTTTTTACATGATGTGCCTCTCGTCATAATTACCGATGTGAATCACCTGTGCCCGCTCATTTGGCGCCAACTGCTGCGGGTTCTGATTGGCTCCCTGTCCCTATTTAAACCCAGTCCTGTCAATCCCCTGTTGTCAGTCTGTCTGCGAACGTCTGTGTATACAAGGCAAGCCTTTTTCGCCCCTGACCCCCACCTGTCCCGTTTTGGCTCCCGTTTGTCTTAGGCTACGACCTGTTTTGATCCCGACCACGTCTGCTCTCCCGTCCAGGCTTACGACTCGTTTCCGACCGCGACCACGCTTTGCTCTCCCAGTCCCGGCTACCGACCAGTTTTTCCGTCCCCGACACCGCCATCGCTCGCTACGGAAGATCCACTTCTGTGTTCGGATCACAGTACAAAAAAAAACACTCCTGGCGGAATACAGTGATGCTGAAAATTGGGTATGAGTGATACAAGTGTGTCTAGAACTATGATTGCATGTTATTGTTGCTGTTGTTATATCATAACTGTTACTATTAATAGTATTACAATTGTTGTTATATAATTGGTGTGTTTAATGGGGAAGATGAAGGGGTAGGGCATATAACCATTTGTTTCTGACTACCCCTTTTCGAACATATTATGTAATGTTATTTTGTTGTTGAGTTATTGTTTTTGATCTGTTTCTATTTTAATGTTCGAATAGAGTTTTCATTCACAATCAGAGTGTGAGAGCGACTTGCCTCCCGCGTCCAGCGAACACCGGGGCGCAGCTCTTCCTCTTTCTTTCAATAAAAATTGTGGTTAACGTTACGCAATTGGGTCCTGTTTCCGTTACGGTCCTGACATTAAACTTGTTATTACAAAGTTAATGTGTTTATGTCTTCCTTTTTCGCTTTCACTTGATATAAAGCAAGTTGTATTGTTTACAAGTTACAAATGTATCACTGTGATACTACTGCTTCAATAATATTTTTCTTTAGCAAAAGACTTCACTATACACTAATTCTACTTTGAAGTCATGTTTATATACATGTAGTAAAGCGCAGGCCAGACACCAGGCCATTGCATTTCTGTGTGTATGTAACACTTAAGTATACATAAGTCAAGTAATTCATTCCTGTCGCGCTCCAGGGCTCCATGCCCTTACAAACTGTCGTATTTTCCCTTACAAAATACAAATAATCTTACACCATATTTTTTTTTCCAACGTGTTATATTGTACACGTGTTTACTTATATCATTCTCTACATATTATTTATAATAAAATAAAAAATAAAACAATTAAAAAAAATCAAAAAATCAGGAACAATCAGTGTCAGCGTAACTAAAATATTCGTTAATAACACTTTCAATTTAAATTTGTAAATAAAGATATTTTTGGGAGGAAAAAATGAGCAGGCATTTCTATTTTGTAAACCAAACCACAAAATCAACAATTGATGTGTAGTGCCTAATTTCGACTCCCCTTCAAAATCCTCCCCCGCTCACATGAACGCGCATTCTGCTGCGCCTCCGACAATCGTGATCGCATTCTATATAATAGGCTTATCAAAACAATAAAGCTATTGCCGGAAGCGCAGCAGAATGCTCTTTCACGCGAGGGGTGGGGGAGGATTTTGCAGGGGAGTCGAAATTAGGCACTACAGCGGCAGAGGCATGCGCAAAGTAGCATCAAACGATAAAAAAAAAACGGCTACCGCGGCAGACTCGTTTGACTTGATTGATTTGCTGTTTTGTCATAGTCGGTGTCTACCGGATGGTACCCATCATTGACAAATTTGCGTTTTTCCGTACAGATACACTTGTACGTCTTAAAATGCATAATAAACGTACTTTGTACGGCCAAAACGAACAGGTTGACAGGTATGTAAACTAATAGTCAAAAATAACTATAAAATGGTTAGAACCAGAAAACAAAAAACAAACCTCGGAAACAAGGATAAAACTACAGATAAGAAAAAGGACAAAGGAAAATGACTCAACAACAGGTGCTGTCCAAATTGTCCTAATGAAGGGTCATGCCAATTAGGGACAGGTGTGGGGTGATTGGACACACCTGCCCCAATTGGAATCCAATTAGGCGCCAGACCCAAACATCGAGGTTTTTCTTTTACCAACAGAAAGACTTAATAATATCCAAACAATTAATAACTCTAACCCTCGATTTGTTTTAAAACAAAATATTTATTTGAATAATAAGCAAAACTACATGAAATATCAATTAAACCTTCATTTTTCAAATACTCGCAGTTGGAGAAATTTGCATTTATTTTACATAACATGAGGCTCACCAAAAGGGTGCTGACGTAATTGTTGGCCATCTCGCTGCTACGGGTACTCTGAAACCACAAGTAAAATGGTGCGCTTTGGTCACTCTGTAGTTTGTCTTCTTCTTTGTGCTTTTTAGCACTTGTATTTGGTTGCACCATACAATGCATCGAGTGGCCAAATAATACACAGTTCCATTAAGAAATAGGTGTCAAATATTCGGCCCACGGGCCAGATCAGGCTTTTAAACCAGCTTGCGAGACATTGCTGATAGAAGCGCACGAGAAAAATGAGCTGCAATTTAATATATGCAAAGCAACTGGAATTGTATTTCTCTCTCTTTCGCTCTTTCTCTCTCTCTCTCTCTCTCTCTCTCTCTCTCTCTCTCTCTCTCTCACTCTTTCTCAGACGCTTTCTTTTCCTCTCTTTTTAATCCTTCTTTCTCTCTTTTGACCCTTCTTTTTTCTCACTTTCTCTATCCCTCTCTTTCTCACCCTCTCTCTTTTTCTTTCTCCTTCTGTACGTCTTAAAATCCATAATAAACGTACAGGTTGACAAGCATGAGTAATTGTACAAGCTCCCTCCTCACTCCTTATGCATCAGGCTCACTCCCTACAGAAGAAGGAGAATACAGGGGAGGGGGTAGTAGCGCTATGTGGTAGCCCGGGAAGGGTCTCCATCATCTCCCCACGGGACCTGCGAGGAGGAAGGGAGGGAGACGGCTCAAGCGGGCATCGTCTCTGGTCCAGTCAACACGTCGGTTTTATCCGCTGATGGCCGGCAGACCGCCGGCCAGGCGCGCATCTCACATGAGCCTGGAGATTGTTATGCTAGCCCGGGGGACGACGCTGCGTTCAGGGACTACTCCTACAGGAATCTCTGATAGTGCGAGCAAATGAGATAATCAGTGTAGGTCCATATCAGGGAACTTGGAGATATGATGCGGTGAGATCATAATTGAAAGCGGTTTTAGAGCGCTCTGAAAGATCGACAGGCTACATCAAGGGTGTCAAACAGGCGGCCCGTGGGCCGGAGCAGGGATTGAATCCGGCCCGTGAGACAACGCTCAGAGAAGCGCAAGAGAAAAACAAGATGCAGGCTTAAACTTGATGTTCCTCACACATACGCTGTACTTGTATTTCTCGCTCGCTCTCTCAGTGTCTCACTCTCTCTCACTCTCTCGCTCTTTCTCTCCCAATTGTTTCTCTATTTCTTTATCTCTCTCTCTTTATCTATTTCTTTCTCTCTCTTTCTCTCTCTCTCTTTCTCTAGTTCTTTCTCTCTCTCTCTCTCTCTCTCTCTCTCTCTAGTTCTTTCTCTCTCTCATTCCCTTGTTTGTTTCTCTAATCTGATCTAATCTAATCTAATCCAATCATGCATTGTAATGGGAAAAATTTAGGTATATGTTGATAAGTTAACAGAAAACACTTATATAAAGATTCTGATATAGATGAAAACATATTTACCTAAGTATTCAGTGTCCATCCATCCATTATCTCCACCGCTTATCCTCAGTAGGGTCGCGGGGGTGCTGGAGCTGTCTTCGAGTAGTGGGCAGGGGACAACATGAACTGGTTGCCAGCCAGTCGCAGGGCACACAGGGACAGACAATTCGCTCGCTCATTCATACCTAGGGACAATTTTGACCAGCCATTTAACCTGACATGCATGTTTTTTTGGAATGTGGGAGGAAACCGGAGTGCCCGGAGGAAACCCTAGCAAGCACGGGGAAAACATGCAAACTCCGCACAGGAAAGTTGGTAGCTGGATTATAACCCATGACCTCAGAACTGTGCCGCACACGCACTAACCACCGCTCCCCCGTGCTGCCCTCTCTCTAATCTACTAGTCCGGCCCCCAGGTTAAAATGGGTTTGACACCACTGGGCTACAATGAGAGGGCATTGGAACAGGTACAATATTAGGTACAATCAGGCCCCTTTTCAGCCCGGAGTTTTCTACCCAAAACTAGCCTACTTAGCTAAGAAAGTGTTATGATTACCGATGTGTTGCACCTGTGTCCGCTCCTTTGGCGCCAACTGCTTCGGACTCTGATTGGCTCCCTGTCCCTATTCAAACCCACTTCTTTCTGTCTCCTGTTGTCAGTCTATCTGCGAACCTCAGTTTACTCTACGCAAGCTTTTTTCGACCCTGACTCCCACCTGTTTTTGCTCCCGTCTGTTCCCCAGCTTCGACCCGTTTTTTGATCCTGACCACGTCTACTCCCCTCTCCTGGCTTTCGACTCGTTTCCGATCCCGACCTAGTTTTTTGCTCTCCTGTCTACTGTCCCGTTTTTGTTTTTGTTTTTTTTTCAGTTCCCGACACCGCCATCACTCGCCACGGAAGTACCACTTCCGTGTTCAGAGCGACCTGCTTCCTGCGCCCAGCGATCACCGGACGATGGGTGCAACCCTATCTCTTTCTTCCAATAAAATTTGTGAGAACCGCTACGCAAGTGGGTCCTGTCTCCGTTCTGGTCCTGACAGGAAGAGGAATTGGAATGAATGGAACCGCAGCAAGCTCTGATGATGCATTTTGATAGGTTAACAGAAAACACTTATATAAAGATTCTGATATGGATAAAAACATATTTACCTATGGACAATATCAGTATTTTAAAATCACCAACTGATTGTGAGGCTTCACACTAAACTCTTATATCTCTTATGAAGTAGCTTCACTAGACACATTTTTGTAGAGGTCTGCAACTTTGTTGATGACAATGTCATTGTCATACTGATGGAAGGAATAAAAAACTCTCACATGGGTCGCACTAGTAGATTCATCAGAAAAAGAAAATGAGATAGAGAGAAAGACAGAGGGCTCATGAAAGGGAGTAAAAGAAACAGAAAAGACAGAAAGAGTAAGAAAGAGAAAAAAAGAAGAAAGGGAGAAAGAGATAAAGTAAGAGAGACAAAGAGAAAAGGACAGAGAGAGGAGCATAATTAGAAAAAGAAAAAAGAGGGAAGAAAAAGACTGAGAAAGAAAAAGAGGGAGACAGAGAGTGTGAGATAGAGTCAAAAAAAGAAAGAGTTTGAAAAAGAAAGGTAGAAAGAGAGAAAGAGAGATTTTGAGAAATTCAAAGAAAGGAAGAAGGAAAGAAATACAGTAGCTTTGTGAGTAGTGCCTGGCTTTGGCGGCATCCAGTGGACATATTTCAAACTGCAAGTAATTTTTCTTTTGTGCTTCTCTCAGCAGATTCTCACAGGCCAGATTAAACCCTTTGGTGGGTCGGATCTGGCTGGGGGGCCGCATGTTTGCCACATATGGTCCATAGACATAATTTTAGGTGGACGCAAGACAATGCAGAGAGAAGTACAAGAAAATTAATGAGTTTGTATTGGATCGAAAATGACGAAAATGAGTTTTAAATATGTCCACTGGGTGTCACCAAAGCCAGGCACCACCTACACAGCACTCACTGTAACTGTATTTACTGGCTCACATTAATCAACCAGAGAACATTGAGAGTACCCATTCTGATATTCTTTCACGCACTGTTTAGGCAGTGCTTGTCATACAGTTGGGCGGGCCCCCCTAGGAGGTGCAATGCTCCGTTAAGGGGAGGGGGGGCGCCTTTGATTTCAGAGTTGTATCTTTAACTTTCCCAGTAAAGTGCATTTGCACCCCCAATACACTAGGGCGCAGTGGTATTATCCTTGGCAGAATTTTTTCTTTACCTTTAGCCTCCGTGCACTGCATTAAGCACAGAGTTTAAGCATTACGTATGAAGTGTAGACACGAGGTGCAGCACACCTTTTAAAAGTATTTTGTCATGACTGCCGATTTAGCGCACCTGTGACTGCTCAATTGGCGCCAACAGCCCTGAGAACTGATTGGCTAATGGACTCTTTTTAAACGCTCGGCTTTCAAGTGATCCCTGTTAGATAGTTATGCGAACCGTTGCTCCCAGCTCGGCAAGCTCTCACGTTCAGACTCTGTTCCTGCCCTGCTTTTCTCTACCTGATCTTCGTTGCCAACTTGTTTCCGGACCTGACTTTGTCCCGTTCTGTCTGCCTGGTACCTGATCTGTTTTTCCCCGCTACCTGCCTGACTCCTGTTGCCGACCTTGTTTCCGAACTTGACACCGCCCTTGCTCTCTCGTCCTGGCTAGCGACTTGTAAGTCCCGCCTGTCTTCGACCCTCCTCGCTAGACACGGAAGTGCCACTTCGGCATCTCCTGCTCCTTTGTCCGTCAGCCATCGGATCGTGGAATCTAGCCTTACTCTCCCTCTTTATTAATAAAAACTGAACAAACGAGCGCTATTGGGTCCTGTGTCTGTTTCTGGTCAGTGACATATTGAACACAAATGCAGAGACAGGCGAAGAGAGACGGGATAAAGAGACAAACAAAAGTCCAATACCAAAAGCTAAGACGAAGAAGTTTGACGAGGCATAAGTAGCACTTCACTGCAACCACGGAGGGAGACGAACAAATACTGTTTTGGATAATAAGCAAAAAAAAAAACATGAACTATGAAATCTTCCTTCCCTTATCGCATCTTACACAATCCCACACAGATTTGTTAAAAATTTTGGCAGCGGAAAGCATGAAGCTAAATGGATTGAGCGGTCACTTAAAGACATCACAACCCAATTGCAACCGTAAGACACTTGAGGTTGTTTTTTCAGCGAAAAATGGTGTAGATTTGGCATAGACGAAGATGACATGTTACCACCAATTTGAAGACATCCAGGGGACATTCTTGAAAGTGCATTGTTTTTCTTTCATGCTTCCCTAAGCATTGTCTCGCGGGCACACAAAATCATGAGGTACGCCACATGTGGCCCTTGGGCCATGAGTTTGACACCGGCGGTCTAAAGGGAAAACTAAACTATAGAGTCTAAAATAGGGGTCTTCAAAGGGCGCCCAGTTTGGTTGTTTGAAGATAAAACAATACATAAGTCATTGCTACAATAACTCAGTACTTGGTGTCCATTATATGCACCGCTTATCCTCAGTAGGGTCGCGGGGGTGTTGGTGCCTATCCCAGTCATCTTCAGGCAGTGGGCAGGGGACACCTTGAACTGGTTGCCAGGCAGTTGCAGGGCACACAGAGACAGACAACTATTTTTGGAATGTGGGAGGAAAGCAGAGTGCCTGGAGGAAACCATCGCAAGCACAGGGAGAACATGCAAACTCCGCACAGGACGGCTGATAGCTGTGTTTGAACCCATGACCTCAGAACTGTGCCACACACGCGCTAACCACTGCGCCGCCGTGTTGCCTACTTGAGTTGCCCTTTCACCAAATACTTCCTGCGCTTTGTCTTCTTTAATTCTTATTTTCTCTTTTTTCTCTCTGTCTTTGTCTCTTGTTCTCACTTTCTTTCTTTCATCATTTCTTTCTTTTTCTGCCCTTTTCTCCCCCTCTTTACCCTCTTTCTTTCTGTTCCTTTCTCCCATCTCCGTCATTCCATTTCTCTCTTTCTCCCTCTTTATCTCTCTTTCTCTCTCTCTTTCTTACCGCCACCCCTGCTATAGAGTCTCAAATAGGGGTCTTCAAAGGGCGCCCAATTTGGTTGTTTTAAGATAAATCAATAAATAAGTCCTTGCTACAATTACTCAGTACTTGAGTAGTCCATCCATCCATCCATTATCTGCACCGCTTATCCTCAGTAGGGTCGCTGGGGTGCCCAGTCACCTTCAGGCAGACACCTTGAACTGGTTGCCAGGCAGTCGCAGGGCACTCAGAGACAGACAACTGACTCGCTCATTCACACCTAGGGACAATTTGGACCGGCCGATTAACCTGAGATGGATGTTTTTGGAATGTGGGAGGAAAGCAGAGTGCCTGGAGGAAACCCACGCAAGTATGGGGAGAACATGCAAACTCCGCACAGGAAGGCTGGTTGCTGGATTTGAACCCATGACATCAGAACTGTGCTGCGCTTCCCACCTGTAGTACTTGCTTATTGCTAATCGTTTAGCTTACATTGCCCGAATCGCATGGAGCTGAAAGTAAATTGGATATTTATTTTGCCAATATTTATTTTCTCGGCTCGAGGCGATAAAGTGCTTGTGTTGTTTGCATTCTGGCTGCCGGAGTTTGTTTGCGCTCGACTTGTTTTGACTCCGAGTGTTGCGGCTGGACCGAGAAGAGGAAGGAGATGGGATTTGCAGGGAGGGGGTAGTTAATGTGCAGTGCGTAAGACCAGCCCACGTAAACACACCCGAAATCTTCAATGGGAGAATACTTGCCTGTGTCCCTCAGCTTTGTTTATCAACCAAAGACTCACTCACAGTGACAGAGAACAGGACAGCACTGCTTCTGGGACCTTCTCGGGGTAACCATTAATGTGATTTTGGTGAAAATGAATCAAACTAACCTTCTTTGTTGTGTCGAAACAAAAACTGAAAGAGGGAATTCAGGTTTATTACCCAAACATTCAAGGCAGGGGTCGCATAATTGCGGCCCGGGGGCCAATTGCAGCCCGCAGGGTGTTGGTCTGAGGCCCCAGCCTTAGTATGAAAGTGTAATGGGACATAGTATTAAGCGCGTGATAGCGGGGAAAAAAAATAATTCACTAACAAAACAGATACTGATTTCAAAAATAAGCAAAAATACATAAATAGAATAGAATATACCTTTATTGTCACTGTTACAAAATGGGTTGAACATATTGTGACAACGAAATTGGACGTGGCACTCCGGGTTCACATTTAACAGTGAGGATAAAAGAAAACAAAGAAGATGAAGGAACAAAGAATATAAGGTTATAATTTACACAATATTTACACAAGAAATGTGGGCATGTAGGATGTTACATAGTTTTGGGATCGTTTAAACTCTGAAATCTTCCTTCCCTTATCACATCTTACCGGGGGTCGGCTCCCATACACAGTCATACGACTGTTCACGATAAATGAGTTCTACTCGACCGATATTTTGTGTTATTGGGTGGACCCAAACGCAGTAAGCAGGAAGCATGGAGGGTGCTCCAAAACTATGTAGAATAGAATGGAATATAATTTACTTTTATTGTCATTCTTTGTAACCCTGCACACAGAACAAAATGTCGATACACCTGACCCGTACAGTTAAACTGTAGCGAGTCGATGCAGCCGCAGCCTAACAGGGCGCCGCCATTCTAGACCCAACTGCTGTGTTGGGAGTCATTAGGTGACCAAACCCCCCAATTCCAACCCTTGCCGAGCGCTAAGCAGGGAGACAATGAGTACCAATGTTGTAAGTCTTAAGTATGACTCGGCTGAGGCTTGAACCAGCGACCTCCCAGTCTCGGAGCGGGCTACTGAGCTATGTGTCATGATTGCCGATTCAGAGCACCTGCGACTGCTTAATTGGCGCCAACAGCCAGACAGCTGATTGGCTGATGTACTCTTTTTAAACCCCCGGCTTCCAAGAGGAAGCCATCAGATCGTTATGCGAACTGTTGCCTCCAGCTCAGTAAGCTCTGACGTCAGAGTCTGTTCCTGCCCTGCTTTTCTCTGCCTGATCTTCGTTGCCAACCTGTTTACGGACCTGACTCTGCCCCGTTCTGCCTGCCTGTTATCCGATCTGTTTTGCCCCGTTACCTGCCTGCCTCCCGTTGCCGACCTCGTTTCCAAATTTGACACCGCCCTTGCTCTCCCGTCCCGGCAAGCGACTTGTAATTCCCGCCTGTCTCCGATCCTCCTCGCTAGACACGGAAGTGCCACTTAGGCATCTCCTGCTCCTCTTGTCTGTCAACCATCGGTTCGTGGAAGCAAGCCCTGCTCTCCCTCTTTATTAATAAAAACTGAGACAACGAGCGCTGTTGGGTCCTGTGTCCGTTTCTGGTCCGTGACACTATGGTATTTTATCACAGAGCAATTGGCAAAGTAATAAACTAATGGTCAAAAGTAACTATAAAACGGTTAGAACCAGAAAACAAAAAACAAACCTCGGAAACAAGGATAAAACTACAGATAAGAAAAAGGAAAAATGAAAATGACTCAACAACAGGTGCTGTCCAAATTGTCCTAATGAAAGGTTATGCCAATTAGGGACAGGTGTGGGGTGATTGGACACACCTGCCCCAATTGGAATCTAATTAGGCGCCAGACCCTAACATCGAGGTTTTTCTTTTACCAACAGTAAGACTTAATAATATCCTAACAATTAACACTCGATTTGTTTTAAAACAAAATATTGATTTGCCGCTTTCTTTTCCTCTCTTTTTTATCCTTCTTTCTCTCTTTTGATCCTTCTTTTTTTCTTACTTTCTCTATTACTCTCTTTCTCACCCTCTCTCTTTTTCTTTCTCTTTTTTCTCCTTCTCTCTTTCTCTCTTTTTTGTTTACTTTCTCTCTTTCTCACACTTACTCTTTTTCTCTTCCATTCTTCCCCTTTCTCTCACGCTCCCTCTCTCCCCCTTTCTCTATCCCTCCCGTGCTTTCTCTTCCTTAATTCTTATTTTCACTTTTTCTCTCTGTCTTTGTCTCTTTCTCACTTTCTTTCTTTCATCATTTCTTTCTTCCTTTTTCTCTTTTCCCTCTTTCTTTCTGTTCCTTTCTCCCTTTCTCTGTCGTTCTATTTCTCTCTTTCTCTCTCTTTATCTCTCTTTAATTCTCTCTTTCTCTCTCTCTAGCTCTCATTTGATCCTTCTTTTTTTCACGTTCTCTTTCACTTTCCTACCCTCTCTCTTTTTATTTATCCGTTTCCTCTTTGTTTCTCTTCCCCTTTTCTTTTTTTCACTTTCTCTCATTCTCATGCTCACTCTTTATCTTTCTCCTTCTTACCCTCTCTCTCACAATCCCTCTTTCTTTCTCTCTTTCCCTCTCTCTTTCTCTTCTTTCATTCTTATTTTCTATCTTTTTCTGTCTTTGTCTCTCTTTCTCACTTTTTTCTCTCATCATTTCTATTTTTCGTGTTTTTTGTCCTTCCGTTTCCCTCTTTTTATTTATCTTCCTCTCTCCCTTTTCTCTGTCTGTCTGTCTCTCTTTCTCCCTCTTTATCTCTCTTTCATTCTCTCTTTCTCTTTTTTCTTTTATTTAATTTTCTCTCTCTCTTCTACTCTTTCTCCCATTCTCTCTCTCTATTTATCTCTCTCTCTCCTTATCTCATTTCTCTCTTTTTCTCTCCTTTTCTCTCCTTTTGTCTCTTTCTTTCTCTCTCTTTCTCTCGGTTCTACTAACCTGGACCCAGGGAGATTTTCATTCTAGCGCGTGGCCGCCAGCTAAGATGAGTTTGACGCCCCTGCTTTAAGACGTTGCCCCCCAAAAGATAGAGAAACACTGCAATGATAAAATAAAGACATTACCAAAAACCTGCAAAGAGTTGAGTCAATGTGTGACTCCGTCTAATCGTATTTACACAAGTGGCCCCTCCGCCGGATGCTCCCATCACCGAATATCAAAAGGATTGTTATCTTTTTGAAATATCATAATAAATTTTCATATTTGCACGGCAATAAACACGTTCATAACTCTCCCTTGTTTTCCTCCACATCCTGTCCTCTTCACTCCCTGTTGGGTCTTTTTTTTTTTACACTTTGATTTTTCCATCCTCAAGACGTACTTGAACCGAGAGGAAACTTTTGTGTATTTGTGTGCGAGTTTGTGTATCTTGGATGTGTGCGTATGCGTCGGGGGGGAGTTGCCGGGTGATAATGGACAGAGAGCCAGTATGCTGGGACAAAGATGGATGATGTTTTTCTCACCCCCGGCTTCACTCACAGATTACAGTTGTTATTCCTTGCCGGCAACTGCTAAACATATTTTACATTTTCCTGTTTGTTATTTACGATTGAACTCTCTAAAAAGCAACAAATAAAACATAAAGAATGTTTTCCTTTGAGGTGAATGAGCAATATTTCTTGTTAGGCCTGCCATACATTGAGTTGTATTGTTTTTCAAAATAAAGTAAACAGCTCGATGGCATTCACAAAGAAGCTCATTTATGACAAAAGTACACAATCGTAGATTTTCTATCTTAAGAATGCTTCTATTTCATCTAGCGCGGGGGTCACAATCCTTTTAAAAGTGGAGAACTACTTTTTTGTTACTCATTAGTATGAAGGGCTACCAGTTTCTGCATTTCTGAATGATCAACTTATGTTGTTACTATGTTGTTACTATGTTATTAAAATGTTATTACCAGGTTGTTATCATGACAAATACGGTTAAAAGTACACTACTTCATGTTGACCACTAAATGTCGCTTTATCATGTCAAGTGCTTCAAAGCACAAGAAAAAATAAAAACTACAGAGACTTTTGGGAATTAAGCTATTAAAATGTACCGTTTACCAAATTATTTGAATTAGTTATCTGACTCCATCAACCAAACATAACCTTCATTCACCTCTTTTCTTTTTCGGGAAAATATGGGCAAGAGACCGGTATTTCCACACGGGGGCAGATATGTTTTCTTAAAATATTTAACTAAGTGAATTCCATCGAATTAGCCGAATTATTGTCGAATTAGTCGAATTAGTCTTCGTCGAGCCTCCCTCTCAGTTGTCCCTCGCGATCGATCTTCTTCTGTCTTCTGAAGTTCTTTTTCAAAAAGCTGGGGTGTCGGCTCCTCCCATGGTGCGTGCTGACTCCTCCCGTGGGTGTTCCGAATTGCATAAAATCTCTTATAGGAAAATAAATTAAATATAAAATCCTTTAAGACTCAAAGTGACTCAAACGCACCATTTTATTTCTTTTCGAGGTTTATGGTTACCCGTAGCAGCAAGACATTGGACAATAGTGTCTGCTCTTAGTGAAGCTCATATTCTGTAAAATAATAACAAATTGCACAACCTGCGGGTATTTACAAAACATACTGTGAATGATTTCTAATGCCTGTTAGAAATCAAATTTCCCAGAAAGTCTCAATGATACGGGGGGCTATTTTCAGAACTGGTCTGCGGGCTACTCAGGTGTACCTGCCAATTGCACCCCTTATTAATGATTGCATTTCTCCTTATTAAGCGATAATAAACCTTACAGGAACAACACAGCAGATACTTACTCACAGCTAGACAGACTATGTCTATGACTAAAAAGATCATTTGTGTAAACATGTCTATTTTATTTACCAAATAAATGTTTGATCAAGGATAACATCTTATAGTGTAAATTAGTAAAACTGGCAATTTAGATTAAAGCCGATATGGGGAAGGCACGATTAGTCGAACGAGTTCAAAAAGAAAATGTTCCGGTGCAAAAATTGTTTTATGGTGTACACAATTTGAAATGATCAAAAACCCTATAAAATATGGGGGAAACTTATCCTGTGCCTTCATAAGGACACGTTGGGACAGCACCCATTTATCATCGTCCATTTTTCCACCATCAATATCACCATCACCTTTTTCCCAGTTTCATCCTGATTTGTGAGGTTTGTTTATTGTTTTCTGGTTCAGACTGTTTTATTGATGTTTTAGACCATTTGTCGGTTACTTTTTTGGGCATTTTGTGATTAAATACCATCATTTTTGAGCACCTTGCCATGGTTCCTGCTTCCTGCTTTTGGGTCCGCCTCAAAATCACAAAAGGAAAGGCCTAAATATTATGAACTCCCGCTTTCTTGCATTTCTTCCAGAAAATTCCACTTCGACATCGTTTAGCAAAAGCAAGCGTACTATCAGTGACCAAATTGTTAGATTAGACGATAGCGAGCAGCAACATCTGGAATCCGTCTCTTAATGGTGTCACCGGACTGCCACAGTGACCTTTGACACTTAACCGGCTAATTAGCAGCTCGTCCTTCCATAAGGGTCCGGGTCCCCCGTTTTTGTCTTTCTACAACCTCTCTTGCTACTTCCACCTGTTGCCTTGTGTCACAGGCCGGTCAGGGGCGAGGGGGAATCGTTTGGACTTTGTCTTAAGAATGGCGATGATCCCTTCCGACACCAACATTTAACAGAACAAAATTTTCAAATTTACCTTGCCCAATGGTCTAATACACGTGTGTCAAACCCGTGGCCTACGGGCAAAATGTGACCCACCACATCATTTCCTATGGCCTGCAAGAGCTTAAAATGGCTGAGCAACTAAAACATTCTGCCCGCGGGCCTGATTTGGCCCACAAAGGTTTTTAATCCGACCCGCAAGACAGCGCTGAGAGGAGCGCAAGAGAAAAATGAGCTGCAGTTTTAAATATGTCCATTTGATGTCGCCCAAAGCCAGGAACCACTTGCAGAGCAACTAAACTATATTACTTTTCTTTCTCTCTCTTTCTCTCCCTTTTCATTTATCGCTCTTTCTTTTTTATCTTTCTATAACTCATTCACTCTTTCCTTCTTTTTCTTACTTTCCGTGACTCCTTCTTATTTCCTTTCTCATGCTCACTGTTTTTCTTTCTCTTTCTCACTGTCTTTTCTCTTCTTGCATTTTTGGATCTTTTTTTCTTTTTCACTTCTATTTCTTTCTCTTTCTGTTTCTTCCTTTCTCTTTTTTACCTTTCTTTCTCCCTTTCACTATTGAGCTCTTTCTCTCTCTCTATTATGCTCTCTCTATTTTGCTCACTCTTTCTCCCTTTCTCACTCTCTCTTCCCTTTTCTCTTTTTTTCTGTCAATCTGATTGTCTCTCTCTCTCTCTCCTTCTCTCTCTCTCTCTCTCTCTCTCTCTCTCATTCTTTTCCACCCCTTTTCTCCCACTCTGTCTCTTTCACTTTCTGTGTCTCTCTTTTTCTCTTCCTTTGTGCTCTTTGTCTCTGTGTATTTTTAACTTCTTTTGCTCTAATTTCCTTTTTTCCTTTTTTCTCTTTTCTATCTCTCTCTTCATACCCTTCGCACTTTCTTTTCTCTTTTCTCTCCTGTCTTTCTATTTCTCTTTGGATTTCTTTCTTCCGCTCCCTTTCTTTCCCCCTCTCTCACGACTTCCCTTTTTATCTCTTTTGTTTCTCACGCTCTCTCCCTCTCTCTCATTGTCTTTCTTTGTCCTGCCCTCTCTCCCCTTCCCTCCCTCTTTCTCTTATTTCTTTATCTCTTTTTTCTTCCTCGTTAATCTACTAGTCCGGCCCCCGACAGAATGTTTGTTCTATCGTGTGGCCCCCGAGTTAAAATGAGTTTGACACCCCTGTCTTAGGTTGTGCTCAGAACTGCCTCAAGGTAAAAGCAGGGTTCGTACACCTTTTTGAGGCCAAGTCCAGGGACTTTTCAAGCACTTCCAAGGCCAATTTAAAAAAATTTCAGTACTTTCCAGGCGAGAAATCCAGCACCAATCAAAAGATAATTTCTTTTGTTAACTTTGATGACCGAAATACAGTTGCTATCTTGCTGCTTTCACATACTTCGTGCTATTTTGAGCTTTTCCTATAGAATAGAATAAAATAGAATATACCTTTATTGTCATTGTTACAAATGGGCTAACATATTGTGACAACGAAATTGGGCATGACACTCCAGTTTTAAACATTCAAGTGGGGTATGAGCAAGAAGATAAAGGAACCGAGAAGATATTGTTATAAGACAAGGGGGATAAGGCTATAGTTATAATTTACATGATATTTACTATCTATGATGCACGATGTTTTTGTGTAAATGGGCTGCTCTAAACTGACATGAATTCCGCCATTCTGCTTTAACAATGCACGCACAGCTTGGCTACGTCACACTCGTTTGCAAACAGGAAAATGGCTCTGTGGTTCAATGTGGAAGACCAGAAAAGAAAGTGCAGCATTTATATAAGGCAAAAAACGAGCCAAATTTGGACTAATTTTAATTAAAGTCCTTTCTCCAAAGCAGAGTGCTCTCAATAATTTAATCTGAGACACAGCTGATATTTTGCTTTTTGTTTGACTTATTGACTGAATTTTAAAAATATATATATATATTTATTTATATATTTCATTTCTTCATAACACAAAAGAGTTAATATTTTCAATGTACATTTTATTGTTTTGTAATTTCGTGTTATTGTTCGAGTATAAACCTGTTCATTGTGTAAAAGCCAAAATTGTTTTGTATTTCACTATTTTTTTGTAGATGTGTGAATAAAAATCCCCATGCCTTGTAAGGCATCAACTTGTTGAGATTTTTGTTTCCTGAGGCTGAGTAAAAACGATACCAAGAGTGTGGAACTTTCAGTCTTTGTTCAAACCGCCTCTTACAGGAACTTAGATTTATGTAGTGGTAGTCACTTGTTATTGATTTTGTATTTTGTTCTGGGTACCCGCAGCAGCAAGATGACGGACAATCGTTGTCAGAAGGACTAGATCAGAACAGGAAACCCCAGAGCGTTCATTACAGTTTTTTATTTAGGGAAGCGTACAGGGCTAGCGGGAGACGCGATGGCTGTCGTACGTCAGCAGCGTAGCCGTGAAGACAGCTTCGGAACACGTAGCCAATCGGAGTACGGAAGTCTAGCAAGTCAAGTTTACCGGGACTGGAGAGAAGATCGTAGCGTGGGACGGAAGCAGGTCGGATCGGAGGCAGGCAGATACAGGTAAACAGATCAAGACGGAACAACATACAGGGAACAAACGTAATCCTCAGACGAAGAGGTCTCTGCGTAGCGTGCTTAATAAGGGAACATAAACCAATCAAAGAGGCGTCCACGTGATGCTACAGGTGACTCTAGTTAGCAATCACGACAATCGTGTCAGCTCCCTTTTGCTGGGCCTCAAGTTCTGTAAAATGTATATCAACATAAGAGTACAGAGACCCCTCGCTACTTCGCCCTTCAGTAAACGCTGGTTCGCTACTGTGCGGATGTTGAACTGAATTGATTTTTTCTTCATTGTCATTGACTTTCATTGTATCGTGCATTGTGTTCTGTTAGAAAGCACAGATTATGGAGATACTCTGTGTTAGGTGGGTGTGACCGTCTGTGTTGCTGTAAGCTGTCAGTCAAACAGCAGGCGGATGCTGCCTCTGTAAACAACCCAGGAAGCATAGTAAACGATAGCTTTTAGCGTGTTGTTTCATTGAAAATAAATGTATCAATCGGACTTTAAGGAAAGTCAGAAGAGGGCAACAAAATTGTGATCACAAGGGGGTGCTCCGTGGATAAATATCGGGTTCCAGAAGCAACGCAGCGTCTGGCAGAAGGCAAGAGCGGTGCTGCTGGTCCAGCCTACCGCTTACAGCTAAGCTAACAACTCTACAAAGCCACCTCTGCGTACCCTGTATCTTGCCAGCACCAAGTCCATTATCCATGGCACAGATGACCGGGAGCAACAACTCGTGGGAAACCACTACATTTGGGGAGGTTTTATTTCAATCATCACCGGAGATCTGTCTCCATTTGAGGAAAGCCAATGCTAGTGCACAGCTAGCTAGCCGCGCTCTAAATTGCTTTCTTACAATGAAAGAAGAAGCCCTCGAATTTTGTTTAACTTTTGCATTAAGACAAAAAAACCATGTATTTACTGCATTTATATCGGAGTTATTATTAATAGATCTATAAGTGTTACTTTGTGACAGTCATAAACTCTCAGCCTGTAATGGGGGCTTGTATAAGGCTGAGACACTACTAAGAAACTAAGGAATCTCTGAATTTTAAAAAAATGGATACGTCTGAGCATACTTCATTGGAACAGTTTTTCAGGAAACGCCAGGCACAAAACACTGCTGACCAGTGAACAAAAAGGCCAATTAAAAGGTAAATTATTATTTTTATTATTTCCTTTGTTCTTTTTTACATGATGTGCCTCTTGTTGTCATGATTACCGATTGGAATCACCTGCGCCCGCTCATTTGGCGCCAGGCGCTGCGGGCTATCTGATTGGCTCCCTGTCCCCTATTTAAACCCTGTCCTGTCACTCTCCTGTTGTCAGTCCGTTTGCGAACCTGTTTTGACCCTGACTCCTGCCTGTCCCGTTATTGCACCCGTTTTTCCACCTGCCTGTTCCTGATCTCCCCGTTTGTCTCCGGCTACGACCCGTTTTGATCCCGACCACGTCTGCTCTCCCGTCCCAGCTTACGACCCGTTTTTGATCCCGATCACATTTTTGCTCTTCTGTCCTGGCTATCGACCCGTCCCTGACACCGTCATCGCCCCTACGGAAGATCCTCTTCCGTATTCGGATCACAAGAGCGACTTGTTTCCCGCATCCAGCGAGCATCGGATCTCGGGCGCTGCACTTCCTCTTCCTATATCTCAATAAATTTGTGAGAAACGTCACGCGATTGGGGCTACCCTGTGTGCTGGTCGTGACACTCGTTTTAAGTTTATTTTGCGGTAATCTAATTTTAACAAGAAGTTGGTTTGTGTTCTGAGGCACCTTTCTTTGGCAACATCAAGTTGACATATTTCAACCTGCAACTTGTTTCTCTCTTGCGCTTCTCTGAGTGTTGTCTCGCGGGCCGGATTCAATCCCGCGGGCCGCCTGTTTGATACCTGCGATTTAAAAAATATATATATATCATACTTTTAAGGGGCTTGGAACGGATTAGAACATTTACATAAGAAAAGCGCCTCTGCTTACAAATGCTTCAGGTTACAATGCTACTCCCAGAAGGAATTAAATTCGAAGTAGAGTTATCACTGTATATACAATGACACATTTCAATATAGCAATAGTAACTTTCCAGGCGGTAGATTTCTGTATGTACTCGTTCAAGCTAAATTATTGGTTCTGAAGAATAACAACAAGAAGAAAATAAAGAGGGCCTGCAGCGCTCATAAAATTATGTTTTTACAGCAAACAAAGGAGGATGTATACATTTCTTTTTTTGCAATTCACAAGTTATTTGCGTCCTAACGGCTCAGAGGTGCATCATCAATCTCCTCGACTCCGTTATTATTTTTCCGCTTTGAATCGAAGGCCACCCAGGAAGGACTCTGCCTCCTTTCGAAGCTATCTCTTGGTCTTCCGTCTCGTAATCCGCCAGTTCCGTTTCGCACACTTTGCGCTCCCGCAAGGTGCTCGGTGCATCGTCGCGACGGATGTGAAAAGTCCAAACAGGGGATTGTGAGGTACCCCGTATCCATTACATCAGAGGGGGCCGAGGCGCCAGTTTGCCATTTGAGACGTGACACCCTTCCCCCTTCTTGTCCTTGCCCTCCACCCTGCAAACTGGCATAATGGGCTGTAAATTATGCGGGATGTGGGAAGAATTTTTTAAACTGCAAAAAACTTCCCATTAAGTCTAATTATGTTTCAATTTTGTGACAGAGAGATGATTTTGTACTGTAAAGTCAAATCAAGTCAAGTTTATTTGTATAGCCCTTAAGCATAATTAAGTCTCAAAGGACTGTACAGACTACAGACTATTATTCCACCATCACCTGATCTAATATCTACACAAGGGTAAGGGAAAACTCAAAAACCTCAACATGAGAAAAATGAAGAAACCTTGAGAAGGGACCGCACATGAGTCAATCCCCCTTTCAGGATGACCAGACTGCAACAAAGGGACATCATCAACACAAAATAATGGTCATTCATAAGCTACAGAATAGAAGTGTGTTTTAAGCCGAGATTTAAGGTTGCAGATCGAATCTCAGAGGGCACAGCATTCCACAGCCCCGGGGCCCGAATGGAGAATGCTCTACAACCTGCGGATTTCTTCTTGGGTCTTGGGATCACTCGTAGACCAGCATTTTCCGAGCAAAGGCTCACAGCGGGAACATAATGATATTAAATCTGAAAGATTTGAGGCGGCAAGTCCATGCATTATTTTGTAAACCAACAGACGCTATAATCACGTCTTAATCAGACAGGGAGCCAATGCAGTTTAGCTAAAATCGAGGTAATGTAATCAAACTTTCTTGTCTTAGTTAAAAGCCTCGCTGTAACATTTAGTACCAGCTGGATGATTTTGATGCTAGACTTCAGGAGACCAGGAAGAGTTAGTTGAAGTAGTAGATCGAAGAAAGAGACGAGAGGTAACAAACGCAGGTTGTTACCTTGCACAGTGTGGATTATCTAGCGCCCCCAAATGTCAAAAAGAAATTTGAATAATAAGTGAAAATATCTGAAGCATCATATAAAAGTGCATTATTTTTTAAACTCTTAGGTCGAAACATTATCATTCTTCCACAAATTGAGCCACAATTGTCGACCATCTTGTTGCTATGGGAAACCAAAAACCTGAATAAAACTGTGATAGGTTTATTCTGTTTTAATATTGGATACCTGCAAAGTTTTCACCAGAATTGTAATTCGACAATTATTGCGCACTGTTGTTTGTATCACGAACCAGGACAGGAAAACTGAATAAGAACCCAATCGCGTAACGTTACTCACAGTTTATTGGGGAGAGGAGGATTGAGCGCAAACTCTGTCCGGGGATCGATAGTCACGGAAGTAGCTTAAAATCAGAACTTAGGAGTGGTCAAAATCAAACAGATCGGGCCGAAAATAAAACAGGATCAAACACAGGCAAAAACGAAGATTCACGAGTCTAGCAGGAGTTTCGCAGATGCTCTGGCACCTGGCGATTCACAAGACTGCGTTTAAATAGTCCGGCAGCAATCTGTCAACGCGTTTCAGCTGGTGTCAATGTGCGGGGCCAATTGGGCGGTGTGGCAACCCTGACAGAACCTGGCGCCACACGGCGGGGACCAATTGTGTGCCATGGCAACCATGACAGTTTGTTATTTTGACTTACTTTATTTCCGCTATTGCTGTTCTTTGATCCCCACATCCCTGACCTGTATCACCAGATCTGCTTTGGTAAACTTAAGAGATGTAATTAAAAGAAAGAGCTCAGAGTAGGACTTTTAGAACAGGTTTGACTTTCTTATCTGAAGGCTTCTCTCCCTGTCCTTGCAAGTTCAAAATCCATTGATGTTTTCTCTCCTTTTTTTGAGTGTCTACTAAACTTTAAACTTAACAGACTTGGCAAAAATGAGAAGTCAGAGGCTCTGTTTTGGTCACTTTTAGCATGAATTTTTCCTTGTGCTTTTTAGCACCTCGCATTCTCCAACATTTAGAGGTCAAATTTTACAAACTGTACCCTTGAAAAAACAGTTCAGTTAGAAATGTGGGTAAAATTTAAATCAATCCACTACTGGGATGACTTTGACCCAGCATTTTTGGGTTATTTTGCAGATTGAGTTGGTTTGTACTCTTAAAAAAATGTTTAATATAGATATTTATAAATATTTCCCATTTTTGTTGAAAAACAAACTTTGTGGCAATGATGTTATTTATTTTGCTTTTGTGTTATATAAAAGGCTCAAAGGCTCTTTGTCTGGTAAAGGACTTTGCGTTTTATACATTTTTGTATCTATATTCAAATGATTCATGCATTTAAATTAATAGAAAACTAGATGGATAAAAAAATGAAATGATTCATTCAGAAATAAAAAAAATATAAAAAAAAGAGTTACATAAACACATAGATAAATAATTCAATAAAACAGTTTAGTTAAAAATGCATACATAAATCATTCTTTTTTTCATTTCATTGAAAAAAGATAAACATATACATAAATAGGCAGCACGGCAGGGGAGTGGTTAGCGTGTGTTCAGCACAGTTCTAAGGTCCTGTGTGGAGTTTGCATGTTGCATGCTTGAGTGGGTTTCCTCCGGGCACTCCGGTTTCCTCCCACATTCCAAAAACATGCATGTCAGGTTAATTGGCCGGTCCAAATTGTCCCTAGGTGTGAATGAGCGAGCGAGTTGTCTCTCCCTGTGTGCCCTGCGACTGGCTGGCAACCAGTTTGGGGTGTCCCCTGCCTACTGCCCGAAGATGGCTGGGATGGACTCCAGCCCCCCCGCGACCCTACTGAGGATGAGCGGTGTGGATAATGGTAGGATGGAAATTTGTACATAAAAATCAAAATAAATAGATGTGGAATGAAGACGTACTCAATGAGCAAATGTCCACAACTATGTGTACTTTTCCTAAATTAATTGAGTCAACTGACCTGTGTGAGTCAGGTTATCATAAGTTTTTGTACTTTTTTAAGGATACCAAAGGTGACGACTGGAGTAAAAGCAAATTTATCCATGACAAGTATTGTGTCTTAGTTTGGCTGGACAGTAAAAGCAAGACTTTTATAGTGACAGAGAGGACACATTTTCTTTGGTCTTGTGCCAATAAGCACATTGACTCTATAAAAGTTGGGAAACACTGTCAGATGATATTCTGTACTTTTAACTAATTGTCCAATAAAAGTGATGGGAGGTTTGGGATGTCCATCATCCTCGTCCTTTTCTGTTCTCATGCGTGCGGGCCGCCGCCCTAGGACATAAAACAAAGTCCGCAACTCACTTGTAAGCGCACCCAAGTTCTGAACCCAAAACCTGCAAAACCCGCCACCACTCCCAACATGTCCACAGGCTTCCTAAGACAACGAACTGGAATAATGTGCTGAGGGTTATGGGGGATGTGGGTCAATTATGCCAACTAGGATAAACCTTCCAATTACAAGGATATTGTGCATTGGTTATCTCCTTTTCGTGCAGGGGTTCTCTCTTTTCATAAGTACATATGGCTTGGTGAAAAAATACTACTTGCCCAACTTCTTCCATAGTGTTCCAAGTCTGGTAACTCAATATTTGGTTTGGAGGTGAATAGCCAAACAGCCTACATTTAAATTCTGTTACTTTTTAAATTCCATGTCACTAGGAGGAGGAAACCAGTGTGGATGATATAAGAAGACTGTTAATTTTGCAGAGGAGCTCCTCTGTGAAATTTAGAGGTTCCACATGTCCTGCTTTATATGCTGTACTTTAACTGCTTACAATGTATCTAACAAACTGACTTTTGAGACTTGATGCAAAATCCATAATCGACTAGTACTTATTTAAAGAGATCCAAACTGAAACATTTCACAATGTGTGCTAAAGATCGTTTTGCATAAGCAGGATTTCAAAACATAGATCTCGCCTACTGCATTTTATCTATTATTTGACATAACATAATAGTTAAACCACCAAATTCTCAACACTGAAATTCTTTTCACAGGAAATGACCCAAAAGGCATTTTCAGTTTTGACAAAAAAATATGTTTCTTAAAAAAAACAGAAAGGGTCTTCTTTGTCACGACCAGCACACAGGGTAGACCCAAACGCGTAACATTTTCTCACAATTTTATTGAAAGAAAGAGGAAGGGCTGCGTCCGCGATCCGATGCTCGCTGGATGTGGGAAGCAAGTCGCTCTCTAAATCGGATTGTGATCCGAATACAGAAGTGGATCTTCCGTAGAGGGCAATGGCGGTGTCAGGGACGGAAAAACAGGTCAATAGCTGGGACAGGAGAGCAAAAACGTGGTCGGGGTCAGAAACGAGTCGTAAGCCGGGACAGGAGAGCAGACGTGGTCGCAATCAAAAACGGTTCGTAAGTCGGGACAGGAGACCAGACGTTGTCGGGATCGAAACAGGTCGTAGCCAGAAACAAACGGGAGCAAAAAAGGGACAGGCGGAAATCAGGGTCAAAAAAGGCTCCCCTGTATAAACAGAGGTTTGCAGACTGACTGACAACCGGAGAGTGAGAGGACAGGGTTTAAACAGGGAGACAATCAGATACCCTGCAGCGGCTAGCGCCAAATGAGCGGGCGCAGGCGATTCCAATCGTAGTCATGACATCATTAAAGATTTATGTTGTAATGACATGAATTCTAAGGAGGGATGAAACAATCGAAGCTGGCTTTCATTCGGGCGGGCAAAACGGGCTCTGCCAGGCTTCTAACAAAACGACTTTTTCAAAAAAGGTTTCTGTACACCCCTACTTCCACGTTTTTGTTTGGTGTTAGCCGCACATTTATTAATATCTACATGCTAACACAACCGAGCTAGCTTACTACAGTTGAGGAGTTTTAAGTCGCAAACACTTACTCTGTAACAATCAATCCGTTTGTACCACAGGTGGATTTGCTGGCCCTAAATATGTGCAAGGAAAATTATATGCGTTTGCTTCTCAAGTTTTCTTTCCTTTCCTCATGCTGAGGGTTTTGAGTTTTTCCTTGCCATCATGTAGGTTTTAGATCTGGGGATCAAGTAATAATAGTCTGTAGTTTGCAATGGTCTGTGGTCTGTGCAGCCCTTTGAGACTCCTTGTGATTAAGGGCTATACAAATAAACATGACTTGGCATGACTTGACTTTCTATTTGGCCATTTAGTTGGGTTTTTACTCTTTAGCTAGCTATCTAGCTCCCTATTTTTTGCCTGTTTACCTTTCTAACTATCAAGGTAATTCATTTGCTATTTAGCAAGCCACCTAGCTAAATTATATATAATATCTGCACTATATGGGCAAGCTATGAACTCCATTGACACTATGTGTAATGAACATAAAGGCGTTCAAGTCTATTCTATTCTGTTCTATTCTATTCTCTCACCTCATCTCATTAGCTGCACTGCTTATCCTCAGAAGGGTCGCGGGGGTACTGGAGCCCATCCCAGCAATCATCGGGCAGAGGGCAGGGGATTCTATTCTATTCTATTCTATTCTTTTATTAAGTGGCTATTTTAAATCAGTTTTAGGGGTCAGCTCAATGTGAGTATAAACAGTAATTTGTAACAAGATATACTTTCAGAGTCACGTACTACTTTTGGGTTTGATATGGTGGTAACGCAATCACCTTTTAAGTAACAAGTAAATGTAAATAATTCTTCTTTTTTTATAACGTGCACAACACTGGAGAGTATAGTGGTACATATTACTTTTTTTTAGTGTCCAATAAAAAGTGATGGGAGTTTTGGGAGGTCCATTATCGGTGTCCTTTTCCCCTCCCATCGGCGCAGGCCGCCGCCCTCGCTCATAAAAACTAAATTCGCAACACTCAAGAGCGCACCCAAGACCCGAACCTAAAAACCGCAAAAAGCGCCTCCGCTCCCACCATGTCCACGGGCTCCCTAAGCGACGTGGACGACGAGCTCCTGGACGGCATCCTCAAGTTCGCCTCGGCAGAGAGCGCCGAGGACAGCTCCAACGGCGAGGCCGGCGCCCCCACGCGCACAACGCCCACTAAAAGGCGCAGGACCTCGGCGCGCAAGTCCTGCAAGAACTCCGCTGGGGAAGAAAGCGGCCCAGTCCAGCGGGAGGGCAAACAGGTGCAAAGAAACGCGGCCAATGCACGTGAACGAGCTCGGATGCGCGTATTGTCCAAGGCCTTCTCGCGGCTCAAGACATCCCTTCCGTGGGTACCGGCCGACACTAAGCTTTCCAAACTGGACACTCTGCGCCTGGCGTCCAGCTACATTGCGCACCTGCGCCAGGTGCTTGCCAACGACAAGTACGAAAGCGGATACGTTCATCCCGTCAACCTGGTAAGCCTGACAGACAACGTGCGGGGCTTAAGTATATGAAATACAGCAGGGGTGGGCAAAATACTACCCGAGGCCCACATGTGGCCTTTTTAGTCAGACTTTTAAATCCAGCCTGCCGTGAGACAATAGTCAAAGTATAATGACAATATATTATAAACCATATAAAAAAATGTAAGGGTTTTTTGGTGCCTGCTTTGTCCCCACTGTCCCCTTGTATGTCAACAAAATATGACTACAGTAAAAATCTAAAAAAAAATAGGAGTATTTTTAAAATTGCTGCAAAACTGAATATTAGATGTTGTGCTTAAATTTAAAGATTTGATATATATATATATATATATATATATATATATATATATATATATATATATATATATATATATATATATATATATACATATATACAGTTTTGCTTTCGTTCTGAAAAGAAAAAAATACAGACGGAAATACTACAGTAACACTACAATACAGAAATACTAATGGAAAAAATCTACATATAAGAAATACTACAAAAAATACTACCGAAATTTGACAAAATTGTAATACAGAAATACTACAACAGTTATACTGTACTACTAAAGATTAGTGCGTTCTGAACTCCCTCTGTACATTTATAAATAATGAGGCTGCAGAGAAAATGTCATTGGAATTTTATGTTATTGACAATCAAGACAATATTGAATACTATAAAAATACTGCTACATAGATACTACAAAAAATACTTTTACAGAGATACTAAAAATCTAATACAGGAATATTTAAAAAATACTATTTAAAAATGTCTAGTAATACCAAGTAAATCTTGTCCAGTAATACTCCCAAAAAATCATGTCGCAGTTATAATACAAAAATACATTTACAGAAATACTACAAAATACATGTACAGTCATACTACTCAAAATGTTTGCCCACCTCTGCTTTAAAGTAGAAAAGATGTCGGGTAAAATGATGCAGTTTTTTTTTCTAGATAGATAGATAGATAGATAGATAGATAGATACTTTGTTCATCCCCGAAGGGAAATTCACATTTGGCTGCCATTCGTGACGGCGCCGGAAGAAAAGATTCAATTTGAATCATGTACAAACAAACAAACAATTGAATTATGTACAAAGAAACAAACAAACAAAATATTCATGTTTCAATAAGTGGAGTGTTAATAAAATAGGTGGAAAATAATTTCTGATACTGATATAACCAGGTAAAACTAATTTTAAGTTACCTGTCCAAATGAATGTTGTGCCATCTCACCTTTCCCACTCTCTCCTCTCACCTTAGAGTAAAAGAATACAAACTCTGAAATGTATGTTTCCAAATACAATGTGTAAAAGTACACACACACGTTATAATTTTTGTATTTTCAATATTTATAATGTCTTTACACTTTCTAGTTTGCATTGATAATCATTTACTAGGAAATGCTAGGCCAGTCTCTAACCTTGAAAATATTTTCGCCTGTATATTCCGACATTCTTTATCTCATTTTCCTGTTTTTATCCTTCATTACGTGTTCATCTTGGATCGCATGACTAATAATGCTCTAAATGATGTTCACTATGTTGTTATCACAATTCTTATCTCAATTGCAATCCCACTGAGCCCTACAAATGTGAACATTTCAAAATAATTTTAAAAACATTTCCTTGGGTGAAAAATAGACGACGTAGTATTTCCTTCATCGTCCCGAACGCTCAATCTTATTTTCTAATCATTCATTTTGATTTGCTCCAACAGGACGATTTATCGTCACGAAATAATGGAGCTATTTTTTTATACGTGTAACAGAATTTGAGATTTGCTCGAGCAACCGTTGATAAATCCAGCAAAAAAAAAAGTTAAGCAAGATAAGTTTCATAAACAGTGAAACTGATGTTTCAACGTGTGTCATGATTAAAATATCTTATTGTGCATATTTGTAAATACCCCTTTCAAGTAAAACCTGACCAACTATGTGTCTAATACAGAAATAATCATCCCAAGTTTTAGTATTATACAAAAATATGTATGCAAAAACATTCTTAACACCTATTCATGCCACACTACAAATAACTAACACTCTTTTGGAGTTAACACCGTAGATTCATGCCCAAATGTTCGTATACCAATGCTTGTCTCTTGAGTTGTATTTTCTGCTTAATTATTTGTTGATGTGTTTTTAAAAACCATAAAATAATAGAAAAATAAATATTATAATTTGATTAAGAATAAGAATTGTCTTAAGAATAAGAATTGTCTTTATTTCCTTGACAACAACAAAGGGTTCATTGTTTAGAACTAAATTAGATTTGGCAATCCAGGATAAATGTGTAATAAAGACCTAAAATAGAAACATAAGATTAAAGAACGTCAGGATAAATAGGCAAAAATATTTACAAGGTCGCGCTGCTTAAATAATACTGCAATAAAAAGAATGCATTGTAACAATAGTGTAATGAAAAAGTAGTGCAAAAAAATATTAAGCAGCAATAAAAATTCACAAATAAGTCAATAAATAAGATCTGAGTACCCATTTTTTATGTAACTGGCAATATGTATATTTCTAAGTATTGATATCACCTAAGAGTAAATCAAATACCCAACATGCCTTGGAACTATTTACTTCTTTGGTGAAAAGTAATTTATTTTCTTATTGTTCTGTTTTTTGCTTAATCTTGACCATTTGGTTGTATATGTTTCAACTGTAATGTAAAAATGATCGGTATTCAGTTGTTGTTTTTTTTTAATTGAAAACAATGAAACAAATCACAACCCAGTAAAACATTTTGCTAGGTTAATTTATTTTCCTTTATTAATGGTCACCCACAAAGAAGATTGCACAGGATGCCAGTTCATTATTTTTAGATTATACCTCATTGTTATTGTTACTTTTATGCACTGTTTACATCAGGGGTCTCAAACTGAACTTTCTTAGAGGCCGCTGGAGCTAGGGTCCAGGTAAGGCAGGGAATACTATGGTTTTCTAAAGGAAAATCTCTGAGAAAACCATCAAAGGTTTTTAAATATATTTTCCCCCCCACACTAAATAAAGTTGAAGAAATAAAGTTAACAGATTTAGGATTAGTATTAAGGTAAACAAGTCAATAATAAATAACTACAACAATAATCCAGCAAATAAGTAAGTAATTAAGTACTGATTCTACACAAAAAATAAGGATTAATATGAGAATGACTTAATGAGTAAAAATGGGCTCAAGTTACTTCATATTAAGGCCGGGGTTCTCAAACCATAAGCCCAGGGCTGCCAAAGGCCTGCACACCGCAGGTTTAAGACCACTAGTTTACATCATTTTTCCAATAACGTTGCTTTTATTTAATTTTCACACACTATAGGCTTTTTGTAATTTAATTTTAATAAAAATAAAAAGGGGCTTATGAGTGACCCTTTGGAATTCGGTATTGTTTTTTTGTACAGTCTTCTCCTGTTCTTGCAAGTTCAAAATTCATTGATGTCTTCTCTCCTTGTATTGAGTGTCTGCTAAAATATGCACCTAATCAAATTTCAACAAATATTGAATTCAAATTTTGGAAATGATCTCCACGCTTACCTTTCTTTTTGCTTTCTGCAGACATGGCCCTTCATGGTCGCAGGAAAGCCTGAGAACGAGCTGAAGGAAATGCTAAGTTCTTCACGCTTATGTGGGACCACGGCCTCGTGACCAAAAATCACTTTGGATACCTTTTTTGGGTCACCTATGGGACTGCTGACCCCCGTCTCATCTCCTTTCCGAGTGGGAATAACGGCTTGGACTGGTGGCATGTCCTCCTCCTTTCGTTCCCGTAAACAGAAACTATTTAAATGATTTTTTTGTAGTCACTATCGTCTTTGCTGGCCCAAAGACAAATTGTGTTCTTTTTGTAATATGTACATTGCATAAACATTTTTAAGTCACTCAAGTCATATTTATTTGCACAGTCTCGAATCACAAAAGGTCTTAAAGGGCTGCACAGATCACCATTACAACAATCCCCTATTCTAAAACGTACATGAGGGCAAGGAAAAACTCAAAAAAACATCAGCATGCGGAAATTAAGAACCTTAAGAAGGGGCCGAACATGGGGTAATCCCCCTTCTAGGATGACCAGGCTCCAATAGATGTTGTAACAATACACAAAATGTGGTCAACCTCAACAATAAACATGGTAATAACAGAAATCATGCAAAAAGTCCAGTTGAGAGCAATGACAAAATCTCGAAATTTTGACCGATCCAGCAGTTTTTAGATCTGGGTTGTACAACATTTGTCAAGCCGAGAGCTACTTTTTGTTACTATTTAGCGCAAAGGCCACCCACTTTGATACATGTTTCCAAAATAGTAATTTAGCTAGATGGCTTGCTAAATAGCAAATGAAGTACCTTGATAGTTAGCTAGAAAGGTAAACAGGTAAAAAATGGGGAGCTAGATAGCTACCTAAAAGAATAAAAACCCAATTAAATAGCCAAATAGAAAGTCAAGTCATGTTTTTTTGTATAGCCTTTACTCACAAAAGAGTCTCAAAGGGACAGACAACAGATTGTTGCAAACCACATACTATTATGACACCATCCCCTGAGGGCAAACAATACACAGATATTGTCAACATAAAATGTAGGTCATTTATATGCTATAAAATAGAAGTGGGTTTTAAGCTTAGACTTAAACATTACCACTGAGGTTTCAGATCGAATCAGGAGCCCGACTGGAGAACGTTCTCGAACCTACGGATCTCTTCTTGGCTCTTGGGATCACTCGTAGACCAGCATTTTCAGAGCGAAGGCTCTGGACCGGAACATAGGGGGAAATTATATCTGAAAGATATGAGGGAGCAGGTCCATGCATGATTTTGTATACTACCAACAGAACCTCAAAATCACATCTTAAGCTAACAGGGATCCAATGCAGGTGAGCTGAAATCGGGGTAATGTGAAGAAAGCTAAAAAAAAAAAAGCTTTTCAGAAAGCAAACCAGATTTGGTAAGATGAAAATATTTGAGGGCAGACTATTCAGCCTGGCATTCTTTGAACAGTCTTTAATAAATTCACCGTTTTGAGAAATGTTGGCGGTGCTTAGCAATCAGCGTCACAACCTCGTAGCTTGCCTTTGTAGCATTGTCATTTGACTCCAATTTCCACTTGTCCTGGAAGCCGTGGCCTTCACAGTCAACTTTCCTTTTTTTGGGGGGTGGGCGTAAATTCTGTCAGAAAGCCAAGGGCAAGGGGCCAAAAAATTACTGCTATCATCTGGTGAAATGGTGTTTTGAGTTATTTTATGCTGTGGTCAACATTACTGGTGGGCCACATATTATTAACCGCGGGCCAGTAAAAGTTTGATCACAGGCCGTAACTGGCCCCATTTACTTGGTAAGCTGATAAAAATCTTACCGATAAATAATAAAGTTTCTTGCGGTACTACCAAAACAGCGCCTACTTGTTGAAGAATTCGCACAAAATAGCAAACAAGCCTGAAATTGTGCAGATGCTACAGATAAACATATATATTTTCATTAATTTGTACATTTCTTTGTTTGGTGTGGGCGTTTTGGGTGTGTGTGGTGACCTCACCTCTGTTATCCCCCTTTTGGAAATCGAAGCCAAACCGGAGCAGATAAGTGGCAGTGTTTTTGCTAAAAGATAACGCTGGACGCGGTCGCCTTCGAATAAACAAACGCCGGCCCTGCAAAAGACGACTCTTGAAACAAGTTGGATAGTTTCAACACCGAAATAGCAAAACATTCGTTCAATGCTTTAAAGAGGAAGTTGGTTTTTAAATAAGGAATTAAAAGAGGAGAAAACAGAGGGGGGAAAATGTGCGTTAATCCTGTTGAGAGTGCTTGTTTTAATTCTGCTGGGTTATGACCGGTGATGTTTACATCCCACGGACAGTTATTTATGCGTTCTGACAAAAGGCATCTCTCTTTCTCTCTCTCTGGCTCGCTCTCTGATAGCGTTTTCCTTTTCATCCCCATTTTGTTGGCAAATAAACACAATTTTACGGCGAGCAAGCTAGCAGGCGTAATACCTGAACATTTTTAAGAAAATGGAATCATTTTTGTAGTTGCGTGGAAACTAAGAATGTTGAATTGTCCATATTAAGGTTTTCATTGCGAATATATTTGCATATATATTGTTATGTAGGGAAATTATTTTGCCTGATAAAGGGACAGTGTGTATTAATTCTATAGATGTTGCTGTATTTTGTAGTGCAACAGAAAAAAGTGGTAAAAAGCATAAGGAAGAATACAAACTATTGTCATGAACCAGAACTGGATCAGGACCCAAACGCGTGACGTTACTCACACAAGCCTTTTATTTTACGGGAAATGGGGAGTCATGCACGTTAGGCAGCAGTCTGGTGTGAAAGGATAGGAAGCCAGAGGCCGATGAGATCGATACCAATTGCCCAAGTTGATATCGGACGGATGGGGTCGATACTGGACAGGACGCGACAGACAGGATAGATAATGAAACAGGATGTTGAAAATAAACAGGACAAACTAGACAGAAACGAAAACTGGAGAGAATAATAAACGTGACAAAAATAGACGGGAACGAAACTGGAAACCGATATTAAACAGGGCAAAAATAAATGGGAACAATACCAGACAGGGAATACCAACGGGAAACAGGGCCAAGTCAAAACCCGCGTCTTGCGGGACAGAGGTTCGTCGACGGACTGACAAACGAATAGTAAGAGCACTGAGCTTAAATAGACGGGAAGCCAATCTGTCAATGAGTTGCAGCTGGCGCCACATGGGCGGGGCCAATTGGCGGCCATGGCAACTGTGACAACTATGGGGACTCAAAGTAAAACACACTATTTTTCTTCAATTTTAATTTTCTAACATTTTTGAGGTAGCAGCAAGATGGTGGACAATTATGTCAGCCCCCTTAGGGTAGGACTTATGTTACGTAAAATACATTTCTCAACCTTCCAAGTATTTTTAAAAATACAGGGAGTGCAGAATTATTAGGCAAATGAGTATTTTGACCACATCATCCTCTTTATGCATGTTGTCTTACTCCAAGCTGTATAGGCTCGAAAGCCTACTACCAATTAAGCATATCAGGTGATGTGCATCTCTGTAATGAGAAGGGGTGTGGTCTAATGACATCAACACCCTATATCAGGTGTGCATAATTATTATTATTATTCCTTTCCTTTGGCAAAATGGGTCAGAAGAGGGACTTGACAGGCTCTGAAAAGTCAAAAATAGTGAGATATCTTGCAGAGGGATGCAGCACTCTTAAAATTGCCAAGCTTCTGAAGCGTGATCATCGAACAATCAAGCGTTACATTCAAAATAGTCAACAGGGTCGCAAGAAGCGTGTAGAAAAACCAAGGCGCAAAATAACTGCCCGTGAACTGAGAAAAGTCAAGCGTACAGCTGCCAAGATGCCACTTGCCACCAGTTTTGCCACATTTCAGAGCTGCAACATCACTGGAGTGCCCAAAAGCACAAGGTGTGCAATACTCAGAGACATGGCCAAGGTAAGAAAGGCTGAAAAACGACCACCACTGAACAAGACACACAAGCTGAAACGTCAAGACTGGGCCAAGAAAAATCTCAAGACGGATTTTTCTAAGGTTTTATGGACTGATGAAATGAGAGTGAGTCTTGATGGGCCAGATGGATGGGCCCGTGGCTGGATCGGTAAAGGGCAGAGAGCTCCAGTCCGCCTCAGACGCCAGCAAGGTGGAGGTGGGGTACTGGTATGGGCTGGTATCATCAAAGATGAGCTTGTGGGGCCTTTTCGGGTTGAGGATGGACTCAAGCTCAACTCCCAGTCCTACTGCCAGTTTCTGGAAGACACCTTCTTCAAGCAGTGGTACAGGAAGAAGTCCGCATCCTTCAAGAAAAACATGATTTTCATGCAGGACAACGCTCCATCACACGCATCCAAGTACTCCACAGCGTGGCTGGCAAGAAAGGGTCTAAAAGAAGAAAAACTAATGACATGGCCTCCTTGTTCACCTGATCTGAACCCCATAGAGAACCTGTGGTCCCTCATCAAATGTGAGATTTACAAGGAGGGAAAACAGTACACCTCTCTGAACAGTGTCTGGGAGGCTGTGGTTGCTGCTGCACGCAATGTTGATCGTGAACAGATCAAAGCACTGACAGAATCCATGGATGGCAGGCTTTTGAGTGTCCTTGCAAAGAAAGGTGGCTATATTGGTCACTGATTTGTTTTTGTTTTGTTTTTGGAATGTCAGAAATGTTTATTTGTGAATGTTGAGCTGTTATATTGGTTTCCCTGATGAAAATAAATAATTGAAATGGGTATACATTTGTTTTTTGTTAAGTTGCCTAATAATTATGCACAGTAATAGTCACCTGCACACACAGATATCCTCCTAAAATAGCTAAAACTAAAAAAGCCCCACTCCAACTTCCAAAATATTCAGCTTTGATATTAATGAGACTTTTGGGTTCATTAAGAACATGGTTGTTGTTCAATAATAAAATTAATCCTCAAAAATACAACTTGCCTAATAATTCTGCACTCCCTGTAGTTGTTTATACAATAGTTTGTGTATTTTTACTAACTATTGAAATAAATATCATATTTTATTGAATGAAGTTTTTTGTTACCACTAGGAGCTGCTAAAGAACACACACTGACCCTTTAACTAGATTTCACCCTCAATTTTTGACTTGTTCTGTTATGTGTACCATTAGGTATTGAGAAAAATAAAAACATGTTTTGGGGGAAACTTTACAAAATGTCTCTGTACTTCATTTCAGCAAGTACTAAAGTTCTTGTCTTGATAGGAAACTTATAGTAATGGTATCCATTTCGTACCTAGAAATAAATAAAAAATAAAAATAAGAAAACATATAAGTCCATTTTAAAAAAATGGTAAAGTTGTCCTGTTCTCTAGAATTTAATTCTGCTCATTGAAGTATAATCTTTGATATTTAACTTAGATTATATTGTCATGTAATCTTATTTTTAACTTGCCTTGTTTTGCAATGTGCAGCTTTGAGTATTGAGAAAAAAATAACATGTTTTAGGAACACTTTATGAAACGCACTAATGGTATCGGCACTTGGTATCAGCGAGCACTAAAGTGTTCGCATTCATTTTCACAACCAGAACCGAAGGAGGACCCAGATGCGTAACGTTAATCACAAGTTTATTGAGATATAAAGGAAAGGCAACGTCCGCGATACGGTGCTCGCTGGAGGTGGGAAGCAAGTCGCTCAAGTGGCTCTTCTGGAGCGGGAGATCGTAGCGTAGTCAGACGGAAAAACAGGTCGTTAGCTGTTAAGGGAGATCAGAACGTGGTCGGAGTCAAAAACAAGTTGTCAGCCGGGATTCGAGATCAAAACGTGGTCGGGGTCAAAAAAAGGGGCGTACCGGGAGACAAACAAGGAAATAAGGAACACACGAGTGGAAAACGGGTGACAAAACGGGACCGACAGGAGTCAGAGTCAAAAATGCTTGCCTTGTGAAAAGAGTGGCTCGCTGCTGGACTGACCACAGGCGAGTGAAAGGACTAAGCCTAAATAGGAAGGGGAACCAATCGGGTAACCAGCAGGAGCTGGCCCCGAACGAAAAGGCACAGGTGAGTGTAAAGCAAGTCTAAATAAGAAAAAAATGAATATCTATATATCTGTAAATGTACCTGTAATTTTGCTTCTACATCTCAATTTTGACTTGATTTCTTTGTTTATGTGTAGCTTCAAGTATTTAAAAAAATATATGGAAAGTGCTAATGGCATTGACACTTTGCATCATCCATCCATCCATTATCTGCACCGCTTATCCTCAGTAGGGTCGCGGGGGTGCTGGAGCCCATCCCAGTTGACTTCAGCAGTGGGCAGGGCACACCCTGAACTGGTGGCACCTGGTATCAGCAAGGACGAAATCATCATAAATGTTGATATCAGTCTGAAAAAAGTGGTATCCACTACATCTTGAGAAAAACGATCACTTCATCCCTCCTCTTTGTCGCCGATGTCACGTTCACCTACGTCCTCATCACTCGCTTCAACCACTGGTTCGAATTGATGCGGCTGTCTATCAAATTCACTGGCACTATAATTATTTTTTTTTCTCTAGACAAGGGACAATCTTTCGTCATAATCAACCATAAAATCGGGGCAGAGTAGCCAAAATGTTTACTCAAGTAAAATTACTGTTACTTCAGAATAATATGATTCAATCAGATGTAAAAGTAGTCATCCAAGTGATTACTTGAGTAAAAGTAAAAAGGTACACGATGAAAAACCTACTCAAGTACTCAGTAACTGTAGCAACGTCTTATTTATTAATTCATTTTCGAACAACTGTTAAATCGATCATCAAATCATTAAAGTCCCTCCAATCAACAATATAAGCCATTTTATTTGAAAATTAAATAAAATAATCAAGGTAAATTCAAGTACTTTAATAAACAATACAATTAGAATAGTATACAACAAAGAAATAAATTAAGCAAAATTAGCACATTTAAAGCCCCAGTACTTTTATAACAAGCTATGTAAGCAGAACAACAAGCTAGCCCAGGGGTCTGCAACCCAAAATGTTGAAAGAACCATATTGGACCAAAAAACAAAAACAAATTTGTCAGGAGCTGCAAAACAAGGAAATCGCTAATGACGCGACTACTTGTATGACACCGTCTCAAGTTTATCAATGAATTACAGAATGTTTAATTGTTTTGAAAAAAAATTAAAGAAATACAATTAGGATATCCAATTTTTGATGTCATTTTTATTTTGAGGATTGAAAAAAACAACAACAAAGGTGCATAATGTACACTTTAACAGGGCAACAAAGAGAGTGCAATATAACAATGCAGCATGTATTTATAAAAATTAAAAATAAAAAGTAAATGAATTACATTAATAGAGTTTAACTTTGATTTCTGTGCAGTTATTTTTCTCTTTTTACCTTTGGGTTCCATGACGGATCACACACACACACACACACACACACACACACACACACACACACACACGCCAGTTTGCTACCTGCCTGCTCGTGACAAAGCTCTTTCAAAAGACGGGGCTTGGGCTTCACAACTCAGGGATAAGACAGGGGAGACAGAGAAAACAAGCTGAGGAGCGATACACGTACTTACGTGGAGGGGATTAAGTAACAGGTTCAACAAGGCCTAATGTACAAGAGGAAGTGTACAGTTTCTTCTTCACCAACATACTCATGTAAAAGTAAAAATTATAGTTATTTAAAAATACTCCCAGAAATACATAATGTACCAAAACTTAAAGTAAATCCAAAAGCAAAAGAAACTTTGTTTCCAAGTTTGCCTCACATGTTGTGTTAACCGAATTCACCATTATGAAAGTGTTGGGGATTTGTGTCAGAGCTATACAGAAAACAAGCCATGTTGTTCTAATTTGAGACTAAACTTCTCGAGTCTCCCGGCATGAAATAGTTGACAAAATATTTGCTTAATTGTTAGGAGGAACACTACACGTTCTGTGCCCAATTGAAAAAAAACATTCTCTGTTTGAGAATACCTTTAACTAAAGCCCAAGTGTGTAATATTTGACCACAAGCGCGCACTGTTGTCTAATGCGAACGAAAACCAGTGAGTAGCAGCTAGATGCCTGATAAACATGGCGGCGACTGCAAGACATGGATTCTACTATGTTAAACAAATACTCATTTCTCCGCTCATGATTTTTTTTTAATTTTTTTTTTTAATGTAATTTGGTATGACCAGTTTAGGGTGTCCCATGCCCTCTCCCCGAAGTCGGCTGGGATGGGCTCCAGCACCCCCGCGACCCAACTGATGATAAACGGCGCAGAAAATAAATGGAGTGAAGTATAATAGATCATGACTTTTTGTATAGTATTCAAATCAATGTTTTTTTTATTGAATTACATTTTTTGTACCACTAAGAGGCAATAAATATTACATACTGTCCCTTTAAAGAGATTTAGGATCATTCAACACTGGTCGGGAGAGTCACTTCCCATTTGTAAACATCACATTACACTTTACGGTTGGCAGAAACACTATTACTATGCCATGCGCAGTTTTTACTCATTTCTTTCTAAAAGTGATTCCGCAGTGCTGTGGTTAGATCAATCGCCTGACACGCGAAAGGTCCCCGGTTCGAGACCGAGTGGAAACAAATATTGGAAAGGGATGGGCGCCACTGGCTGTACTTGCCCAAGTCCCACCACAGGAAATGGTGCCCATACGACTTAAGTGGTTAAAGGATCCAATCAATCAACCAGAATAAAATGAGTAATAATATCTGTTGATGATAAAAAAGTCGTGGTTATTGGGTGCTAAAATAATTGTTCGACATAATTACTGTAAAACATTCCTTCACCGTAATATACCTGAGCCTCCACACCACAAGAACCGGAACAGGATCAGGACCTAAACGCGTGACGTTCTCACACAAGCCTTTTCTTTTACGGGAAAGGGGGAGTCATGCACGTTAGGCAGTGGTCTGGCGTGGAAAGACAGGAATCCAGAGACTGACGAGATCGATTTCAATTGCCCGAGCAGATACCGGACAGATGGGGTCGATAGCAGACAGGACAGGACAGACAGGATGGATAATGAAACAGGATATCGAATTAACCAAGACAAAAATAGATGGGAACGAAACTGGAAACCAATTTTTAACAGGACAAAATAAACGGGAATAATAGCGGACAGGAAATGCCAACAGGAAAACAGGACCGAGTCATAAGCCACGTCTTGCAGGGCAGAGGTTCGTTGACGGACTGACAAAGGAAAAATGAGAGCACTGAGCTTAAAAAGACGGAGAGCCAATCGGTCAATGAGCCGCAGCTGGCGCCACACGGGCGGGGCCAATTGGGCACCATGGCAACCGTGACACCACAGACTCCGCTGCTATGGCGCAAGTGGCACTAGCCGAGCGAAAGAAGAGCAAGTAAGTGGGCGAGAGCAGTTCTACGAATCAAATGGACTGAACCATTTCAAGGCAGTGAAGTATTTCCGACGCTGCATTGTTTGTTGTACTTTTTTTTTTAATGTGCCCAATGAGCGGGACTCTTTCTGGGCACCTTCTAGCTCAGCCTGAGACTCTTCATACTTCTGTTTCCACTCAGCAAGAATCTGGACAAAACATGATACTTATGTTTCTTAATAACAAAAAAGTATATGTGTTGACCTCCAGCTTAGAATGTGCGAGCAGTGCGCAATTGCGCACGCGTGCAGCTTAGATGGAACACTGATCGGAACCACCACAGACTCTGCCGCTATGCCGCAAGTGACACTAGCCGAGCAAAAGAGGAGCGAGAGAGCCGGTAGGAATCAAATGGACTGAACCATTTCAAGGCGGTGGTGTACTGTTTTCCAGACGCTGCATTTTTCATTACATTTAAGCATATCCTGTCCTTTAGAGTTTTAAAAACTATAATTTTTGTGGGTGCTTGATCACCCCCAAATAATAGCAGATGACGCCCATAGTTAGTAGGCTTGTTAGTAAGACTGTTAGTCTGGTTCCTTATTCTCTTTTCTTCAGTGTACTAGCAAAGATCATACAAGTACGTGAACCTTCATCTGGAAGTGGAGGATTTATGATGAAATTCTCCATCAGCGCTGCTAATTTTCATCACACCTCATCTCAACTAGTTGGCGCCGACACAGAGAAAAAGACGCACCGAAGTCACTTCAAGGGCCTGCACCTAATACATCACAAGTGACGTGGCAGGACGCCCCCCCCACCCTCCCTCACCATCACAACAGCACCCTTTGAGAGACCACCTGGGAGAAAATAAACTTGGCCGGCGACCCCCTCAAACGCAAGGGAGGGCTGGAGTGGAAAGAGGGATTCCCATACTTGCTAATAGTCTTGTTGGACCTCAGCCCAAAAAGCAGAGAGAAAAAAAGACATTTTGTTGCAGCTGATGCTGTCATTTGTTGTACTGACCTCAGTGAGTTCCCAGGAGAATTTTGGAGGACATCCTCCTAAAAGTTGAGTCCCTGTAAAGTAAAAATAAAGTCTAGTAAAAAGAGTTTGACAAGTACGATGCATTTGAATAAACCTTGAGGCATCTACTAAATATATTAAAGGAAACTTAAGTTGCCAGAGCTGTTTAATCAACATTCTGCCTTATGAGTTCATGAATGCTCCTAATCTAGAGAGCAGTGACTTGCAGTAAAGGAAACAAACAATTCATTTGTAATGTATTGCTCTGCTGAGCGTCTGTAGATGCAGAGTGTTGCACGCAATTCTCTTGCCTCATGGCAGAGGGCGATAATGAGACCATGGTTTCTGACCCAAATAATAGAATTAGAGATGGTATCGACAAACTAACAGCAAGTCAGGCCAACCAGTAACTATTTCCTCATTGCATAGAATTTTTTTTTCGAATTGGAAGATTGACTACCAATGAATGGTTTTATTCAAGAGGACCAGCAAATAGACCTTACTTATAAGTTAGGTATGAAAATAAAACGTTTTTTCTATGCCACACTTTACATATTGTTTTCTTGCTTTGCAAATGAAATGATAAGAAAGATGAAGGTTCATTCATTCCTAAATCTGACTTTACCTTGTGTCCAGTGTCAAGACCAGAACAGAAGGAAGACCCAGATGCGTAAAGTTACAAGTTTATTGAAATAAAGAGGAAAGTCAGCACCAGCGTTCCGGTGCTCGCTGGACGCGGGAAGTAAGCCGCTCACGGGATCGGAGCGTGTTCTGAATGCGGAAGTGGATCTTCCGGAGCGGGAGGTCATAGCGTAGTTAGACGGAAAAGCGGGTCGTTAGCCGGGACAGGGGATCAAAACGTGGTTGGGGTCCAAAAACGGGTCGTTGGCCGGGACAGGGATCAAAACGTGGTCGAGGTCAGTCGTAGCAGGAGACAAACAGGGAAATCACGAATGGACGAGTGGAAAACAGGTGACAAAAACGGGACCGACAGGAGTCAGAGTAAAAAAATGCTTGCCTTGTGAAAACAGAGGTTGGCTGATGGACTGACAACTGGCGAGTGAAAGGACTGAGCTTAAATAGGACAGGAAACCAATCAGGCAACCAGCAGCAGCTGGCGCCAAAGGAGCGGGCACAGGTGAGTGTAATGAATAATCATGACAACCGGAGCCTTTTTGTAACCGTAACGCTGACATCTCGTGGTCAGATCAGATACTTGAACTCATTAGTTGCAAATTACCTTCACTATTTATGCTATGTAATAATAATGTAAAAAAAAAAACACATTTAATTTAGCAGACTAAAGTTGTGTACATTACATTCTCAGTGAAAGGCATGAAAGGACAAACTAAAAAAAAATCAGTTCCACATAGCATTCGGTGTGGTATCCTGGAAGCACGGAAAAAAATACAATGAGTAATCAACACATCCCAAAAGATCCATTGCTGTTCTTTGCCCAGTCTGGAGGATATTACCAGCTGGCAATACTACAGCAGAGTTGTCGACATTATAAAGGACTCTTCTTAAAACCTCTTTTACCTGTTGCCGGCTGGTAGTTGCTACAGGTCCCTAAAAGCGAGGACAAACATACTCAGAGACAGTTTATTTCCTCGGGCCATCATCACCCTAAACAAGCGTGCAAATATATATCATGTGACTTATTTGGCATTTTTTGTTGTTGTTGGTAATGTTATTGCACTATTCTTTCATTGCACTTACTATAACTTGAACCAGTCTCTTAGCACTATGTTGTTAATACTTTTTCCATTTTTTTTCCTGTTGTCATGATTACTGATGCGATGCACCTGTGCCCGCTCCTTTGGCGCCAACTGCCTCGGACTCTGATTGGCTCCCTATCACTATTTATATCCACGTCTTTCTGTCACCTGTTGTCAGTCCGCCTGTGAACCTCAGGTTACTCTAGGCAAGCTTTTCCACCCTGACTCACTCCTCTTTTTGCTCCCGTCTGTTTCCCAGCTTCTACCCGTTTTTTTATCTTGACCACGTTTTCTGCTCTCCTGTCCCGGCTACTGACCCATTTTTTTCCGTTCCCGACACCGCTCAAGTGCCACTTCCGCGTTCAGAGCGACCTGCTCGACCGTATCGTGTGTGCAATCCTATCCTTTCTTCCCCAATAAAACTGAGAGAAACGTAACGCAAGTGGGTCCTGTCTCAGTTCTGGCCCTGACACCTGAATTTTTTTTTTTTTTATCTAATTTTTTCTCTTTATTACATATTTACTCTGAAGTGTCTAATCTCTGCGCATACAATGTTTCACTGTGTTATTATTATTATTGACGGAAAAAACAAGTTGCCAATCTAATAGATTAATCCATGGGCGTAACCAGTTATTTTTGGGTGGTGCTCAAGCCCCCCCCAAACTCAAACCAAGCACCCCCCAAAAATGATAGAGATTTTAAAACTCTCTTTTTATTAATAAAGGACAGGATAGGAGTAATATTATGAAAAACACTTGCTAAAATCTGATGAAAAGTAAAACAAAGCAAAATTGTGAACAACACAGCGTCAGAAATACAGCACTCCAGTCTGGGGGAGCTCTGGTGTATTACCGTAAAAGCATGTTATTACGGAAGCCCAAGAGTGCCTTAACTCAACTTTAAAAACGTTTAATTAATAAAAGCTGCCTTAAAATGAACATTTAATTGGTAAAGTAAAAAACCTTACGCAAAATATTTTAATCAAGACAATGTCATACTTTAATTTTACTTGTAGCACTTTAAGTGAAATGGAAAAAAAAATGTTTTGAACCAGCGAGACACTCTGGATGCTCAGCACCCCCAAGGCGCTCAAGCTAAAATCGCCCCTGGATGAATGAATCCATGGGGATTTTTCTGCTTACTTCACTGTATTCAAAGTGTTTTCCTATTTTTCTTTGAAGCTGTCACCTGATCGACGTTGCTTTCCAATCCTCAGTTGAATTTGTTTCACTTCTTACCAGAAGGTGGCGACATATTATTATTATGGGGACATTAGCAAGGCGGGGTAGTGGTTATCGCGTGTGCAGCACAGTTCTAAGGTCTTGGGGTTCAAATCTAGCTATTGGACTTCCTGTGCGGAGTTTGTATGTTCTCCCCGTGCTTGCGTGGGTTTCCTCCGGGCACTCCGGTTTCCTCCCACATTCCAAAGACATGCATTTCAGGTGGATTGGCCGGTCCAAATTTTCCCTAGGTGTGAACGAGCGATCGAGTTGTCTGTCCCTGTGTGCCCTGCGATTGGCTGGCAACCAGTTCAGGGTGTCCCCTGCCCACTGCCCTATGATTGCTGGGATGGGCTCCAGCACCCCCGCGAACCTACTAAGGATAAGCGGTGCAGGTGATGAGATGAAATGAGATGATTTATAATGAGTATAATATTAAATATAACGAATTATTTCCATTAAATTAAGCTATGCAAAAAAATAAAAAATAAAAATAGCAGGACGCAGCTTTGTTGTTGTCCACTGTTTACTGGCCTTATTTACTGTTTACTACGGTAAACAATATGAATGTAAAAATAAGCAAAAATATATGAACTTTGATATCAATGTGCAGTTGGTGATGTCACGTGTGTGCAAAGGCTCAATACGTAGTTTTTTGTGTTTGGTATAGAAGTAAAACACTCTCCTTTATTTATTCTATAGCAGGGGTCTCAAGCCAAGAGCTACTTTTTGTTACTAATTATCACAAAGAGCACCCCGTTTGATATTAACTTATCATGTTTTTACCTTGTCGTTACTATGTTATTACTATGTCATCACTAGGTTAGATATTGAAAATGGGGTTAAATAGACTCAGTCAACCACTAAAAGAAATAGATTAAAAAGATAAATCATAATGACCCAGAATTAGTGACTTTCTTTCAGGAGTGGTCTGGGGCACCTCAACAGATTTTAGGGGGCACCCTGGTGCCCGCAGGCACCACGTTGGAGTACTACGCTTTATAGCCTATGAATGACCTGTGTATTGCAACATCCATTGCAGCCTCAAGTGCAGTTGCTTCTCAAATTGTCTTTATTTTCCTCATGTTGAGGTTTTGAGTTTGTCCTTATCCTTCTGCAGGTTTTAGATCAGGGGGTGGTGGAATAATAGTCTGTATGAACTAGTCATTGGTCTGTGCAGCACTTCGAGACTTTTTGCGATTAAGGGCTATACAAATAAACACGACTTGACTAGAAAAGCGACTGCAACGTTATTAAAATGCTAACAATCTCGAAGTCGTTTTATTATTGGAGCAAAATATACTTTTTTTTTTGCCAAAATCAAAATATATTCGCCATTTTTTATTACAGCTCAGAAGATTAAAATATTTACAGTGATTATTATTTCACTTATAAAACTTCTCAAAACAACTCTAAATCGACCAGCATGACCCAAAAAACAACAACAGAAATTCTGGAATCATGATAAATCCTGTGCTGTTTGGATATGCTTTATGGCCACTAGGGAGCAGTATGATACAGTCATGAATACATAAATGAAAACGAGTTTCCCAAATACTTTAAGTGAATGAGTAGGCCATCATAATTAATTTAAGAATTGTAAACTTAAACTCTTACAACTTTATGACTCTGAAACCCTTTTTAACCAAGACACACTTAAAAAAAACAGTAAAAAAATAAATAAAAAAGAATCTCCAGGCAACAGTCCATTGAAAACAAATTTCCAGCGCCAGTTTCATGGTTTTTTTAAACTCTTAAATCATCAAGGTGCCTAAATTGATTATATAATATTTTGTCATCATTTGTGGTCACTGCGACTGCTTATTCTCAGTAGGGTCGCGGGGGTGCTGGAGCCCATCCCAGGTATCTTAGGGCAGTGGGCAGGGGACACCCTGAACTGGTTGCCAGCCAGTCGCAGGGCACATGAACAATTTGGAATTGAACTGCCATGGAGTACCCACAGGAAACCTACACAGGCACGGGGAGAACATACAAACTCCGCACAGGAAGCCTGGTAGCTGGACTTGAGCCCATGACCGACTAACTGTGCCGCGATAAGTTAACCACTTAACCACTGTGCCACTGTTTCAGTTATTATTTTTCTTATTTTACTTGAAGCCCCAGTGTTTAATATTTGACCACTAAACAGCACTGTATTGTCTAATGCGAATGAAAACCAGTGCCACACAGCAGAGTCTAGAAGCAAGTTGCCTGACAAATCTGGCAGCATCCTTAGGTAGGGATTCCATTATCCACCATTTCATTATTTTTTGGAACCACTAACATTGACCAAATATAACACACTGTCCCTTTAAAAGGGCACAGTGTAATATTTAGCACACCCTTGTGGTAGAAAACGTTATTGATTTCAAAATAAATCAATCTTGATTTGAATAATAAGCAAAAAGACATTAACTATCAGATAAACATGCATTATTTTAAATAGATAAGTTAAATAAATTTGTGTTACTATTATCTGCTCAAAGGGAGGAATGTTACAGTTACTCGGCTGATCACTGGGAGAAAGCAAAGATATTGAACAATGGAAAAAAAAATTTACTGCTAAAATTGGGCATGTGTGGAAATATTGGTTGGAACCAATAGGTGGAACCGACGTGATTGTGTTTGGAGGTGACTAGGGACATTAAAGGTAAGGGACAGTGTGTTGTGAGATTCCAATGCGCTTGGATGTAAAATTAAAGCAGCATAAACATTGTGAGACTTAGTCATACAGACAATGTATAGAACATTGTTACATGGCGTTAGAATTGGGATCTAATTCTCCGAAGACTTCCTGAGGGCATCTCGGTGTTGTAGGACCTTGGTGCCTGGGCTTTGCTTGTGTTGACCCTAGGTTGCTTTGGGTTTTTCACCCAGACTATCTGTCCTGGTCTCCTGTCTTTGCTGACACCAAGGTCCTACAACATTTATGCTAATTGTTAGCCTATATGTTGCTTTTACCATAAATCACTGCTACCTCAAAGCTTTTTAGGTCTTTTTCCTCGGTCGCTCGGGGGGTTTGATTTTCAGAACGGGTCTGATTCAATTATGTCGATCAAAGCCTCCTCCAAGGGTAAACGAAGGTCACGCACATCTACGTAGTAAGAGCAGTGTTAGTGCAGAGAAAGGGGGCGCCGCGTTAAATGATGTTTGAGCAGGTGGGCACAATTACGCCATGCGTGGGGTTCCCCGCTTGCACAAGAATTACCCCGAGTGTTGTTTTTACGGGATTCAAGTCAATTACAATTAGGAAGACATGAATCACAATCACCTGCCATGTGTTTCGGGGGGTTTTCTCCACGTCCTCCCACTCGGTAGACCAGATGACTCGATTTCCTGGTGCTTTCCTTCTTAATAACGCCACTTGGAGTGATAGGGTGCAGACAAGAGGGATCTCATACAAGTCTCCATTCATTCCCTGACGGCATTCGCAGGAAGCCGAAACGCGACGGGTCAGTGCGTACATAGAGGTGCACAACACAGACCTTTCAGTGTTGATGCCCATGAAGAAGCTAATCCCCTTCCCATGTGTGTATCTGTGTGTCTGTGCATTTGTGTGCTTAAACAAGAAGCCAGCAGCGGTGTATGTATGTGCAACTCACCAAAATGGCCCTCATGTTACATTTATTTATTTGATCTTAACTCGCTATCCACTTTGGTAGTTAAAAGTCACTTTAAAATGCCAAACAGCAGAAGACCAAAACTAAAACACGCTGGTTGGTTAGGATTCGGCGCTCTCACCACCGCGGCCCTTGTTCGATTCCCAGTCAGCGAACTTCTTTCAGTCCTGTGGTGAGGTGCCCTCTCCCCCGGAGAGGTGAGAAAATTCTCCCACCGTGGACCACTGCGTGTCGTAAGAGGCGACTAAAGTGGGGGGAGCGAGCGGACTGGGGATCCTCTTCTCTCTATCTCTACTCCCTAAGAGACAGCAAGGCAAAGAAAGGAGGCTAGGAGACCGAAAGGCCCCGCAAACCCTAGTTATAGGGTCACTAAATGTGAGAGGATGTGGAAGTAAAGCGACTGAGTGGAAGAAAGAGGCGATCGGAAGGATGATGGCTAGTTTTTATAATAGTCATATTTGACTACGTTTACATCAATGACTGTGGTGAGGTACTTTTTTGGTGAGGCACAGTCATATATAAAGAACTACATTGCAAAAACACATATTCCTTTAGCCACAAAGTCGGGCAAAACAATAAAGAACCTAGAAAAGCCCACCATTTAGTTCACAAGACCTTTCAATTTTTCTAAAAGGCACACAGAAGCAGGGCACACCAGGGAAGTGACCAGACTCCCCACCTGTATAATAAAACTTTGAACCCCCAAAGTGTTCATTTGTGATCAAAAGATGAATAAGGTGCCTATGCATGTCGTCATGATTCATGCCAGAGGTTTAATTAGCCGCGTGTCCGAATAAAATTTCGCCAACTACTCAATCAGTCAATTGGAGAACTTTATTTTAAAAAGCATCAACAGGAAACTTCGACTGGTCACAGGACATGCCTCTGGTGGCAGATTACATCATCACCATTTGAAAGGGCAGGCGGGAATGCCTGCTCCCTCCCTTTATTAGCACCTGCTTTCAGGACCGTGGCTGGGAGTGGGGGGGGCATGGCCGGCCTGTGCCCCCTTGGATAATGGGGACAAAAAAGGCCAAAGTCCAGGGCCGTGGACCCTCGGCAATGTAGCCTGGCAGACGCCAACCACGAGGCCTGCATGGTCCGTGTTTTTCCCTCCCTTTCCATGGGATGAATGCTTGAAATCTTGGTTTTCTTCAGGGGGCCATGGGGTGGCCATTTCCACACGTGATGCATTGTCTGACAAAAATGTAACACAAGAAAAAAATTCCTAAACAAACCATTTCGAGTGTTTTGGGGCAAATATTTCATTCTTACATGCTATAAAGTATTTCCTAATCGGGTCTATTGATCAGTACTTTATTGATTTGATTTTCCTTGACATGTAAATACATCATAGTTGGTTTATGATAAATACTAGAGATAAAATGCTATTTTTGATGGTGGATTGTTAGCCCCATCCAATAGGCAACTGAAAATCAAGGTAGAAACTCAAACAAATAAAACTTAAAGCAATTATTCCTACACAGACCTAAAAATAAACGAACCTACATCTTATTCATCATTCGATTGGCAGAGCAAGAAAGCAATATATAAACTGTTGCATAGAGAAAAACGCTTTATTGTCTTACTTTAACTTAAGGTGCTGCTCTTTTTGAATAAAAGCATCAATCGATGGAATCCCTCATTCTAAAATAAAATGTCCAGGTAACAAGAAAAAAAACATTGGATGGATAGCTGTTAGCTTGCTAATTTTCGTTCCCAATGCCATGATTGTTTGGGGCTGAGGTGTGCACCGAATCAGAATCCTTGGTCTCACTATCATCCTCTGCCACCACCACCAGGCAAGAGAATTGCGTGCCTCACCCTGCGTCTGAAGGCACTCAGCACAGTAATACATTACATATTATTTAATTAATAATATTCATGATCTAGCAAGAACATTCGGCGAATTTGAAAAATCCAATCAAAAAATTGTCAAGTTAATTTTATATTTCTATCAAGACAGGTGAGGCACTGCCTCCCCTGACTGCCTGTCATCACTTTACATGCAAAAATAGTCCGACTGAAATCAGAAGTTCGAATTTTTGGAGCTTTTCAAATGTATTGTTTTAATGCCTAGAAACAAACGAATGGCACTGTATCCATACAAAGTTCGACATTGTCATGGAAAGTCGTACAACTCCGAAACGGGAAACCGCTTCGCAAGCGGGAAAAGGTTTTGTCCGCCACTTTTAGCCTAGAGGTAAGATTTTCAGCCTTCAGGTCTGGCCGGGCTTCTCTCTCGCTGCTTTTTCCCCCCAGTTATTATCCACCCGTCATTGTTCTTCTTCGGCTCTGTTTTTTTTCCAATCTTCTTTACAAAAGACATCTGCCATTGTTTTTCTTTGTTTCTGTTTGCTCAGTCTTGTTTAACATAGATTTCATTACAAAAGACAGGCTTTGTGTGTTGCGTGTCACTAATTCAGACTGGATCAAAGGCCTAGGTGTGAAATACTGTACATGGCCACTGATTATTTGCAAATAATAGTGATCAGTACAAAATCAAAATTGCATTTGTATATTTATATAGACCAGAGAAAGATCATGAAATTAATTTAGTAAGCAAACATCAATATTTTTTATATAAATTCCTTTTTTAAATTGATATCCACCCTTCATTGTTTTTCTTTGTTTCTTTTTGCGCAGTCTTGTTTAACATAGATTTCATTACAAAAGACAGGCTTTGCGCGTTGCGTGTCACTAATTTAGACTGGAGCTAAAGGCCTAGGTGTTAAATGCATGGCCCACCACCCACAAATTGCAAATAATATTGAACAGCAGGGAATTAAAATTGCATATATTTATGTATATATATATATATATATATATATATATATATATATATATATATATATATATTCATGTACAGTATATACAGCCCAGAGAAAGACCATGGAATTAATTTAACAAGCAATTATTCATATTTTTGCTGTAAATATATAAAACACGTCAATTATTGTAAAAGTGATCCTGCAAAGAAGGCCATTCAGGAACACCTCTGAGAACAACCCACACGTGGATTCAATTATTATCCGGTGAAATTCCTCAAAAGTAGTCGGCAATAAGGAAAATATTCCTCTAATCTGGGGTCTTCCTCAAGCTGGGTGTGAAGGAAATTCAAAAGGGGGGTCCCCCGTTTAATTGGGTCCAGATTTGACCACCCTATTGAAAAAGCAGCGGCTTATTTGGCCGGGGCGGGGATTTTGCTTGTGTGTGAATAAACGGGCGAGGAGCCTCCAAACGCCTTATAGAAAGCAGATGGAGCCAAGCGAAGAAAGAAAACAGTCATTTCCACATGAGAGCTGAACGAAAAACGGGACGAGGGACTCAAATTAACGAGAATTTCGGATGGAGATCGGAAAAATCTCCTGTCCTTAAATGAAACTGAAAATATTTTTCGCCCTTTTACCTGTATGTGTCATCAGTGGCTTCTGCATCATTGTGTCACAGCGCCCAATATACTGGACTGTCTCAGAAAATTAGAATATTGTGATAAAGTTCTTTATTTTCTGTAATGCAATTAAAAAAACAAAAATGTCATACATTCTGGATTCATTACACATCAACCGAACTATTTCAAACCTTTTATTATTTGAATATTGCTGATTTTGGCTTACAGCTGAAAAAAACTCAAAAATCCTATCTCAAAATATTAGAATACTTCCTCAGACCAAGTTAAAAAATTATTTTATAACAGCAAAACTAAATCAAACATTTGAAAATGTCCATTGATGCACTCAGTACTTGGTTGGGAATCCTTTTGCACGGATTACTGCATCAATCCGGCGTGGCATGGAGGCAATCAGCCTGTGGCATTGCTGAGGTGTTATTGATGCCCAGGATGCTTCGATAGCGGCCTTCAGCTCATTTGCATTTGTAGGTCTGGTGTCTTTCATCTTCTTCTTAACTATACCCTACAAATTCTCGATGGGGTTCAGGTCAGGGGAATTAGCAGGCCAATCAAGGACAGTGATGCCATGGTCAGTGCACCAGTTACTGGTGGTTTTGGCACTGTGGGCAGGTGCCAGATCATGCTGGAAAATGAAATCCTCATCTCCATAGAGCTTTTCAGCAGATGGAAGCATGTAGTGCTCTAAAATCTCTTGGTACACAGTTGCATTTACTCTGGACTTGATGAAACACAGTGGACCAACACCAGCAGCTGACATGGCTCCCCAAACCATTGCTGACTGTGGGAACTTCACACTGGATTTCAAGCAACTTGGATTTTGCTCCTCTCCAGCCTTTCTCCAGACTCTGGCGCCTTGACTTCCAAATGAAATGCAAAACTTGCTTTCGTCTGAAAAGAGGACTTTGGACCACTCTGCAACTGTCCAGGGCTTCTTCTCCATAGCCCAAGTCAGACGCTTCTTCCGTTGTCTTGAGTTCAGAAGTGGCTTGACCATGGGAATACGGCTATTGTAGCCCATTTCCCGGACACGTCTGTGAACTGTGGCCTTTGATACCTGGACTCCAGCTTCAGCTCACTGTCTTTGAAGCTCCCCCAAATTCTGGAAGCGGCTCTTCTTCACAATTTTGTTAAGGCTGCGGTCATCTCTCTTGGTTGTGCAGCGTTTCCGGCCATATTTTTCCCTTCCAACAGACTTTTTGTGGATATGCTTTGAAACTGCACTCTGTGAACAGCCTGCTCTTTGAGAAATTTCTTTTTTTGTCTTACCCTCCTGATGGAGGGTATCAATGATGGTCCTCTGGACAGCAGTCAGATCAGCAGTCTTCCCCATACTTGTGATTTAGTTTACTGAACCAAGCTGAGTGTTTTTAAGGCTCAGGAAACCCTCGCAAGGTGTTTCGAGTTAATTAGATGATTCAGGTGATTAGTTGAATAGCCTACTTGTATACTTTTTCATGATATTCTAATATTTTGAGATAGGATTTTTGAGTTTTCTTAAGCTGTAAGCCAAATTCAGCAATATTCAAATAATAAAAGGCTTGAAATAGTTCAGTTGATGTGTAATGAATCCAGAATGTATGACATTTTTGTTTTTTTTATTGCATTTCAGAAAATAAAGAACTTTATCACAATATTCTAATTTTCTGAGACAGTCCAGTAAAATGGTGCATAGCAAATAATGTGACTTGTTTAAAGTAATCTGTTTCTTATTTACAATTTTTTACCCTATAGAACATAGGTGTCAAACACGCGTCCCTCGGGACCGATCAGGCCCGCCAAGGGTTTTAATCCGGCCTGCGAGAACATGCTGAGAGAAGCTCAAGAGAAAAATGACTTGCAATTTGAAATACGTCCGCTCGATGCCGCCAAAGCCAGCCACCACTCACAAAGCAACTGGAGCTGTATTCCTCTTTCTCTTTTTCACCCTTTCTCTTTTTTTTCTCTTCCGTATTCTCTTTCTTTCCCCCACTTTCTTTTCTATTTCTCTCCCTCTTTGTCTCTATTTTTTCTTTCTCTCTCTATATGTCTTCTCTCTATTTTTTCTCTCCCTTGCAGTCTGTCCATTTCTTTGCTCTCTTTTCTCTCAATTTATTTATTCCTTCTCTCTCCCCTTTACCTTTCTCTCTTGCTTTTTTTTCAATTCTCTTTCTCTGTCTTTCTAACTTTTTCTCTTTCTCATTTCTTTCCTCTCTGTCTCTCTCTCTCTCTTTCTCCCTTTCTCTCTCTGTATCGCTCTATATATTTTTTTTTCTCTCTTTTCTTCTGTGTCTCTCTATTTCTTCTCTCTCACTCCCCCACTATTCATTTTATTTTTTTTTCTCTTATAAGGTAAACTAGTGTTTACAGACAAATAATGAAATACATCTCATCTCATCTCATTAGCCATACCGCTTATCCTTATTAGGGTCGCGGGGGGGCTGGAGCCCATGCCAGCCATCTCCGGGCAGTGGGCAGGGGACACCCTGAACTGGTTGCCAGCCAATCGCAGGGCACACAGGGACAGACAACTCACTCGCTCATTCACACCTACGGACGATTTGGACCGGCCAATTCACCAAGTCAGTATTCTAGAATAAAATCAAATTAAAATATATTAGAATCATACTTAAAATAGGCAAAGATTGGTCATAATCTTTGGGCAACAAAATTATATTTAATATTTCAAATCATATGCCATCTGGTGTATATATAAGGTACTGTACATATTAAATTTAGCAAAGTTGAATGTTTTGTAACTAGTGTGAAATAAAGTATATTCTTTATATGTTAAGATTAAAAATATGACAAATAAAAAATGATACCTAAAATAGGCAAAACTCAATTTTATTTTTACGGTAATAAAAATTATATTGAAAAATACTATATCTGGTACTGTATAAGGTAAATATTAAAATTAGTCAAAATTAAATGTTTTTTAATTAGGGTAATATTCATTTATTTTTTTTAAATTGTAATAGAATAAAAGAATATGTTAAAATAAAAGTGACACTTAAAATGAGGAAAATTTAATTTAATTTTTAGGGTTAAAATGTATTGAATTATCCAGTAATATTCTAAATGATAGGCCATCTTGTATATATTAGGTTTGGACTAACCACTAGGGTTGCCAACATATGTTTTACCCAGTCTTGAACCTTAGTTAGGTATATATTCAAATCTGCAAATTTTAATTTTTTATTAACAAGCATAATCAAAACGTATTTTTAAATCCATTTGAACAAAACATATAGTAAAATATAAGTGATACACTCAAGATTTATTTAATTTAATTTTATAGTATAAAATATCAAAAATTGTGCACACTCTGGTATATATTATTTCTATATTAAAATTAGTAACAAACTAAAAATAAACCTGAAAATAAAAACATTTTTTTTTTTACATTTTATTGGATTAAAAAATTGTAAAATACAGTACAAGCAAAAATTAAAATGTGCAAAATTTAATTTAATAATGTTATAAGAATACCTTATACCCAATATTCAAAATCATCTGCCACCTGGTCTATATTAGTTATTATATCTAGTACATAAGTAAATTTGTCCTTTTATGCATATATATATATATATATATATATATATATATATATACCCTACGTTATGCACAATCCTAAAAGCTTCCTTCAATAATTGAATTTTATATTGCTCTTATATGTATTTCCACAAATCTGTATTTAGGTACGGCAAATTAATGAACTGTACATTATATGAAGGGTTTTTGGGTCAAATATGAGTCTTCATCGACTCATAACTGCAGTGTCTGCATCTTATTGTGCATTGAATGTTTTTATACAGCACTTTTAGTTGAATTCCGTAAAAGTACAATATCACTAAATTTGGACTTGGCTCTGAATGTGTCAGGACCAGAACGGAAACAGGACCCAATCGCGTAACGTTTCTCACAAGTTTATTGAGAGAGAGAGGAAGCAAGTCGCTCTCGCAATCGGATTGCGATCCGAATACGGAAGTGGATCTTCCGTAGCAGGCGATGGTGGTGTCAGGGACGGAAAAACAGGTCGGGACAGGAGAGTAAAAACGTGGTCGGGATCAGAAACGAGTCGTAAGCCTGGACGGGAGAGTAGACGTAGTCGGGATCAAAAATGGGTTGTAAGCCGGGACGGGAGAGCAGACATGGTCGGGATCAAAGCAGGTCGTAGCCAGAGACAATAGGGAGAAAAAAAACGGGACAGGTGGCAGTTAGGGTAGAAAAAGGCTAGCCTAATATACACTGAGGTTTGCAGACGGACTGACAACAGGGGACTGACAGGATTGGGTTTAAATAGGGACAGGGAACCAATCAGAACCTGCGGCAGGGGCCGCCAAATGAGCGGGCACAGGTGAATCACATCAGTAATCATGACAGAATGACCTGGTGCATCAAAAAATAGTCTCAGGACGCTCTGCGCCGGACCAAACGGGTACTACAAGCATGCACATTATTTGCATTGAATAGACTTTCTGAGAAACAAATCCATTATCTAAGTCACAGGCGTCAAAGATACGGCCTGCAGGCCAGATCAGGCACTCGAGACAACAACCATCACCAATCAGCTGCAGTTTGAAATAAGTCCACTAGATATTGACAAAGCCAGACACCAATTGCAAAGCAGCTGGAGCTATCGTACTTTCTCTTTCTCTTTTTTCGCTCTCTTTCTCATTCTTTCTTTCGCTTTCTCTATTAATTCATTTTTCTCTTTATCTCTTACTCTCTTCTTTATTTATTTTTTTGCTCTTTCACTTTTTCACTCTCTTCTTTCTGTCTCTGTATACCGCTCTGGTTCTCTTTTTTTCTTTCTTTTTTGTATCTTTCACTATCTTTCTTCTCTATTTCTCACTCTCTCTTTTCCCTTTGTCTCTCCTTTTCTCTATCTTTTTTCTCTCTTTTTTCCCTCCCATTATTCACTCTCTCTCTCTCATTTCTGTCTTTTTTTACCCATGTCTCTCTCTTTTTAATTTTGTCCTTTTCTATCTCTTGTTTCTCTCTGTCTTCCTCTCCGTCTCTTTTTGCGCTCTCTCTCTCTCTCTCTCTCTCTCTCTCTCTCTCTCTCTCTCTCTCTCTTCTCTCTCTCTCTCTCTCTCACTCTGTGTGTTCTATTTCTCTCACGTTCTCTTTCTCTCTCTTTCTGTCACTTTATCTTTCTTTCTTATTTTCTTTCTGTCTTTCCTTTTTGTTTCTATCAATCTTTCTTTCTCTCTCTTGTTCTTTTTCTCTCACTAATCTTCTAGTACGGCCCCCATGAGAGTTTTTTTTCGACCTCCAAGCTAAAATGAGTTTGATAACCTTGAACTAAGTCGTTGCCAATGCTCTTAATAATCGATTTTATTTGATTTTATCGATTTGTTGTTGCAGCCCCCCCAATATTACATGTTTGCATTAAAAACAGTTTCATTTATTAGCACATTAGATTGATCTTTGGTCTTTAGGACATTTCTGAATACCTCCTATAAGAAGTATTTTTTTTTTATATTGATCCAGCTTTCAGTCCACTTTTTCCTCTTTGGATGCCATTTGTCCACCTTGGTTCAACTGATGCCCTTCCGGAGAGCCGAGTGTCAGCTTTCTTCCCCTGAGGATGACAGACCCCCGAAGCCAAGCATCCCCCCAACCCCACCACCCCTTGAACAGCATGCATTTTTAATGGGCACACTCATGCAGCGGACAAATGATTTTTATTTTTGACAGGGACGGGTGGAGGGGGGGGGCTCTCCTGTTACATAGGGACGATAGGGATTGAGAGCATGCTAGCTCAAGCTCGAGCGTGGTTAACACAATGCAACGTTAAGAATGACATCACATGTGTTAAAAACTTGACTTTTTGGTGTGTTTTGTACTACTTTCTACAACTGTTCACTTATGCTTATTGCCAGTATTGGGATTAACACGCTCCTGGAATGCAATTATTATTAGTACTGTAACGTGTTATTGATACCATTCGTAATTCTACTGTTACAATTTGATGCATTACTACATCACCACTTTAGAATTGCAAATCATAAAATACAGAGTCGGACAATTGTTGAGTACTCTTGCTCCATTTACGTTGTCACATAGATCCCTCATTTCGGAAAAGGTAAATACACCCTGAAGGGGTGTTTGTATTTACATAAAAAATAGGAATGAATACAGTTCCTATGAGGGTCGCTGAATTTCTCCACATGTAGACATTCTCCCTACGGCATATACTCACATCTAAGCCAAAAATACTGAAATCAGGGAATCGGTTTTACACCCGTATTTGGTTGTGTATCACCAGTAACGAATGTTAGGCAGCGCAAGAGAGGGTGTGGCTTATACAGGAACAACGAAATCAATGGGGCAAACTTATGTCACGACCAGAACGGAAGTAGGACCCAAATGTGTACGTTAATCACAAATTTATTGAGATAAAGAGGAAAGGCAACACCCGCCATCCGGTGCTTGCTGGACGCGGAAAGCAAGCCGCTCGCAGAATCGGAACGTGTTCCGAATGCGGAAGTGGATCTTCCGGACAGGAAGATCGTAGCGTAGTAGACGGAAAAACTGGTTGTTAGCCGGGACGGGAGACCAAAATGTGATCGGGGTCAAAAAACGGGTCCTAGCAGGAGACAAACAGGGAAATCAGGAACGGACGGGTGGAAAACGGGTGAAAAAGTAGACAGACGGGAGTCAGAGTCAAAAATGCTTGCCTTGTGAAAAGAGGTTCGGTGACGGACTGACAACAGGCGAGTGAAAAGACTGAGCTTAAGTAGAACGGGTAACCAATCAGGTAGCCAGCAGCAGCTGGCGCCAAACGAGCGGGCACAGGTGAATGTAATCAGTCATCATGACAACGTAAGAACATAATTTACAGTAAAAGTGTGCTGATTTTTGGTCTTTTCATAGTTAAATTATTTTTTGCAATACACCATGTCCGAGAAAATAAAACATTTTGGACAGTACCCAGAAAAGAAGAAGGAGATCTGTGAGTGGTTTTAAGCCCAGAAACAAAACGGATATGGAGTGTCTCAACTAAGCTGTTTTGATCGCACAAGCTAAGAATATGAAGGGTTTACTGCTTCCACGGGTTAGTGTATACATTATTGTCTATTTCTATTATTATGTGGCTATTTTTAAGCAGTTTAACGGAGTCTGTAATTTGTAACAAAATAGTTACTTATATAGTTAAATAGTTACACGCTACTTTTTGGAGTCAGTGATTTTTGTTTAAACGAGTAACTACTAATTGTAACAAATTACAGTATTATTTTACAGTAACGTGCAAAACACTGGTGGTGAAAACAATGACACACACACCAATGCAAGGTTTTGAGTGACATCACTTTTCAAACTCTACATCTTACTGTGTTTTGTACTACTTTCTACTACACATATGCTTAATGCTGTTATAAACACACCCACACATATTCCACTTCCCACGCAGTGTTTGCCTAAGTGTCCACTTGAGTAATGACGGGCTCCTGTCCAAAACGGGCAGCCCACCGACGGTCTTCATTAAATGAGGATTAGAGCCAGTCTTAAAGCCATTAACGCCGGACTTTAAAACCCGCTGTAATTCAGTACCAATCAAAATTCGAAATCGCATTGAGAGACCACGTGAGCCATGATCGGTGGTTACCTGAGACGTGAGCAACTGTCAGAACGTTTACAATAATTGGATAAAGATGAGAACATTGTTGATATGCGGGTTTGTAAGGTCATATAAATGCTTGCAGGAATTCGAATATGCTTTTACTGTCTTCGGGTTGTCAATCCCTCACGGGTGCCTTCCGAAATGGGCCTGAGAACGTCATAAGCCGCAAGTAGAAACATTTTTTAAAATTATTCATCGAATACAGAGAAACTTCGCTTTTTCGGGCTTTGGTTATCGCTGGGTCACCCCCCCTCGCGGATTTTTAATTGAATAGTCTTTATTGTCTTTGACATCAATGCATCGCTCATTGTGGTCAGAGGGCACTGAAAAAATGCTGCGCAGGGCAGATTGTGAGCGAGTCTGTTGTGTGGACTGTTACGAATTAAAATATATCATTTACCAAATTGTTTGAATTAGTTATCTAAACAAACACAACCTACATTCTCTGAACAATGTGCGCTCATTTCTTGATGGGAAAAGATGGACAAGAATAGCCGGCATTTTCACATTGTAATTTCTTAAATAATTTGGCTTAGTGAACTCAATCGAATATTTGGCCGAAGTAGCCGAGTTAGGGTCGCTCGAGTCTCCATCAAGCCTCCTCTCTCGATCCTCTTTCTTTTATTCTCGACCCACGTCTCTCTGCAAGCTGGTGTGCCGGCTCCTCCCATGGGTGTGCCAGGAAAACCCCCGCGTGGGGTCCACCCCCTCACCTCGATGTCTGGAGAAACTTAAAACAACACAGAGCGTTTATCAAAACAATGCCTGACGTCCTTTGTCAGAGTCCTGTTATCAAAATTCCCTAGCCAAAACATTCCGAATTTAGAACAGCATGACCTAAAGCCCACTCAGTGAAAATCTTTATTGCACTCGATAAATGTAATTTGTTTTTAATCGTATAAAATCCTTTATAGTAAAATGTAAAAAATCCTTCAGGACCTAACTGTGATAGGCCAGTCTACGTTTCCCAATCAAAACAAAATGGGAAGGATAGCGGCCGCTAGCTTTTAGCGCCTCATTAAATTGAAAAGTAATTCATCAATTGAATCGGTCGCTGAGGAAAGTCAGAAGAACGCAAAGAAATGCTGAACACCACCGGGTGCTCCATAAATTGTTATCGGTCCGGGAATCCACTGAGGCAGCAAATCCACTGAGAGAAAGCAATAGCAAGGCTGAAGGTCCGGCCTACTGCTACGGCTAAGCAGACAACCCTCACAAGCTACCCCTGCAGAGCCTGTGTTTCACCAATGCCAAATTTATTAACCATGAAATAAATGACCTGGAGCTACAACGTGTGGGAAACCGCTCCATTTGGGACTCTTTTATTTAAATCATTGCGGAGCCTTGGCTCAAATCGATGACACCCAATGCTAGCGCCCAGCTAGTCTGACACTCTCTGAACTCCTTTCTTACTCTGAAAGGAAAATCCCTCCAATTTCGTTTTACTTTTGTGTAACGACAATAAAACATCCATTCAACTGCAAATATATGTTATTTGTAGTTTTATTTTGTTACAGTCGTCGGTAATGACATCATCTCGAGGTAAGTTTTAGGGGCTTTTATGAAGGTGCTACGCTACTTCACAGATTTTCACTTTTCACAGGTGGTTTTGGTCTCCATTAAACCGCGAAAACCGAGGGATTTCTGTACTCTATTGTACATTGAAAGCAAAGAAAAAAGCTTATTTACAGGCTCAGCACCCCTGCGACCCTACTGAGAGTAATCTGGGTGATCAAAAATGTGGACTCATTCCTATTTAAAAACTGCATAAGACCAAAAACAAACAACATGCTGTAAATAATTGACTATACCTTTACTAAAAAGATAACTGCAAACAAAAACTCAGATAAACGCAGTGGTGGACTGTCCAGGGCTTGCAAAGACTTCTCTGCTGGCCTAAAAATATCTGAATCATGTCATGTTAATTATACTTTTTCCATAAATACTTAAATATTTCCAAATTTTCTGTCAGCTTTCTTTCATTGCTTTTCTCCTAGTTTAGCTGCTTCCAGATGTCTATCACATTTCGGCCTTTATTGGTTGCCAGGGTCAGAAATCTATCCGGAGGCCTTCAAAATCAGTTCTGCAGGCCCTGAAGGATAACATCAGTGTCCATAAAGCTGTTGGTTTAGCCAGACGGATTTGTAGTTGGCAGAACATGCCTGTCTTGAAGGCGTAACGAAACATCAGCAGTTTCACAATATATGATTTGCTAAGAGGCGGTAACAAGAGTATCACAACAAAAAACGTAAGTAGAGTAATTGTGTTATAGCCCTAAAAGGGATTTTGAAGGTTGGATTGATTCGTACGTTATGTAGCACCACTTAAGCCTAAGAGTAAAATGCACGGCCTACCACTGGTAAAATGCTGCGAGGAAGGGAACGAGCAAACTTAAGAGGAAAAACGCTCAGTCAGGTTGGCCGAGCGAGTATTCCCAGGTGAGACCGCAGCATTCCCTCCAAGCACTTCAATGAACCACTGTGTACGTGGAGAATGTGACTTTGAATTTGTTATCATTGGCTGGAACATTTATGTTCAGTTCCAGTTTGGCTGCGAGCTAGAAAAAAATAGGACAAAAAAAACAAGGCACACACATTTGAACAGATAGCGATGACAAATTCGGGAAGATTTTGCATCAGTCTATTTTTAGCAGTGTTTGTGTGTGGCAATAGACCAAGAGCCACACACAGAAACTGTATGTACATATATATATATATATATATATATATATATATATATATATATATATATACATAACAGGTATGTCAGTCGTATAATGTTAGTTGGCTGTGTGCTTCGGGTCGTAGTTGTGTTGGAAGATCACGATCTTCAATGCTCTGACTGAGGGAAGGAGGTTATTCCCAAAAATCTCACAATACACCGGCGCAGTCATTCTCTCTATAATGCAGTGCACTTGTCCTGGCCCCAGTTGCATATATATATATATATATATATATATATATATATATATATATATATATATATATATATAGGGGGCAGCACGGCGGATTGGCTGGTCCAAATTGTCCCGAGGTGTGAATGAGCGAGCGAGTTGTCTGTCCCTGTGTGCCCTGCGATTGGCTGGCAACCAGCTCTTCGCCGTGTTACAAGTTAAAGTCTTACTGATTGTATGGGGTGGACAGGTGTCTTTATGCAGCTAACAACCTCAAACAGGTGCATCTGATTGAGATGGTCTTCTAATGGGCGGACTAACAGGTCTTTCAGGGTCAGAATTCCACATAATACATGGATGTTCAAATACTTAGTTGCAGCTATATCACACAAATATATCGTTAAAAAAATCATGCATTGACATTTCTGAATTTTTCTTTTCGGTGTATCTCTCTTACTGTGTTGATGCACCTACGATGAAAACTTGAGACTGCTCCATGATTTCTAAGAGAGAGAAAAAGCAAAATAGGGTGTTCAAATACTTATTTTCTTCACTTAAGGTATATAAATATGTTTTGGACAATAACTGAAAAAAAAACAATGAAATTATGGCAGTATATAACATTAGACTAAGTTCTAAAAGTTAAAACATTGTTATCGATACAGTATACTCTTTTACTCTCAAGAATGGCTTTTTCATGATATTGTTGTTTTTCTTTTCTTTGTCTTTTGCATTGTTGTCTGGTTTCATATAATTCCTGTGTTTTGTAGCTTTATATACCTTTAAAGTGTGATACTTCCATTAGAGCCCCTAGCCAATCATAGTTTGTGAAAACAGTTACGTTTCCCAAGGCCCACTAGCAGGGGCTGCTGCACGAACTCGGAATCTGATTGGCTAAAACAACATCTTCATCATCACTTATTAGTTATGCCTCAGGGTCTGGAAAATTGTGAAGGCCTCTGGGAAGATTAGTGAACCTGGCAACGAGTAATGGCTGAAAAGTGGTTAAATGCTTAAATATGAGAGCTGAAGGTGAAGGACATTTCCGATGTCTCGCCGCGTGTTTTTTTTTTTGGGACCAGACCGAGTATTCGGATTTTGAAAAAATAGAGCCGGAGAGAAGCAATGAAGCTGAGGACATTTATTGAAAAGTTTCAAAATAAAGACAAAATCAAAGTGCACTCTGGTCCAGTCGAAGAAAGGCATCAACAAATGTTTCGGACCCTCTCTTACAGAAGAAAGGCGTGGATTGTGCAAAACGTAAAAATGAAACAAGCTCTTCTGGAAACTCACATTAGAAGATAAAGAAATGATCTCAACGAACAAGAGACTTTTGACTAAAACTGCACACAGCTTGATTTTGAAGGTTGTATGATAAGATAAGGGTAGAAAACCATTCCTGGGAAAGTACTGATACGAAAAAATACAGCAAGTAAATACTTCACTCAAATGTTTGGATGAACATAAGTCAAGTCAAGTCATGTTTATTTGTAAAGCCCTTAATCACAAAGAGTCTCAAAGGGCTGCACAGACCACAGATTATTCCAAACCACAGACTATTATTACACCATCCCCTGATCTAAAACCTACATGAAGGCAAGGAAAAACTCAAAAACCTCAACATGAGGAAAATGAAGAAACCTTGAGAAGGGACTGCACATGAGGTAATATGAGTGTATTTATAAAACCTAAAATGAATAATGTGATTATCAAAGTAATGCTGTGATGATCAAATAATAAACTTCATACGTAGCTAGAAAACTCATGTTATGGCGACATCATACTCAGTGACCTGTTTTAATAATCTAACACAGCACACATCTGGAAGCAGCGCAACAAGGGGAAGAGCAATGAAAGAAAGCTGGAATCATTTAAGTATTCATGGACATAATATAATTAACATCACATGATTCAGATATTCTTTAGGCCAGCAGAGAGGGTCTTAAAGGCCCTGATGGCCCACCACTCAGGTAATCATAAACGGTTACCCTGATAAACAACATTCTTCTTAATCTGGTTCTGAAAGTAGGAACCTGATTTGGGAGTTGTTCAAGGAAAACCCATCATTTCCATGCCCATCATCTGCCATTGTCTCCCCCGTCTGGTTTCTGCTCCACTCATTTCACACACGATGGTGCAGTGCCGTTCGGAAAGGGAGGCCGGGCGGGACCACCCTGGGGAGAAAACTGTGGAGCGAGGGATCACGTTACTCCCCAAAAATGCATCGGGCCTACAAAAGAGCAATGAGACAGGAGGGTGATGGAGACAGGGCTGCTGGATGGGGGGCAGGATGTAGTGGGGGGTAACAGGAGAACACATGAAAGAGTGCATTAGTGAAGGGGAGGGAGGGGAGATTGATTGGGATGCAGAGATGATGAGTGCTGAAAGCATGAGATGGATGTGTTTTCCTTGATGAATCCGCATTTCATATTGGTACAAAAGGGACATTTTGATATATTTATTCGATGGTTTATTGACTGAAACAAAAAGCTAAACTGGAACTGATGCTGACCACTACTCACATTCACACATGCTCTTCTAAGTCAACACCTGCATGGATGCATGCAAGATTTATGAAGTTTTATTCAAGTTAGTGCACAATCCCTCATCCGGCTGGACATTGCATGTATTATTCAAGTGATAAATATCCCGCGGCATAATTATACACATGTAACTCAAACCTGAGCAGGGGCAGATGATAAAGAAAGGTTGGGTGCATATGAGAGGGGACATTCCATACACAAAAGTGGCTCAACCTTGCTGAAGTTAGTATTGTGATGCAATCAAATCGTGACCAAAGTGTATCCCACCTCTATTGCAGGGCCAGATTGGGTTAAAAAATATGCGGCCGTGGGACCCCGACCTGGAGACCTAGCAATTTTTTCTATAATTAGCATTTATGAATAAATATATATGCAGACATCTACATGTACATATTCTAAATATTTTTTAATATATGTATCAAAATAGATTAAAAGAGATAGGTCAGAGGTCCAGCATTCAAATCCAGCTGCCTGCCTGTCTGGGCAGAGTTTGCATGTTCTCCCCGTGTCTGCGTCTGTTTTCCTCACGGCACTCCGGTTTCCTCCCACATTCCAAAAACAAGCATGTAAGGTTAATTGGCCGGTCCAAATTGTTCCTAGGTATGAATAAGCAAGTGAGTTGTCTGTCTCCTTGTGTCCCCTGCCCACTGCCTGAGGATAGCTGGGCTCCAGCACCCCCGAATCCCTCCTGAGGATAAGCGGTGCAGATAATGGATGGAAGCGTCCTGTATTAAGCACAAAATTTGTTTAGTTTTTTGGCATCAGTATGATACTTTTCTAGTAATTTTGTTGTAGTATTTCTGTAGTGCTCCTGTACTATTTGATTGTATTTCTGTATTACTTTTGTAATATTTATTTGGTAATATTTTGTTGTATTCTTGTTGTAGTATTTTTGTAGTAAACACACAAAAGAATCATGGGAACCTGATATAGGCAAAAATCTCAATTTGGCCCCAAAAAGTGAATTATGCAGTAATGTTATTTATGTGAAGATATATTGTCATTATTTTCTGCCATTTTTGTTTGGCAGGGTATATTAAAAACGTATGAAGGATAAATTGTAAACATTTCAAAACTACCTACTTTACTTCAGATAGTATTTTGTCTGCATCCTGTGGACGATATTGGAAACACAAAAATGTTGTGTAAAACAGCTTTTACCTTCCTTTAGCATGTGGAGTATTCCAAGTTAGTTGGCAATGGAACACCGCTTCCTCTGCCTATTGGTGCTTTTGTGGATCCAGGGTGCTTTGTTGACATGATGGCTCTTAGAGAAACTTGAAACAGAAAAAGATTTGAGAATACGTAGTGTAGGTCAGGCAGTTTCATTTAAGTGTATAACTTGGACATTATTGACGCACAGGCAGACACAGGCAGAAAAGGGGTGGGGCGACTGGCCAATCAGAATGCAGAACACAATAAACCATGAAAATCCCTGCAGTATCAAACTGTGATACAGCGAGGGATAACTTGGCACGCACATATACATGCACACATTGCTCGATTGCTTCTCAGTCTGGCCTGTGTAATGTTATGGATGCAGATTGAACGTGCCATTGTGGACCACACAGAAAGAAGGACGTGTAAAATGTGTGTAGCTTATCTTTATCAGTCACACACACAAAGATGGTCAAGTTCTTAGATTAAGTGCTGTCCTCTGTTCTCTCACTCTTCAATCCCCCCAAGAGTGGATCGATACTCACTCAGCATCAGGTTGCCGTTAATGTCTTCGTCTTTTTTAACCAAGCGCTCAATATGTGAGCGTGCGCTACAATTAAATGGCCAAGATGGCCCCTGTAGGCCCGAACTCACAGCTCCCCTTAGGGATTTTAGTGAGCAAACTACGGCACGTGGGCTATGTGCGGCCTGGAAGGTATTTTAATCCAGTCCACCAAACGAAAATATAATGAAAATACAGGAACTACTGTCATTTTAGATGTATATTTTTCTATATCTATGATGTTTTTCTTCACGTTTTCAAGTTACTTATTCATATAGTGCTTAAAAACGGGACATAATTACTTTGCTTTAATTCTGAGGGAAACGTTCCATTGATAAACAAACATAAAACTAAATATATCACATACATGTAGACGTCGGCATGAATATTTTTTTATAAATAAGGTTAGGATAATTTGGGTATTTTTTTCCTAATAGCATATCAGCTGAAATAAAATCAACCTTTTTTTTTACCTCCTAATGCGGACCTCTACTCAAAATGATTGCTCCCCTCTGTTATAGACACTTGATACACTAATAACAGTAAAACGTGAATGATAATTAAAATGCCATGTAAAGTGTCCTGTTCTAAAATCAAAATAATCTGTGTAATGTTTGTACAAACAACAATTCTAATGAGATGTTAAAAAATGACCAGGGAGTGTGCTCGTCTCCGTCCATTTCCTGTTGGCTGTGTTCACTTGGCTCTTTCCTCATTCTCTTTTAATTGTGGCCTCCTCTGTTTGTTTTGCTTTATTCTTTCATTACTTGAAACAACATAGCCAGCATTCCAGTTGTAATACAGTTGAGATTTAGTGTCCGTGAGGGGATTTGTGGTGAGAAAGAGAGCTAATTAGCCATAATCTATTCTTAAAATGAGAATTATTTTTTTAAACAAAAAAAATCATGAAATGTTTTGACAAGCTTTCATTCAAAAAGTCGACAAAGAGGCACTGTACATTATCAGTAAGCCCTATGAATTAATTTCCTTGTTCAACGTCTTTAATGAGACATGGTCATTATCTCCAAAACTTTAGAGGATCAAAGGATAGATAGAAACAAGTGTATGAATGAATGAAAAATTTGAAAATAAATAAAAACATATGTCAAATGAACACATCAATAAATCATGTAGTACTTAAATATCCATCCATCCGTCAATCCTCTGCACCGCTTATCCTCAGTAAGGTTGCGGAGGTGCTGGAGCCCATACCAGGTGTCTTCAGGCAGTGGGCAGGGGACACCCTGAACTGATTGCCAGCCAGTCGCAGGGCACACAGAGAGACAGTTCGCTCGCTCATTCACACCTAGGGACAATTTGGACCGGCCAATCAACCTGGCATGCATGTTTTTGGAATGTGTGAGGAAACCAGAGTGCCCGGAGAAAACGCACACAAGTACGGGGAGAACATGCAAACTCCACTCAGGAGGTTTTATCTTATGACCTCAGAACAGTGCTGCACACCCGCTATAACCACTGTGCCGTCGTGCTGCCCCGTATTTAAATATATATGGCATAAATGCAATTTATTTAGCTAGGTATGCATTTTGTCATGTATTTGGTCGTCTATTTTGTTGAGTAATTCATCATCTGTTTTTTTGTGTATTTTTACCATTTTTTGGTCATGTTTTTTGTTGTGTATTTTGTCACTTATTTGTCAGTTAGTTCAGTACTTATTTCGTCATATTTTTTATTGTGCATTTTGTCGTTTTATTTCAGTACTTATTTCGTCATGTATTTTGTGTGGATTTTGTCATGTATTTTATTATTTATTTTGTCATGTATTTTGTATTTTTTTTCATGCATTGAGTCATGCATTTTTAAATTCATTTCGTCATTTATTATGTACTTATTTTTTCGAGTGTTTTCTCATGTATTTCGTTGTGTATTTTGTCTTTTTTGTCATTTATTCTGTCATGTAAATTCTCATTCATTTTGTATTATATTTTGTTGTGAATTTTGACATTTATTTTGTTATGTATATCGTCTTGTCTTCTGTTGAGTATTTTTTCATTTAATTTGTAATGTATTCTTTTTTTTGTCATGTATTTAGTCATGTATTTTGTTGTGTATATTGTCACAACAGACTCTTATTTAGATGAGGAGGCATCCTAGTATCCTGAGCTTTTTAACAATCAACCAATCGGTGAAAAGCACCGCCAGTTTGACCCACCCCCTCATTTGAATATTATTTTGTGACAAAATACACGACAATTTTTTAAAAAAACACCTATATACATGAAAAAATAAATGAACTAATTTGAAATAGATAACAAAATACATGACAAAATAAATACTAAAAGAAATTAATGTCAAAATTAATGCTAAAATACATAAATACAGTAGAGGAATTCTTAGCATTTATGACATATCTAAGAATTGTGTGATTTATTTTTCATTTATTTATGTGCGTGCCAAGTTATCCCTCGCTGTGTCACGGTTTTCATACTGCGGGGATTTTCATGGTTTATTGTGTTCTGCAGTCGCCCCACCCATTTTCTGCCTGTGTCTGCCTGTGCGTTAATAATATCTAAGTTATACACTTACATAAAACTGCCTGACAGACCTACATTACGTATGCTCAAATCTTCTAAAAGTTTCTCTGAAAGCCATGAAAAATAAATCATACAATTCTTAAATATGTCATAAATGCAAATACATATATCCAAAAAACACCTCACAGATTTTATTGCATTTGAAAATGAAAGAAACTACATAAGTAACTCTAAACTCCATGTCTTCCTCATTAGGATTTATGACATGTTTTAGTGGTTGCATCCCTGCAGTAATCGATGCATCAAAAGGGAAACATTATACATGTGAATATGAATTACAACAAGTGTAAAGACACTTGTGCAGTGGAACCTAATCTCCTTCCCACACTTTCTCCCATACAAAGTGTGTGTAAGATGCATATACTGTATTAGACTTGCAGCAGTACAAATCACAAGTGATTTTCCCTCTTGAGTCCCTCGACAAAAGCCATCAAGATTTAACACTTTTAACATGACAGAACACAGTAAGCGCTGCTGAACTTTCACTTATATTTTCCCCCTTTTTCACTCCCCTCCATACAATGTGTAACGATAGATGACAGATTATTTTTAAACTCACTTACGCCCATGGCAACCTATTTTAAACAGATCTAACATTGGCCATAAATGACAGTAAATGGGTAAAACAGTAGAAATAAATCGGCAGTAAATTGAAAAAATAAATAAAATAATATCTATATATCATGTTTTGTTCTGTTTTTAACATACACATAAATGTATAAAACAAATAAATGAAGGCATATATCGCAAAAATAATCATATCTTTTGTGTTTTATAATATATTATGACATAACGATTTATATGATAAGTACATGTTTTACTATGGGCTTAACATATATGAAAATTTAAAAATATGAAGGCATAGTTGTGAATTTCCCTGCAGGGATGAATAAAGTATATATCTATCTATCTATCTATCTAGTTCCAAATCTACAGTAGATCTAATCTAGTTATTCTAAAACCAATTTAGCAGTTTATTTATTTTTCATTACATATTATAATAAAAATACATATATGTCAAACCTTTCTGTGTGGAGTTTGCTTGTTCTCCCCCTGCTCGAGTGGGTTTCCCCTGGGCACTCCGGTTTCCTCCCACATTCTAAAAACATGCATGTCAGGTTAATTGGCCGGTCCGAATTGTCCCTAGGTGGGAATGAGCGAGTGAGTTGTCTGTCTTTGTGTGCCCTGCGACCGTCTGGCAACCAGTTCAGGGTGCCCACTGCCCGGAGATAGCTGGGATGGGCTCCAGCACCCCCGCGACCCTGCTGAGGATAAGCGTTGCAGATAATGGATGGATATAATATATCTTTCCTAAAAAAATCCAGCTCTATCTATTCCAAATTAATCTCACTCCAACTGCATTTTTTTCCTGTTATGTATTATGATTTCATAATTAACATAAAACCTGATGGTTTAATATAATTTTAACATACGCATAAGTATGTAAAATATCAAATGAGGGCTTGGGTCAATCTCACTCAAATTTAGCAGTTTTTTTTGTTTTCCATTATAAACTATGATAAGATAAATTATATGTTTTATTATCTTTTCACATACACATAAATAAACTTATAAAATCAAATGAGGGCGTGGATCAAAATCTAGATCCGTCCAAACTGAATTGCTTGTTCTAATTTTGCAGGTTTTTTTCGTTTCCTATAATATATGATAAAATATTAATATAATAAACATGTTTATTTCTATTTTAACATGCCGGTACACAAACATGTATCAAAAGAATCAAATCAAAATCAAACTTATCAATTGCAAATATTCTGTTCATCTGAAAATTTAAAAAAAAATACTAAAAATGGACGTAAATCTTTCTCGAATGGCAGCAACAATATAACTCTAGTGTATACACTGTATATCAAAATGAGAGAGTATTTAATAATTGTATTGTGTGTATATCATGCGACTATAACACAAATTGACTAAAGGCATCTCGGGAAATTATTTTTCAGAAAACAAAACTGATCAAAATTAGAGAACACACTGATCCAGATGAGAGAACACTAATCTCTTTTGCATGGAGAAAAATTCTGAAGGTTACAACTGTCAGCAATTAGTAAGAAGTGTATAGGCCTCTGCTCTAATGTGATTTTGGTCCATTCCTTTTCCAGCCTCCTCCACAATTTGGGGATTGTAGTGGGTTTCTTGACCAAAACTGGATCACCAAGGATTTTCAAGAGGTTCTCAATTTGATTGAGGTTAGGACTCTGGAAAGGCCATGCCTTTAATTCAAGGTTTTCACCCTCGAGGAAATATTTTACCTGCTTTGCTGTGTGACATGGAGCATTGTTCTGCATATTGACTGCAGGCTGATTGGGTGATGAATGCAGTTAGGAAACCATGTGCTGTTCAAGAAGGTTTTGACACAGATTTGCATTCACTCGGCTTTTTGATTTATTTTGCTAATGAGAGGTTTGGTCACTGCAGTGTGATCCTTCAGTCCAAATGCTCTTAAAACAGTTAGTCACTGTATGGCGAGGCAGATCCTTACCCTGTTCAGCACATTCTAGGTGCAGTATGGAAACTATTACCCATTGACATCGTCCGCAGGGACCTGTCGTCTCTTGCATTCGTTTTTCGTGGACGACCAGCCTTCTTGGGCGACTTGATTGAGTTGGTAGTTTGGTAAAGATTCAATACTCTTGAAATCAAAGATTCTAAGCGATCAATTTGTCTTGCTTTGGCCTATAGGGTCATCCCTTTCAATTTCATATGGATAACCTGCTGTCGGAGGCTTTCAGTCCCTTTAGAACAGCCCACCATCTAGCAAAGTCAGTAAAACTGGGAGTAGAATGCCAGTTAAACAAGGGTTGACAAATAATCAAAGGGAATTAGCACCATGTTCTAGATTAGCAACATTGAGCTGGAGGCACCTGAAGGTGTGCTCTAATTTTGATAAGAACATTTTTGGCAAAATACAGGATTTTTGATGAAATGCCTTACCAATTTTGTGAAAAACTGTTGTAGTATCATGGTATAGACCAGACATGGGGACTTGAGACTTAGTGACTTGGACTCGAGTCGACTCGAGTCGCTGTTTTTATGACTTGTGACTTGACTTGGACTTGGCAATCTAAGACTCGGGACTTGACTTGTGACTTGACTTGCCCAAGAAAAAAATACTTGGGACTTACTTGGGACTTGAAGGTGAAGACTTGAGACTTACTTGAGACTTGCACATGTGTGACTTGGTCCCATGTCTGGTATAGACACAGTAGAATGTCCTTAATTAAGATTCAAGGATAATTTATCAATCAAACAAAAGCTTTTTGAATATATTTTTTTTGTCAAAACCAGAACTTTGCCCATGCGTGGGTTAAAACTTTTGAAGACTGGTCATGTACTTAAACGTTATGTCTGTCCCAATAAAACATTCCCTCCACATAAAGCCAAGTGTCCTGGAACAAGCCTACATTACCCCCATCTATTCTGTAACCACTCCCAAGAGTACTGCGGTAAACCCAGAGTGGCCAACAAGGAAAATGGGAAACTCATGAGTGTGAAGGAAACACTTGTTATAAATAAAAAAGATTAAGTAGTAAATCAATAAATATGATTTTTTTTTTTCAAATAGAGTCGCATGACCTTACCAGCTCAGTAGCCTAGATGGTAAGGCGCCCGCTTTGAGACTGGGAGGTCGGTGGTTCGCGCCCCGGCCGAGTCATTCCTAAGACTTAAAAAGTGGTCGGCGGCGCCCTCTGTTGGCTGCGGCTGCATCGGCTCGCTACAACGGGTCAGGTGCAATCGACATTTCGTTCTGTGTACATTGTTACACAGAATGACAATACAAGGAAATTATTATTATTATTATTATTAAGCTCGCCCCTTCCTTGTGCGCATGACAAAGTGAAAAAGAGGGAACCTAGCATTGCTACGACTCGATAAAAAACTCAGATCAGGCTACTGAATTTTAGTCAGTACAGTACATTGAGTTTTGTTTTGAAAATGTTTTTGTGGTACTTGTGCGCATATGTTAATGCCAATTTTATTAATATTGACTGCTGAGCTCATTTATTGAGATTGACAGCTGCAGACGCATTCCGCGAGCGAGTGTCTAAATCACAGCACACTATGTTACTTATCTTACTAGACATATTCCTGCTGATGTTGCCAAGATTGCGATCTTACTTCATAGGGACAGTGGGAATCTCGTTTATTCATTCATACACGTAACTAATCGGATGACAAAGCTTTCACCTTCCTAATGGAGTCTCAGTTAATCCCGCCGTCTACCCATACTTCAATGAATTGATTCACCTTCAGAGTACTTGGCAGAAATCCCATTTGATCATCACTTGCTGCAAGCCCTCTCAATGCTTTGTTTTTATTTAACTGTTGGATCCCTGCCAGCTGCTAGCCGTCAGCCGACCAGCAGGGGACCTGACACGTCGAGATCCGCGGGAAGGGCCCGGCGTGCTTCTGAAAATCCCGCTGACACAAAAAATAAATAAATAAGCCGCATGGTATTGTAAGCTGCAGTTTTTAAAATATAGAAAAAAAGTTGCGGTTTATAGTCCGGTAGCTAAAATTTGTGACATTGTTAGGGTCTGATGCACCCCCAACGACCAGAGGGCCCATACCGAGGTTTGAACTAGGCACATGTATGTCCAATCACCACACACCTGTGTCTCATTATCCTGCACCCTTTAAAAAGGACATTCCGATCTTCGCACGTTTGTTAAGTCATTGTCATTTTTTATTTTGTCTGGCATTGTCCTCCTGGTTTTCATTGCCATTTTCATATCCACCTTCATGTCAAGATAGTTTGTTTCCAATCTTTTGTTCCTTGTATTATTTTATTTCCTGTTTCAGTTTTTCTAGTTTGGAATTTGTCGGGTTTGGTTTTTGTTTCGGATTCCTTGTTTGAACATTTTAGTTGCTTTGTGTTCATTTGTTAGTTTGTTACTTTGGTCTTAGAGTTGTAAATAAATTAGCATTGTTTTGAGCACCCCTTGCCTCCAGTTCTTGCTTCCCCCACAAGGGTCCATTTATCCATCCTCCAAAACATAACTGACATCGCCATATCAAACAACTGCAATTCAAATTTTTGAATCTAAGTAAAGCCAGTGGCATGGACTTGGTCATGTCTGCCTGAAATAACCCTCATTTGGCAATTGAATTTGGGGCTGTCGAACGGGAGTGGTCCTAGCTGGAAGTATTAATCATAAATCATGTCTGAAACGCTGCCATGTCACATGCCAGGCTGCGCTACTAATGGCCAAGCCCATCTTTCATCTGGTATTTTTATCTTTGCTCCCTGACACTTTGGACTTTCTGGAAGCGCCCTCTCGTTTTACGCCGTCAGCTCCTTGGGCCGGAGCGAGCACAGGTTCCGTGCGTTTCTAAAAATACCGGCTAAATGGCGGCCATTTTTTGGGGGGGACTGTGAGAAAAGGGAGTGCCATGACTCGCATGGTGGTGTGTTTTTTTTTTAAGCTCCCAGCCTCGCAGACAACAGCTGGCTTCCCAAACAGAGGGGTGCATCTGCCTTGAAATTCCACAGTCTGACACCTCTAAAAACACCTGGACATGCTTCCTTTGTGCATCGTGTACTGCCAAGTGTTCTAAGCTCGCCTGACACGCAGAACCACTGCAGCTTCCTTCTATTTTGGGCTCCTTCACAACTTGTGCAACTCATTTATTTGGGTAACAAGTGTCAATCGTGAAAGACACGGAGAAAATTAGATAAATAAAATGGACTTTTACGTGTGAAATTATCTACAGAATTAAGGTAGTCTAAATAATTTTAAAAAATGTTGACCTTCAGAAACAGACCAATCATATACTTGCATAAATAATTAGGTTTAGTATTAAAATAATCAGGGTATTTCTTTTTTTGTTTTTTGTCGGGTAAAAACAAAATGGCTTAAAAGGGAATGTGTGTAGCGCTTCCTATAGGTAAAAAACGTAATTTATTAAAAAAAGTCATTCTAGTTAAACAGGGGGTGTGCAACCTGTGGCACAAAGGCCGCATGCACCTCTTAAGCGCTGCCCATGGCCCCTTGGACCTTTTTCAAAAATGGAAAAATGTAAAATTCTTTAAAACTGTTTTTTGTTGGAGGACAAAACCAAACAAGGAATTCAAGCATTCTAAATGTTTCACAATCTTTGGGAAATGTTTCGAATAAATATTAAATATTAAATAAGTAACTTTTATCACGGATCCTTTTTTGTTTGAAGAAAAAAGGCTTTTAATTTTTTTCAGTCCCAGGCATACTTGTTTCATTTTTGTCTGTTACGGCTCTTTCAACATTTTAGATTACTTACCTCTGGTTTGAACAATAAGCAAATATACATGAACTAACATATAAACATGCTTTTTAAAAGGAAATACTTATAGGTCGAGAATTTTAATTTATTTCACATTACATTAGCTTCACCTACAGGGAGCTAATTGTCGGCCATCTCTATGCTTTAGGTCACCAAAGACCAAGAATAAGAATACAAAGGGCGTGGTTTGTTCTCTTTGAGTCTCTGTAGTTTTTATTCAAGCACTTGTTTTAGGTTGCACTTCACAATACAGCCACATCTAGTAGTCATATAATACAAATTGTTCCTTCAAAATGTTTAAAATACTTTGGGTTGTTATTAAAAACACAACCCCATTTTTTTCTCTATTCTAATTAATCATTTGGGTTTTTTTAAGTAGTTAGCCGAAATAATGAAAACATTTTCACATTAATGTACCGAATCCCTTTGCCTCTGCTTGCCTCTGCTTTTGAACTTCTACAGGGGGCCACAATCTTCACTAAGCTTGACCTGCGAAATGTCTACCATTTGGTCCGAATCCGGGAGGGAGATGAGTGGAAAACAGTGTTCAACACACCCACCGGCCACTACGAGTACCTGGTAATGCCATTCGGGTTAACCAAAGCCCCCGCCGTTTTCCAATCCTTGATTAAAGACATTTTACGAGATGTGCTCAATCACTTTGTATTTGTGTACCTGGATGATATTTTGATTTTTTCGAAGTCCCTCGAGGAGCACCAGAAACATGTCCAGCTCGTTCTCCGTCGTCTCCTGGAGAACTATTTGTTAAGGCGGAGAAATGCGAGTTCCATGCTGAGACTGTTTCGTTCCTGGTCTACATTGTGTTGGAGGTGGACGCCTCAGATGTGGGAGTTGGTGCCGTCCTGTCCCAGCAGTCGAACAAGGACCAGAAGATGCACTCGTGCGCCTTCTTTTCCCGGCGGTTATCCCTGGCCGAACGCAACTACGATGAGGGGATCGTGAGTTGTTGGCCGTCAAGCTAGCACTGGAGGAATGGCGGCATTGGTTTGAGGGGGTAACGGTGCCGTTCTTAGTTTGGACCGATCACAAAAATTTGGAATACATTAGATCAGCAAGGCGACTAAACCCACATCAGTCACGTTGGTCCCTGTTCTTTACCCGTTTCAATTTTACCCTGTCCTACAGACCCGCAACGTGAAGCCCGACGCCCTCTCCCGGCAATTCCAGAAGCCAGACAAGCAACCTCAGGGTCCTGCAACAGTTCTCGCATGGTAGTGGCTGTTTCCTGGAATATTGAAGCCCGAGTCAGAGAGGCGCTACCAGATCAAGCCGGTCCTAGCTCCTGTCCCGAGGGCCGACTATTCGTCCCTGAACCCTTACGGTCTGAGGTCCTTCAATGGGGGCACGATTCTCGCCTGTGTTGCCACCCGGGGTCGGCTCGGACCCACAGTTTCTTGTCCCGACGTTTCTGGTGGCCTTCCGTGGCCAAAGATGTACGAGGATACGTTTCAGCCTGTCAAGTATGTGCCCAGAACAAGGCCTCTCACCAACGCCCGGCCGGTCTACTACACCCTTTTCCGGTTCCCCGCCGGCCGTGGTCCCATATCGCCATGGACTTTGTGACAGGATTGCCAGTATCTGAAGGGGTGACAACCGTACTTACCATTGTGGACTGGTTAAGCAATATGGTCCATTTCATGGCACTACCCAAACTTCCCTCCGCCTAAGAAACCGCGCTAGCAGTTAAGCAACACGTATTCCGCCTCCATGGCATCCCTCAGGACATTGTCTCAGACCAGGGTCCCCAGTTCTCGTCCGGTTTTTGGAAGGAGTTCTGCCGTGTGCTGGCAGCCTCGGTCAGCCTCTCATCAGGGTTCCACCCTCAGTCCAACGGTCAGTCATAGCGGGTTAACCAGGATCTGGAGACATGGCTCCGCTGTATGGCCTCTCGTGAACCATTGTCTTGGGCTCGGCAATTGGTATGGGTGGAGTACGCCCACAAATCCCTGGTTAGCTCCTCTGCGGGAATGTCCCCCTTCCAGTGCGTATATGGCTACCAACCACCTATGTTCCCAAGCCAAAAAGGGGAAGCTTCCTGCCTGTCCGTAACTGCTAATGCCCGCCGCTGTCGACGAACCTGGGCTCAAGTCTCATTCAGTCGGGGCTAATCGACAGAGCAACCCCGCTCCGAACTACCAGGTCGGCCAGAGTGTTTGGCTTTGCCACTGAGGGTTGAGTCGAGGAAACTGGCTTCTCGATTTCTAGGCCCGTTCCCCAAAGAAAAGATTATCAACCCCTCAGCGGTCAGTCTCCGCCTACCAAGGTCTATGAAGGTGCATCCCATGTTCCATGTCTCCCGGATCAAACCTGTCAGCCAGAGCCTGTTGGCACCCGAAACGCCTCCTCGCCCGGCTCCGCGCCTTCTGGACGGGGAACCTGTCTACACTGTGCGCCGCTTGCTCCGCTCCCGACGCAGGGGTCGAGGACTCCAGTACTTGGTCGACTGGGAAGGATACGGTCCGGAGGAGAGGTCATGGGTCCCCATTGATGACCGACAAGCGCCGGCGTCACAAGCCAGCTTTAACAACTCTTTCCAATAAAAATTCCTTTGAAACAAACGCTATTGGATCCGAGTGTCCATCCTGGTTCATGACATATAGAGTTTTGTTGAGTTTCAGTTCTGGAAGCTGCAGAATACACTTTGTCATCACATACAATGCTGTAAAAATGAATATTACCAGTGCTCTTAGTAGCTTGTACTGTATAACAACAATTCTGAAAATGTCATCAAAAAGATTTAATGAGTAATGATTTAGCAAAGTGTTATAATGTGTTATTGTCTCATTATTTTGATTTATTCTGATCCACTCTTAGACTTAGATGACGAGTTCACAATTCACAACTGCTAGAGTCATAGGGGGATCACTTCCTGTGTAGCCAGGTTGTACTTGCCCATCCCTCTCCAGGCCATTTTTTGGGTAGGGGTTGTCTCCCCCACATGAAAAATATATTACTGCTTTCCATAGTGGTACTACTTAGATACAGCAGCGTTCATTAAATAGTGACTGTTGTTTTTCGGTGTTAAGCGTCATCCCGCCCTGCGACTGGCTGGCAACTAGTTAAGGGTGTCCCCTGCCCACTGCCCGAAGACAGCTGGGATGGGCTCCAGCACCTCAGCGGCCCTACTGAGGATAAGCAGTGCAGATAATGGATGGAAGTGTCATCCCCCTCTTCAAAGATGAGCTGGATCTAAGGTGTACATTTTTGTAAACTAAACATTTCTAAATGTGAAATTTTACCATCATACCTTAACTAAATTCAACATGAAACTGTCAAAACTAAAATGAAGTTGAGTTGTTAATCAGATAAGTGGTACTCAATAAGTAAAAGCAAGCAGATAGCAAGAAAGCTACATGGCTAGTTAAATTCTGTTTAATTATAAAACATACCACTTAGTAACATTGGAGTAAAATGATATTACTAGACTGTAATGTTTACAATTTGAAAAAATAAATTCTACAATTTGAATTGGGAAATCTAAACACTAGAATTGTCAGGACCAGAACAGATACAGGACCCAAATTGTGTTGCGTTTCTCACAAGTTTTATCGGAGGAAAGTGAAAGGGCTGCGCCCACGATCCGGTGTTCGCTGGACGTGGGAAGCAAGTCGCTCTTGTACTCGGATTGTGCTCCGAACGCAGAAGTGGATCTTCCGTACCAAGCCATGGCGGTGTCAGGGACGGAAAAACGGGTTGGTAGACAGAACTGGGAGAGGAAGGCGTGATCGGGGTCGAAAGCGAGTTGTAAGCCAGAACAGGAGAGTAGACATAGTCGAGGACAAAAAGAGGTCGTAATAGGGAGAATATACGTGGTAAGGAGCAAAACAGGTCGTAGCCGGAGACGGACGGGAGCAAAAACGGGACAGGTGGGAGTCAGGGTCGAAAAAAGGCCTACCCAGTATTCACTGAGGTTCACAGACGGACTGACAACAGGGGATTGACAAGACAGGGTTTAAATAGTGAGAGGGAGCCAATCAGAACCCGCAGCGGTTGACGCCAAATGAGTGGGCACAGGTGAATCGCATCAGTAATCATGACAAGAATTATTGTTTTCCCTGTCCTCTTCCATCTTGTTGAGCCCTGGGCTCAATTTTATTTAATGATATTTTAGTGTGCACTTTAATAAATTGTTTGAATATTAAATGAAAATGTTTGACCTATTTAGAAATGTGAAAATGATGTATCTAAAAAATAACAATAATATCACTCCCATGAGGAGCGTTGTCCACAACGTGCATGCGCAGTAGCGGCTTCCAGCTAGACGCGACTCGTAAATAATGAAGTTGGCGCAAATGGCTCTCCAGCAGCCTGCGGCGCCCCTCTCCCTCTCCTCCAACTTGGACTTGGCCGCTGTCAACTTTTCCAAAAGTCAAGACTTTGTTAGCTTCATGTTGTTTTCAAACTTTGTTTAGGGGTTGGGGGACTCAGCTCCTTTCCAGCGATGTTGTAAACAAGTGAAGTCAGTGACAGCTCGGAAGAAGAACAGCACGTTATTGCGATGTGCTTTACCAGCAAGTAAACCGGACCTGGGGTCAGACTACTTCCTGGCATAGCACAGGTATTACTCAACAATTTTTAATTTTATTTTTAATGTTTTCATTTATCATTTAACAAAAGTGTGACGGATGCCGAAAAAATTGTGTTAACATTTATTCATAATCGAATTTTACAATTTTTTGGAATCTAAGTGAATGGTCAATGTTCCATGTAAGTGGTGTGTTTGGTATGTTGGTGAGAGATATGTCCACTTTTGGCATATTGATTAATAAAACAGCAAATTTGAACAAAAATTAAAACATAAAATTATAATTATATATATATATATATATATATATATATATATATATATATATACATAAAATGAAATGAGTGTTTTCAATTTAATGAATTTCTGGCCTAGAAATCTGGTGGCGTAAATCTTTAATGACTACTGTATCATTTAGAAGTTTTGGGTTTATTTATTTTTTTATTTTTGAAAGAAAACATTCATTTGTCCTTTAAATTCTGAAAAAAAAATCAACAAAACCATTGGCAGTTTTTTTAATACTAGAACATTCTTTACTATTTTTCAATTTATTTGATCAAATCCTCTTAACATAATAGACCTGCAATCTGTCAAATCAACTCCAAATATTTTTGTAAAGCACTTTTCAGATATTGAGTTAACACTTAAGATGCTTTGTTAAATATTCAATCTACAATAGGGAAATAAAATCCCCTCCTTTTCCCCACCTAAAAAACAGAAACACCATATTCAAAGACTCATGAAGTGAAAAATATAAAATAAATATTTAAAAACAAACAAAACAAAAATTACCATCATGGCAATTATCATGTTGAAGTTTTGGCCACATTTAGTTTTTATTGTAAAAAAAAACCCCAAACATTAAATCATTAAAATACTGAAATAATTTGATAAAAATAGCATTGACCGTTTTTTTTATCAATTAAACATTTACATTAATATGTTTTATGTTTCTTTTCCCTAATATTTTGGACGTGAAATCTGTCATATTTATCATGTGGAAGTTTTGGCAATATTTTTTTACTTTGAAAAAAAAAATCATTAAATCATCATTTAAGTATTTAACAATTCAATAAAAAAGCCATTTTTTAAAAAACAACTAATTCTTTATTTTTTTTAATTTATTTCTATTTTTAAAACTTTTTCCGATTTATTTGACATGATAAATATTGCAGATCAAATTCTCTAAATATTTTGGGCGTGCTATTCGTCATATTTTTCATGTTGAAGTTTTGGCGATGTTTATTTTTTTATCTTGAAAGAAACATTAGATCATCATTTAAATACTGAAACAAGTTAATAAAAATATTGGCTGTTTTTAAATAATAAATCATTTTGTTACTGTTTTTCATGTTAATTATAATGAAATAATTAAAGTGCAACTTTTGTATGAAATAAATCTGCTATATTTATCATGTCTAATGATATATTTACTTTTTACTAGTAAATTAAAAAACAATAATCAGATCGCAGCACATATTTACAAAGAAAGGGTGATATAAATCCGTCATTCATATCATGTTGAAGTTTTGGTCATATTTATTTTTTTAGTTTGAAAAAAACATTGAATTGTTATTCAAATAATGAAACAATTTAATAAAAAACATTGTCAGTTTTTTGTTTTAATAATAAATGATTGATAATATTTGTTCACATTCGTTTAATCAAATTATCTGACATTCAATATGTCATATTTAAGTTTTGGGCATATTTATTTTTTATCTTAAAAAAAACATAACGTCAATTTTTGTTTCAAAATATTTGATCCTTTTTGTTATTATTTTTTCCCATTTATTTCATTAAATCCTTTCATTTTTTTGACGTGCATTCTGTAATATTTATCATGTCAAAGAAAGGATATCATATTTACTTTTTGGTCGTCGATTTCAACACAATAACAAGGTTATATCCGATATTTACATAGAAAATGTATCTCTTTTATGTGGTGATATCCCCAATCATATCCAACGCGTGTGTGTGTGTGTGTGTGTGTGTGTTACAAGTGAAATAAAATATGCGGCCTAAGAGGTACAAGCTTCTCCATGTCTTTCCTTACCCCACGTGGCGTTTGTGTTCCTGCCTGGTATGTAGGAAACGGGAGCACCTTGGGTTCTTTGGTCTGCCCTCGACGACAAGACTGCTTGTGCGGGGGCCACCACGTCCTAATCCGCATACTGCAAGTTTCGATTTCACATGTATTCAGAGCAGACATAAATTTAAGGGCTATAGACGCATAACTGGAATGACTTGTGCAGATGTCATTCTTCGGCTCGGGAAATAAATTATCTTATGGCGGGCAATTATAATTCATACTTGCTGTGGCTATTCTGGACGAACGATCTATATGTGTGTGATATAAGAGAAGATTATTGTTGTGAGGCAAAGCAGAATCACATATTTTGACCATTATTAAAGAAATTTGAGCACCCCTACATAAATAGTTTGTATTTAGGGCCTCATCTCAGAGTGGTATTAGTATAATACCCGGTAATTATTAGCATGGTTGCCATTTGATTTGGTAGCAATTATTACAAACACCTCTCAGAAAAAAGAAGGGTATTTCTGTACTATGACATATTGTCAAAAATAATATAATATCTATAAACATTGTGCGTAATCTACTAATGCAAGGGAAGGCCCAAAACAGATTTTAACATATTTCTGCACTGTTTTACGACAGATAGATAGATAGATAGATACAACACAATGGGATTTTTTTTACAGCAGTAGAGTGTGACTAGCATTGAGCAATGAATGGGAATTTTTATTTTTCAGCTTATTGGAATTTGTATTAAGATTTGAACTCACCTTAGTATGATCAGGGAATTTATTTTGATTCACTTGTTTGAAACCAATATTAAATTTAAATCTTGAGATTGATAGATAGATAGATAGATAGATAGATACTTTATTCATCCCCGAAGGGAATGTCAGTATAAAGCAGGGGTGTCAAACTCATTTTAACTCGGGGGCCACACGATAGAACAAACATTCTGTCGGGGGCCGGACTAGTAGATGAAAGAAAAAGAGATAAAGAAATAAGAGAAAGAGGGAGGGAAAATGAGAGAGGGCGGGACAAAGAAAAAGAGAGAGAGGGAGACAGCGTGAGAAACAAAAGAGATAAAAAGAAAAGTCGTGAGAGGGGGGGAAAGAAAGGAAGAGGAAGAAAGAAATCCAAAGAAAAATAGAAAGACAGAGAGAAAAGAGAAAAGAAAGCGCAAAGGGTAGGAAGAGAAAAGAGAGAAAAGGAAAAAAGGAAGTTAAAGCAAAATAAGTTAAAAAGACACAGAAAGAGAAAGAGACAAAGAGCAACAAAGGAAGAGAAAAAGAGAGACACAGAGAGTGAAAGAGACAGAGACGGAGAGTGGGAGAAAAGGGGTGGAAAAGAGAGGGAGAGAGAGCGAGAGAGAGAAATAAATAAATACAAGTACAGAGTCTTTGTGAGAGGAACCTGGCTTTGGCAACATCAAGTTGACATATTTCTACCTGCAGCTTGTTTTTCTCTTGCGCTTCTCTGAGTGTTATTTCATGGGCCGGATTCAATCCCTTAGAGGGCCTCATCTGGCCCGCGGGCCGCCTGTTTCACACCTCTGGTATAAAGAAACAACATAAACTGAGATAATTAAGTATTTAAAACAACTAATTTTTAGATCAATATAAAATGTGTAAACATCCATATGAATAATATATAATAACAAGTAGATTGCTTTGACCAGAGGTGTTCAAAATGTTCTCTCTATGGGCCACGTATGGGAAAAATAAAGGACACAAGGACCATTAAGATTTTCAACTATTATTTACCAAGTACACAAAAAAACAACAACAATTTTACAAAAAAGGAAGCCTTTTATGAAAATAAAAGTTAAAATATTTGTTTCATATACGTAGGTGACCATTTTAAATTCTAGTAGACACTCAAATAAAGACATAAATTGATTTCAAATTTGCAAGGACGTCAGGGAGAGAAGTCTTCAGATAAAGAATTCTTATGGATTTTAAACTTGCAAGAATAACAGAGGAGCGAGCCCAAACTTCAGGTAAGAAATTCCAACCAGTTGTTACCTGAGCCCTTTCTTTTTATTACATATCATGGGATACTAAGGCAGATCTGCTCTAAACGGTGGGGAAATCAAAGAAATAGTAACATGATTGGCCGATAGCGACGATGATGAAATTGTCAAAACAACGAACAAAAGTGCGCTATAGTCAAAATAAAGAACTGGCATCCTATAAAGCCTTCTTTGCAGGTGTCCAATATTAAAAACATAAAAAAACGAATCAGTCGGGCTGCTAACAATGGTTGGAAACACTTGGTTAAGCCTATATGTAGGCACTCTCTTTTTTTCTTAATACATAATTGTATTGGATTAAGACTTGGTACCTGCAAAAATTGTATCTCAATTATTTTCTGGAGCTCAAAAATGTTTATATTCCTTTTGTGCAAATCAAATTCATTAAATGGTTCAAAATGATTTGCAATTTTAAGGTGCAGTCATATCCAAGCGGGCCGCTTCACCGCAAGCCCAGCCTGCGGTTTGTTGGACATATATGATCACATTGTAGGCCACCTTCTAATCCTTCATACCCTCATCCCCCTCCCAGAAATCTCTCCAACACGCCAATCAGCATACCTTACAGTGAGAAATAGAATTCTCTCTTGTGGGACAGTGGAGGAAATGGCAAGCATCATTGATTGTGCATGCAGTGTCAGGTGACCTCTAATCCCCGTTGGGCCAGAGGATAGCAGGAATGAAACTAATGCAAGCCTTGTTAGAACTTTTGATAGAGGGGGGTTGTTAATTGTTTAAGAAATGTCCTGATGGGAGATGGACTAGAAAGTCCGAAACGGTGAAGGTGCATTGTTGAGGTTATTGGTGGTGGCCGTGTGCAAATCAATTCACTAAAGAGCTGCATTATTGTCTTGGGTTTCCAACAAGGGACAGCTATGAAAAATTCAAAGGATGTCACGACTTTGACTCTTATCAAATGGGAAAATGTCAGTCTTATCACATTTATGGAGTGAAATTAGTCATAGTGCCCTAGGCTAGTTGAAGTATTCTTTATTTAACATTATGCAGTTTAGTGCAATATTCAAATTTAAAAAAAAAAATTTGGCACAGTGCAAGACATAAGTCTATGAATAAACCTCCATCCATTTTTTTAATTAACCGTTTATTATTATTACACACTGTTAATTATTATTTTGACAACTACATATTGTTCAGGGTATCCAACCTTTTTCACGCTGAGAGCTACTTTTTGTGACTAATTAGTCCAAATAGCCCCCAGTTTGATATTAATTTCTAAGATAAGAACTTATCATGGTATTAGTGGGGTTTTACTGTTATTACCAGGCCAATTATTGGAAGTATGGTTAAATAGACTCAGTCAGCCACTAAAAAAATCTTTTTACTAGAAAATCACAATGACCTAGCACCGATGAGCTATTTTCAGAACTTAGCTGTCCTCAGGGGTCACCCTGGTGCTCACGGGCATGACCTTGGAGACCCCTTGTTTACATCATTGTCGCTATTGGCCAATCATGTTGCTGTTCTTTGATTTCAACACCATTTATGGCGGACCTGCTTTTTGTAACTTAGAGGATTCAATAAAAAGAATGAACTCAGGACATTCAAAATAGATTTGGAATTTTTCATCATTAGGATTTTTGTACAGTTCTTTCCTGTTTTCCTTGCAAGTTCAAAATGTATCAATGTCTTCCCTCCTTAAATTGAGTGTCTACTAAACTATAAACTTATCAGCTTTTCAATGGTGCTTTGCATTAGCAAAACTAGCGGGCTAAAAGAAAAACTCATGTTTGTTTACTGATGCATCCACAGTACTATTGAGGGAGCAAATATTTAAAATGTTACTGGCCTTAGCAGTGACATTTCATGGTTTCGGCTGGTTTTGATTTAAGATACCAAAATATAGATAACAGAACATTTTCACCCTTTCTGTTTCCTACTGTCACAGAATCACGTCACAAAGCCATCGGCCGTTCAGTGTTCTTGTCCTTTAGCGTGTCTGTCGGGCCAAACGTGCAGATCATTTACTCGTCTCCCTTTTCATTGTTGATATTTACTCGTGCAATTATCTCTGCGCTTGGTCCTCGCCTGAAGACGATACGCCGGCCGGCCGGACAACCGCCTCCCGTCCGTCTCTTGTTGCTCACACATAAACACAACGGTGGAACCCCAGTCTGACACATCAACACACACTCGGAAGAAAGGTGTTTTGGCGGGTTTTGAGCATATTATGTTGAGTGTCTTTTTTGTTAAAATCCATAAAGTTTTAAGCATCAGGAAAAATGTACCTTTGAAACAGGGGCAGGAATCAACGGAATTCATTAGATAAATTAGTATTTTAAAAATACATTTTCGAGATATTGCATTAAAGTTTTAGATAGGTACTATCTACTTAAATCTGGCATTGAAGCACATTTTGCACAAGCTTACGGTAAGTATTTATTACACATACTAATGAATTTTAAGTCAACTGCAAAGGTGGGGTGCGGCATTTGAAAACTAAAGGCAGCAATCATAACATCTAAGCCGGGAGATGGCGGCAGAGAAGCACATGATTTGCATGGATATCTCAGACTCACTTGATACACTCTTTTTTTTCATCTATTTGGGGGTTTTACAGTCCTTTGAGATTTCTTGTGATTAAGGGCTGTATAAATAAAAATGACTTGACTTGACTTTGTTCCGCCCCAAACAAGACTGATATAAATAAGATAAAAGCATGTAGGCGCAATGAAAAATAGAGAAACTTTTTAAAGACACCTCAAACAACACAGCCCACCTTTCAATGTGATTTAAAGTCAATTGTTGTTGTCTGGACAATTTGTATACGGTTTTATCTTTTTTTAATCAATCAAACGTCCTTTAAAAAATGTTCATCAGGTTAGGTTAATTGTTATAAGTTTTAATTAAAATAAATGGTAAGTGTCCAGATTTAAATATATCTAGACTTCTAATTTTTTTGGTCCTCTTTTTACTTTGAAACACTCTTTAAAGATATTCCTGTGCACCTGTTTTTGTTTTTTTCTCGATCATAAGTGTTCAGTTCTCTAAAGAAGAGGTCAATCGTGCATGCTTCAAGTCGCTTGTCATACTTTTTGATTTTTCTCTCTGAAACTGCCAGATAAAAGAAAATTAACATCATATATTACAAAACCTGTTCAAAAACGTAATTTAGTGGAACAAAACTTTGCTAGCTTGTGTGTAATATTTGACCACTAGATGTCGCTGTAGAGTGTCTCACCTAAAAAGGGTGCTACAAACCACAAGGAAAAACAAACTACAGTAACTTAGTGACCCAACCGCATCACTTCTTTTTTCATTTCAGAAGGTTTTTGGGGGACAATCATGCCCACTCCATCTAGGTGAGCCTGATTTTATGTAAATTATTTTTCAAAAGGTCTGTTTATGTAATAGTTCATGTTAGTTTGCGTATTATTATTTTCATTCTTTTTTTAATGAATCAAGCTTTCTTTACTACTAGGAGATGCTAAATAATACACAATGTCCATTAATTTCTGTGCCTATTCACGTGGCTTTACATAATCAGAATACTGGCAATAGTACCTTTCCAATCAGATTATTGCCTGCACGGAAACATAACCACTGTTTTTATCAGGCGGATACTGATCATGTTACCCGAATAGTACATGAATGACATACTGTGATTTAAAGAAGTACTTCATGTTCTTACGCTTTTCTTTGTAGTTAAAACGTGCGAAGTTCAAAGTCTGCAAGCCATGGAGGACTCACAGGATCTCAACGAGCCAATGGTAAGATATTGCATCTTTACTCTGTCCGTGTGTAGTGTAGTGAGAACTTCATGTAAAAAAAGGTATAACGTATGTTCACGCCCATAAGCCGCACTGTGTGAAAGGGTGCAGTTGGTTCTATTTCAGAATTTAACACTACTGGAGGCGCACCCGCCTGATAAGATGCGGGTGCCCTTAACTTGTTTCCCCTCTCTCATACAAGGTCAAAATGTTTTACTGTTCTATTACATTTCCCTCCCAAAAGTATGTTTGAAAACGCTTTAGTAAGGTTTGCGCTGCGAGGGGGGACATTTTCTTATTTCAACATAACTGAATTTTGCTAAACTTAAAACAATACTTAGTGGTGCAACAAAAAGTGTAATAATAACATATTAAATTAAATGAAATTACAATTACTTCAGCTAACAGCTCCTGTACTCACTACAATTTTTTGGGAACAAATCATTGAAATGTATGTTTTGAAGTTCTGTAAATTCCGTACCACAGAGCGCACTTGTTTGAAAGCCGCATGCTCAAATTTAAGAACGAAAATCAATTTTGTCTTTATACTCGCTTCACCAAATTTAAAGCAGAAAGCTTCAACAGCCATAAAGATGAACTAATTCAAGTCACAACTAACAACAAACCCTATCTGAGTGGGAATTCAGCGTTGACGCTGGAGAATGCCATCAGTGCTGTGCACCCGCACCTGACGCTGTTTTCAGTTGTGTTGGTTTTCAGTTGAGTTCTGAGTCGTTAACGTCGCGTAAGAGATTACAAAGACGAACACATATAAAGAAAACGCAAATGAAGGCTGCATTGCGTAAAATGTGAGCTCTATATTTCTAGATGACAGCGCCAGGGCAACCGCACTGTGGAGAACAGTGCCAGATTGTAACACAATTGGAAGTTGTCATTGGTGGTTTCGTCGGTAATGGACCAAATTACATTCGTTTGTTATCGTTCCTCAAAGATTAAAGAAACCTGACATTGACACTGATTTTATGGAAAGAGAACAGAAATGTTTTTGATAAATATCTCCCACTGCAGTTCAATTCCGTTGTAGAAATTGAGGACTTGATTTAATAGTGAAAAAGTTAAAATATTGTGAGTATAGTGTAAGTATTCAATGAAGTACTGTCAAAAAATTATATTTCGCTCCGTAATTGTATTACAGAAATCCCTCAGTTTTTGCAGTTAATGCGGACCAGAATAATCTGTGAAAGGTTAAAATCTGCAAAGTAGCATTGCATCTTAATAAAAGCCCCCAAAGGTAAACCTGGTAACAATCCCACGAAGCAGCCGCTGGTGATCATAAATTTGTTGCGCTATCCTGACTTTCTTGAGTCCAATTCAATTGATGAATTTCTAAAAGCTAGCGGTCGCTCTGCTTCCCAGATTGTTTATGGCGGCAGCGCCCGCCCACACCAGCCTACCACAGTCGCGAACACAGTCAGTCACACCCACGCAAAAGAGGGCCCTCCCTAATGTGTTCTCGTGGCGTGCTGTCTAACAGAGGACAATGCACCATACAAGGATAAAAATGACAATAAGGACAAAATAAATTCAATTAAAATCTGCAAAGGAGTAACCCAGCATTAACCGAAGCATGAAGTAGCGAGGGGTCGCTGTATTTAATTACTGTTAGACCTGTTTTTCTCCTGTCAATGTATTATATGAATACTGTTGGCAAAATTATAAAGGGCATCATAAATGTTTCCAGACACCACCTCGGTGTGCATAAATTGTGGAAAAGAGCAGCTCGCCGTTTTCCTCTGTGCTGCCACAAAAAATTAATAAAACACACCGTATTTTAAGCCACAGTGTTTACGATGTAGCAAAAAAGTAGTCTGGAATTTACAGTATTATCCGAAAAATGATTTTGAACCCTGTATATTGTCCCAAAATCTGTGCGTGACACAGGTACATTGTTCCCATTTTGCTTATTTAAAGATTGACCACATATTGTTGGGAAAATGATTTTGGCTGCGAACAAGGTGCGCTCGCGTTTCAAAGTCGTTACTCAGCTACCAGAACAGGTGAAATTTCATCTCCTTCACCAAGCCTTCGGACTCAAACCCGGACACGCCCCCCCCTTGCTCTGACCTGCCAGCCAGCACTGTAATAATAGCGCAAAGTGGGCCACAACGCATGAACTATGTTGTTTTTCCTCCGCTTTTTATGTTACCCCGCGAGACACCAGCAGTGTGGATTACAGGCAGACCCCGGTGGACCGCTGTCACTCAAACTTACAGTCAACAAAGAAAGGGGCAGAGGGAAGAAAAGAAAAAGAATCAGCTCTTGTCTTGCGCTGTGGCTTTATTAAATATTAACGCCTTTATATTCCTCAGTTACTTCACCTGCTTTAAATAGGCTGTGACATCACTTTTAATGCGAATTTGAGCTTAACATTGGCCACATTGATTCATTGCTGGAAATGAGATATTGAAACGGGCACACAGATTTCAATTGTTTGTCCAAATGTGTGTTTTTAGGATGACCGAGGGAAAATATTGAGACTTTGAGAACTTGTAGAAAATAATATATGTCATTCAGTTTGGAATATTTACAACCAAATGACTGATTTATGACTTGATATTTAGCTCCTAAGGGTGGAAAATAAATCAAAATAGATTAATTCACAATTTAAAAATTGACAATTTAAAAATTTACTTAAAGGTACACATTTTAGAACTGTATTTGAAATTCTGAGAGCTGGTTCTGGTTAATAAACACTAGTTACTAACTAGTAAATTTCAGCAAGTTTGTTACATCTTGCATAAGTTTTGGTTAAAACTGAATAAAAACCAGTAAACCTTCGCAAAATCGATAAAACTGTCTTCTAAAAAATATGTGGTGGGTGATTAATTTTTAAAAATAGTTAAATAAGAACCGTACCTGTCAAAATTAATTCCTTTCAATAAAAACCAAGAAACGAGTGCAAGTGATCTCAGTTTTCCTTCCGTCCTGCCTGACAGTACCGACTTACTGATAATTATTAGCTCGCCAGTTTGGTAGGTATGAAATAAAGGTGCATATAAGTATGTGGTGAATAGTAGTTAAAATGTAATAATTTTCCAATTAAGATCTTCGAATGTATTTTAAATACGGCAGAATAAAAATGTACTGAAGGAGGACAAACAGTTTTTTTCCTCTTTGTGTTTGAATTAACATCCTGTTTGCAAAACGAGAAGGGTAAAAACCAGCGCTGGTGTTAAGCAGTTCCGTTAAAGGGACAGTGTGTGATATTTAGTGCCACCTAGTAGTACAAAAAATGTTCTATCTATAAAAAAAAACAAAACATTGATTTGAATACTAGGCAAAAATACATTAACTATTACCAATGTTAACGCTTATCAAAAATCATAGGTCGAGAAATTTGTATTTCTTTCACATATTGGAGTCCATACCTTAGGTTGGGGCCATGTTTGTTTGCTGTGGAACTGTTTTTTTTTTGTATTAGACAACACTGTCATCTACTGATCAAATATTACACACTGGGCCATTAAGGTTTTTCACTACGGTAAAAAACATTTTAGTAAAAATAATAAAAAACAACATTCTGGGATAACGTGTACAAAACAAGTGTGTAATGGTTTTACAAGTGCACTTTTAAAATGTCCGACAATCATCTATATAAAAAAATTGTCGAACACAGAAGTTAGTGGAAAATTCCTGAGGCACCAGCTTCACACCCATCCTTTATCCAGACCTAATCCTGCACGTGGTTTTTCTAGACTCAATGCCTCCCTTCCACTATATCAGAACACCACTTAGAACAATGCAAATACTGTATAGCCAAGATAAACTGATACATCATGTCAACAAGTGAATACAAAAAGAAGTAAATAAGTAAATGACTACATTCGAAAATGGGCATAATCATAAGGTGAATTAAATGTAACAAAGTTACAAACTTTTTTTTTCTTTTTTTCCTCTTTAAAGTCCTTATTATATGTTTACCCTGGAGTTCCATGACCAATCCCGATGCATACAATGTTTCACAACAATGATATCAATAACAATGAAGACAATTCAATTCAATATTCTTGTGATCATTCAGAAGAATGGAGGATATAACTCGAAAACTCATACAATCATGATTATATATGGAGTGACACAGTTCAATATTAAAACAATACCGATATGTTTTTCTGTTCTGGACGCTCTGGTGCATTTTAAATGTTAAAATCCACAACAAATTTTATGTAACCACAGAGATGTAAACAGGCAGGTGAGAGTTGTATGGAGGTCGCCTCCGGGCAGGGCGGCCTCGAAAAATACCCTTAGAAAATACTTCTCATTGTGGAAAGTTACCCAAGGCCAGAGGAAGCGTTCCTTAAATGAACAATGTATACGTATTGTATTACAAGATCAGCTTTCAGTAAACATGTTACAGCGATGACATTTCAGCAGTTAACGAGGGAAATTTGGCCTTGACTTTTGTTAGTTTTCTTGTTTTTTTGTGTTAGACATATTTCAGGAAATTCCCTTAATGGGATCATGGAGTAAACGACTACTGCTCATTTTCCTTTTTTGAAGTTCGACATTCATAGTGAAAGTAGCCAATTGGGTCATTGAAAAAGGCGTGTGTCAGGTGACCAAGAAAACAGAGCTTGCGCACAAAGTTTCTGGGAGTTGTCTGTTGATATTCGATAGCCCTGGACTTCCATGGCCAAACCCTTCCCTCTATGCCCCCTGCTACCTTTTAAAGTCCCTCCACTTCCTCCCTGCACCCTCTGTTTCCCAGCACGTCATCTGGGTTCCAGTTCCGAGGGTCAACCTTCCATCTGGGGTCCCTCGGGGGTAGCCTAGAGGGAGCCTGGGTCACGGCCAAAAGTGGTTGCTAATGCTACTTTTAGCCTGTTTAACTGTCCCACTCCACCTGTTGTCACGTACTTGTTTAGCTGTGGCGATATGGTGTTAACAATTCCCCCCCCCCGCTGTGTGACGATAATGACGTCTTCGTGTCAACTATGAGTTTGATTTAGCATTGACGCGTGCTAAAAGTCTACTCACTTATGCTCACTGTATAAGTGTTGACTAAAAGGGCTTTCATTTTGTGTTAATTTGTGTCCGGAAATGTTACAAGAGTTCTGGTAGGCACCTGAATGACAGGATATCAAAAACTAAAAATTGATCATTTTCTTCTCCTTCACTGAACACATAGTTCCTTACGTGATAGCTATTATTGAATTTATAAGTGTGTCAAAATGTGGTGACATAGTCCATTGGTTCTCAAATAAGGTTACGTGTACCCCTTGGGGTACACAAAAGAGGCGCAATGAGTTGTCTGAGGTTTTAAAATAAATCCAAAAAGAATCATTCATATTGCAATCATGTAAACGCAATTCCTAAATGATTTCATTATTTTAGGAAGATTGTACATCAAATTAAAAATTGAAAAAATATGACCCACACCATATATTTTAAGACAAAATTCATCGAAACCGCCAAACCCACTCTCAAGACAAAGGGTAATTATTCAGCGCATTTTATTTAACTATGTGTCATTTGATGATTTGATCAAATATATGAAATAAGAATACTGCCATATCCTGTGTCCAATATCAATATGAATATACCACTTAAAATTGTTGCCCCATCCTCAGTTACTTAAGAGTGTTGAGGCTCATTTTGTCCCTAATAATGGTTTCAAAACAAGGTGCAAGCAAAGTTATTTTATCACAAAATACTGCAAACGATAAGGATACCGGAGTATTTACCTATGGCGCAAACTGCACTGAGCAAGAAAGAGAAGGGAGTGCACTGCGTGCAGAGATCAGCCCTACTTCACCACTTACCCAATCAAATAACTAAGTGGTTTACTGGCCTTTTTTAAAGTTTATAATTTAATCAGTCAATCATCATAAAATATTTCAACAGTAAACATACATAGTTTAATGAGCTTCCATTTAAAGGGTTTTTCAGTGACCTACCCCCAAAACGGGGTATGTTGGTGTGATTCTCTGACTGTACACTATAGTTGAGAATGTACCCAATATATACAAGACTGAACCATTGATCAAGTTAGTGTTGCTTTGGCTTTGCATGGACCTAAATCGGGATGAATTTGTGTGACTCTGGAACATCAGAGAAATGTGCAATTGGTAAATTTTATCTCTGAGCCATATGTACTCATGAAAAGAGCCATATATGGTTCGCAAGCCATAGGTTCCTGACTGCTTTAGCATTTTTACCCCAAAATCGTACATCGTGATGGAATAGGACTTTGTTGACTCAGGGAAACATTCACACAGGCTATGCTGTAAGAATCCATTGACTGAATTTTGAGCCTTGGAGAACATCAACAGATTCTATCTGCAGGTGGTCTTTATTTTATGATTGCATTCCATTACTAATGCCGCCATCTGACTTGCATTTGTGCTTAGGTCTTTCATGAACATTTGCCAATAGCATAGTGATATAAGCTGATTACTTATTCTACTAGATTTTAAACTTTTAAGGTTTCCAAAGGACCAGAAAAATCATCATGATAGAGGCGAGTGGGAAAATGTTATTCTAAGTGTAGCAGTATTCCTGTGTCGTTGAGGGAGAGGCGTGCAGTACAGCAGCTGACCCACTTAGTTTGCAATTGAGCGACTGCAGTGACCAAGTTAGAAAAGGCAAAGGGGGGTCAGGTTGCACCCCTCTTTCACCCTGGCAGCCCTATACAGTCACACTCGCATAAACATACATGTGGGGGGGACAAGTAACGCGAAAGCAGAATCCCACCGGCATCAGCACCATTTTTTATTAATCTGCCCAACTACAAGGCAGGTGCTTGATGGGGGAACCAGACCATCACAGCCAGTGTTGGATGCGTTAATGAACAAAGTAAATAGTTACAGTTACAAGTTACTTCTTTTCAAAAGTAATTGTGTGTTCGTGTACAACTTCGACCGCAACCATGTTGACGCACATGCAGACACAGGCAGAAAAAAGGCAGGGCCACTGTTTAGACAGCCAGAATGCAGAACACAATACAAGAATAAAACCATGAAAAGTAAACTGCGGTACAGCGAGTCATTACTGGCCTGCAAAAATAATTTTACCGATAAATAGTCCAAAATTCAGCACTCTTTTACTGCAAATTCTATGCTCACATTTGCTCCAATTATTTTGTTTCTTTATATGCCATACCACCACCCTACAAGCTGCCAACCTTTTGCGACTGATGACACACACCCTATATGCGCATATAAACTGACCCCTTGATTTTAGTATTCTGTTTTGTAGTTGTCAATATAGCTTAGTCGCGAGTATATACGGTAGAATATCAGCAGGGGGGAAATTAGCGCCCTTGTGCTGTATTCAGTTCTATTCTGTTGGTAGATGCAAACCTGCCCACCAAAATGTTATGATGTGTTCAGAGTTGTGTTGTGTCAAATTGAGGCTCTTATATTACTTTGCTAGTGAAAGAGGAAAATACTTTGTAACTTATATTTTGCTTTTATAGACTAGCAGAGTTAAGCACCATGTCTTAACGACAGTCGAGTTCCAAAATGTTATTAATTACATGTTACAGTACTTGTGACAGAAAAGTAATTTTGTTCCAGGAACGTGTTCTTTTGTAACGCATTACTCCCAACACTGGTCACAGCTAAGCGTTGGCAGCCGTTGAGTTGGATGGCATTCTCACCCTGGCACAGAGGAGCGCCTCGGTTTAAGCCTAGTTTACAGTCATTCTCGTAAGATTGATACCTTAGATGACAGCTGAGTCAGTCTTTGATTTGCCACTTTAATCCAGGGAACATTTTTTCAAATATGAGGTTACATTTAAAATGTTTACTAGATACAATGGAGCACTGATTTTAAATTTATATTGTAAAGGATTCAATCTTACTGGTTTTATTTTTACTAGATATCAAGCAATATCAATAAATGTAGAATACTCAATTTGTAGACAGTTTTTTAACATTGTGGTTTGAAGTCACAAACTGTTCAGTTCATCTAATAATGGTGAGAAAAACTCGGCAACTTTGAACAAACCTAATGTGCCCATCAGTGGCATGTGGGCAGTACTGCAGTGGTCTCGAGCGAGCCCATGCCCCCCATCTTGCACCGTGCATGCCTCCATTACATGCAGAAGATGATTTACGAATTTTTCACACTGTAAGGCGCACCGAAATATAAGGCCCTCCTCCCAAAACATAGTCTTTTGTCATACATTTTTCACATTGATCCTTTACACACACGTGACCTAACCACGTGACGACACCATGACGGACGGCAGTAAACCGTAATAAACAGTGGGTATTGCCAGTAACCAGTTACCACAACAAAAAAAATTATACTATTCAAAACTATTGGCAATGACTAGTCAAACGAATATTGTGCTGCTTACGAATAAGATTGCTCACATTGTCGGAAACCATAAAGAGCACCATTTAGAGAAACTGAGGATAGCTTTAGCAGGCCTAGCTACACCCATACAGTTTTCTTTCTGACATATTCTCAGATCTAACCGAATACTCCAGTCTGCCTGACTTCAGTCCACACAATCTGTACTACAAGATTGTGGGGTATACCCCATACACCAGCGCTGATCTAAAAGCTTAAGAGTCTGGAAGGCAACCAGTTCTTCGTAGCTCATACACGTTGCTGTGTTTTTTTTTTGCAAACAGTACTGCACGACGGGGCATTGGCACCTTGTATAGAAATCACTTTAGAGCATTTTGAAAATATTTACTTTTGCAAAATTACGTTTGTTTTAGTTTTTTTTAACGTTCGCTTTCAGTTTTAGCAGTTGATAATTTGACAGTTTATTTTGGCATAAAAACATTTACGGTAGAGCATGTAACAGTTTTCAAAACATGTGATATTTGGAAGATTATGTTTTGAACCGCTGGTTAATCACAATAAAAGCAGCTTGTTTATGTAGTTAGAAATGGCAACTTTAAGACACTAACGTAGATCATTTATCTTATGATAAGAACAATTACAATTAAAATGATCAACATTTTCTGTCAATGGGATATGCTTTCATTTTGGCAGTGAAGGATTAGGTTACTAGAGCAACAGATGTTTTTTCACACTGACTCATAACTTATATAATACTGCACTCACATTATGCGTATGAGATAAGTGCATTTGGTAATTTAAAGCCATAAACACTAAAAGATGCAACAGTCCATCTTTATATACAGGGTTCGTACGGGTGGTTATAATCCTTGAATATGCTAGCAATTTCAATTTTGTGCTTTCAAGGACTAAAGAGTGCTTGAATTTGGGGTGAAATGATTGTAAATGTTTGAAATTGTTGCCATGTTGCTCAACAAGTCTGCTTAAAAGGGACACCGACACTGTTCCTCGGTGCATATCTTCTTCCCTTGGGCTTAACTGTAGCTGGCATTAGTTTCTATGGAATTGTCCTCAAAAATGTCATTGCTCCCTACGGGTGGCACCCAAGAGGACAGGTGCATGCTACACCTAAACAGGGCACGGTGAAATGTACATTAGTGCAAGGAGGACATATCAATTTTAGCCATTTTTTATAGGCTATGCAAAAATTAATGTAGCGTTTCCCGGTGTTAAATTGTAATGGGAAGAACTTCCTGCAACTAAACAATATAAGCTACATATTACTGTCATTTTTATCCAACACCTACATGGGAATAGATTCATCTAAAAAACGTTTACACACATTGTTAACATCCACAAGTATTTTCGCGATTTACTCAAGATTGAAAAATCATTTGTCTTGAGAAATGCTCACGCAACATTAAAAATTACATATATATATATATATATATATATATATATATATATATATATATATATATATATATATATCACATTCACATTGGAAAAGTGCTTGAATTTTCCCATGAAAAAGTGTACAAACCATGTACATAAAAGTGACATTATTTTAAGACTAGTTTGTCGTAAGAAACTTTGTGCGCAAGCTCTGTTTTCTTGGTCACCTGACACTGCCTTTTTCAATGACCCAACCTGCCTGTAGAGTTTCATACGAATTGAAAATATTTTCAATGTCCATCTCAAATAACCAACTGATTGATTCCCAGGTTTATTTTAGTTCTATGTGTCAACTGTCTTCACTTCTTGGTTTTAGGAATTTACGGACAACCGGGGAGCATCAAGCATCCATCAATGATCCTTTTGTTGCGTCCAACAGAATTTTTTTTGTTTTGCGTTGCCAGGATCTTGATGCCTCCCTGCTGTGTCACAAAACCTCCTGAGACAGGCAAAGCCTAGCCTGCTTGTGTTCAAAGCCGGACTGTTTTTTTCCTAGTAGGGAGTGTGTGTGTGCGAACCTGACACAACACTCCATAAAACCAACCTTGTCAGTCTTTCGCTTAGTTTTTGGGGGGGTGGAAAAATAAGATGTAACATGATAATTAGCTTGGCGCTGGCGAGCTTTCGAAGGCGCTAGAGCGTCGGGGTCATCGGGTCAGCATCGGCCGCCGAGCGCGATGTCTGGGAATGACGCACTGACTCGACTGGAGAATCCATCGACAGAGGCAAAAGAGAAGCCGCGTGGGCTTCCTTTTGAGAAAGACAGGAAACCGCACCATATTTGCACCCGGGTGTCTGCTGAGTGCGTCAAAGGTGTTTGGCTCTCTGTTTTATGCATACGCTCGCAGCGGCGTGGGACGGCTGAGATCATCCGAAAGCAGACTCCTCTCCAAGATCCCCGTCTTTATTGATTACCCAAAGACATTTCAAGACATCGGTAAACTTGCTGCCAAATTTGGATTTTATTGCAACTTCACCTTATGTTCAACCCGGCCAAGTGTACAATAAAAACAACCCAAAAGAACCCAATTTTCTTGTTTTTTACGGGGAAGGAAATCAGTTTGCTATGGAGGAACCAGACTGACTTGTCTGCAAGCGAGAATTTCCTCTGTTGCTGTGCTGCTGGGAGATTGGATTTCTTATGGTCTGTTCGGCAGTATCGACAGCGGATATAGAGGCCAGTTTGTCTTTGACCTGACTCAATGTGGCAAATGTTTTGCATCATCAGCAGAACAGCACCACATGTAATGGATTAAAAACGTTGCAAAATTGTTTTAGATCTCTTTATAGAATTCAGGTCTCTGTTTTAGAAGCAATGTTCCATACAATTTTTTTTCAGACCAATACCCAAATTGAAGGTATTGATACGGATACATTATACAATTAGCCACTTAAGACATTTATTAATTTAATTTTGCAAGGAGAACAGGGGAGCAAGCCCAAACTTCAGATACGAAATTCCAACCTGTTCTAAAAGCCCTTCCTGAGTCCTTTTCTTTTTTATGTTACAAAAGATGATCCACCCAGTGACAATGAGGTAAACTGTTCATAATAGTCAAAAAATGAACAACAACGCTCAATAAAAGTAATAATAATAATAATAATAAAATAAAGTAAACTTCTATCTTATGCAATCACTTTTGCAAATGTCCAATTATAAAAACAGAATAAACTCATCAGTAACTGATATTTTTAAAGAAATACCTTTACATTCCCACAGAATGGACCAATGCAATAAAAAAAGCTAAGATCGGCACCTTATATGATACTTAGTACTTGCCTATCCCAAGATTTTCACTAACAACATGGAAGTTTTTTTAAGTTAACTTCTGTGGTGGTCATTCCGGGGGTTTATAGAATGTCTTTTTACCATTTAATTTTTTAACATGTGTTTATTTATTTGATTTTTGGTTTAGTTTGATTTAATAAATGACAAGTATCTAAATGAATGAAGTATTTTTACACCACATAGGGTCACTATATAACACACACTTGCGCTTCAAATCGAAATGTCCCCCTGAAAATTTTAAAGTGTGTAACTTTAACTGTAGTGATTGGCAATCAATTGACTTTAGGATAATTAGATTATTCAGTTTTTTTTTTGAACTAACAATTTCAAAACATGTTCAACCGTAAAATCTATGGTAGGATTCTAATAGTTAGGTTTGAATTACTCAACAAATGGCTGAATAAAACATTAGATCAATAAAACGTTCTTTCCTAAAATATGTAGTGGCGTGATCGTCCAGACTGTTTGATAAAATTGAGATTTTATATTTTGGCCATATCACCCAGCCCTGTTTGACTTACTCTGGGTAGTCCAACATAATTGATGACAAAGTCCCTGCTCAATGTTTGTCAGTTTGTGCGCCCGTGTGTCAGCAGCAGCCGCATCACGGTCATCAATAATTGAAGCTAATGTCATTAGGCCCTAGCTCCTTTTCAGACGCCTTTTAATTAAATAATGAATGGCCTCCCAGCTGCCTGTTAAATAATGCTACTCGTGACATCACGACATAAGGTAGATACCCTTTGAAAACCGCTTTTGAAAGTTTGGTTGCAACAGCTAGGAGATTGCTACTTTGTGCTCCCAAAAAGTGAGCGCACACACGGACATACAGAGACACCCCATCTGCTTTGAGCAAAGATTCAATTTAGAAGCTAACAGCCAGCTGTTCCACCCAAGCAGGCTGTTAAAATAACAATTCATATCGTCTTGCTAATAAAATTACTCAAAATACCATGTGTGTGTGTGTGCGTGTACAATTTTGTGGTTTCCATTCAAATGTTACACTTTTATTTATCAGATGAGTTGTCCAGTGTCTGTGTTCTCTTGCCTATATTAATCTCTTCCTTTTGTTGGCCTGTCTCAGATGTGGCTTTTTCGTTGCTACTCTGCATAAAGGCCAGCATTTCTGAGTCACCTCTTCGCTGTCGATGTTGACACTGGTGTTTTGCGGGTAGTATTTGACCAAGCTGCTACTTTAGGAACTGTGAGGCATCCATTTCTCATACTGGAGATTCTAATTTTCTCCAACTTCTTTTTCTTCTCTGGTCAGAGCCTGTTTGTGTTGTTTTCTGAAGGGAGTAGTACACACCGTTGTTGGAAATCTTCAGTTTCTTGGCAATTCCTTGCTTGGAATAGCCCTAATTTCTTAGAACAAGAATAGACTGTCAAGTTTCACATGTCCATTCTTAAAGTTTAATCACACCCACCAATGTGATGCTCCAGATACTTAACTAGCACATAGGAAGTTCAGTTTGATAGCTTCTCTAACTAGTTAAACTGATCTTCTATTCATCCATTAGCATTTTAACACAATTAGCAAGCACAACATACTATACAACACTGGATTCTTGGCTGCTGGAAATGGGCCTCTAAACACAAATGTAGATATTGCCTTAGAAACCAGACGTTAGATGCTAAAATACTCATTTACCACAATAATGATGTACGAGGTGTATTTCTTAACAATTTAATTTGATCTTCCTTTAAAACGGGCATTTCTAAGCGACCCCAAACTTAACGGTAGTATAGTGCATGAAAGTGCAGAAAAGGAAAGGATGGCAAGTCCAAAAAAAGGATACAACAGGTAGAGCAGACAATCAGGTATGAGGCCCCCCTCCGGGTGGGGTTCCAGACAGTAGGGACCTGCCCATGAAAACCTCCTTCCTCTGAGATGCTCTTCATCTATTACACACATAAACTCACACACATCGCTGACGGGCTGCCTGTGTATCGGATTGCCGTCCTTACAATAGAAGCTTCCCATTTGGCTTCAGGCACACAAAGACACACTGAAAACCTTCCTGACACATATAATGACACACATCTGACTAATAATACAAAGTCATCACTTGAATTAATTGAAATACAAACGTGTTTATTTATTTATCTGATGATTTCAAGATTGCACTCCACTGAGGGGTGTTTCGAATAGTCTGACCTTGACATGTTGCAAAATATTATAGAGGTATTTCCAGTGGCATGCGGTGAAGCTCATGTTTTGTGGGGCAGAGTCAGATTTACAAATAAATTAATCTTATCCATCATGTGATTGGCAGAGCAAGGAAACAATAACTAAACTGATACATAGAAAAATAACAAAACCTTTAATGAAGTCTATGCATTGTTCCTTTTGAATAAAAAAATTAATTGATAGGTAATCCTCCATTGTAAAGAAAAAGTCCATACAACAAGAAAGTAATTATAGGATGGCTTGACATTCTGTTAACTTGCTAATACTATCTGTAATATTATTGGCTGTGGGTGAGGTGTCCGCCAAATCAGAATCCTTGGTCTTATTATCCCCCTTTGCCATGAGGCAAGATAATTACATGCTTCACTCTGCATCTGCAGACGCTCAGCAAAGGAATACATTACTTTGTAGTAATTGTATTAGTGATAGTCATAATATGAGGTGAAAATTCAGGAAGTTTAGAAGGAACATCCAAAGATTGTGACGCTGAATGAGAAAGAACCTCAAGACAGAATAGATCTAACCATTTCATATATTTCTTATTTTATACTTCAATGATGACAGGTGAGGCACCATCTCACCTGCCTCTTGTGACTGCATGTCACCTGTTTACTATAACATTTTCCTATGCTACAATAAGTAAATAGAATAATTTACTCAATACTGAGCGTTAATATCAGGGTTCATACAAGTGCTTGAAATTGTTTAAAAAAGCTTGAATTTCAATGTTTGTCACAAGGATTACCAGAACAGAGCAGGAGACCCCAGAGCGTTCGTACAATTCTTTAATTGGGGAAGCGTAAGGGTTAGCGGGAGACGTGATCGATCGTAGCGTGGGACGAAGGCAGGTCGAGTTTACCAGGACTGAAGAGAAGATCGTAGTGTGGACGGAAGCAGGTCGGATCGAAGGCAGACGGGCAGAATCAAGTAAACAACAAGGCAGGTAATCGGGAGTGTCTTACGAATACAGGAGTAATCCTCAGACACCCATGTCTCGGTGTAGAATGCTTAAATAGCGAACATAACCCAATCAGAAGGCGCACTCCAGCGCGCCAGATGATTACCCCAGGTGGCTCCACTTAGGTAATCATGACAGAACCCCCCCCTCAAGGGACGGCTCCAGAAGTCCCCCAGAAAAAAAATAATAATAAATTTAACCCTAGACACGTCACAGGGAAACACAGGTAATCGGGGAACTATGTAAAAGCACAGTACCTCTCAGAATCCTTCCGAATGGAGGGAAGCCCCCTCCTCAGCATCCGAAGGGGCGGCAGAGGGTGGGTCCGGAGGGCAAACAGGAAGAATCAGGACCGGCAATTCAGACAGGACAGGCAGAATCAGAACCAGCAAGACAGGAGAGGCGGAGACAGAACAGGCAGAATCAGAACCAGCAAAAACAGGGCAAGCAGAATACGAACCGGCAAACAGAACAGGCAGAAAAGACAGAATCAGAACAGGCAGAACCAGGGCCGGCAGCGGAGTCGGAGTGGCAGGCCGGAGAGTCGGAGTCGAGCAGGCAGGCTTGGGAGTCGAGCAGGCAGGCTTGGGAGTCGAACAGGCAGGCTTGGGAGTCGAACAGGCAGGCTTGGGAGTCGAACAGGCAGGCTTGGGAGTCGAACAGGCAGGCTTGGGAGTCGAACAGGCAGGCTTGGGAGTCAAACAGGCAGGCTTGGGAGTCAAACAGGCAGGCATGGGAGTCGAACAGGCAGGCATGGGAGTCGAACAGGCAGGCATGGGAGTCGAACAGGCAGGCATGGGAGTCGAACAGGCAGGCATGGGAGTCGAACAGGCAGGCATGGGAGTCGAACAGGCAGGCTTGAGACTCATTGCGCAGTCATAAGGCCGATTGGGTGACAGGGAAGGGGCCTTAGCTTTACTGAAGACTTCCCGTAGGTGGTTGTAACGAACTGGGACCTTGGACAGATTGGGTGAAGCTCTTATGGAAGTGGAGTGACCTGGGTAAGGAGCGGCTCGCAGACAGGTTTGGTGACAGTCCCTGCCCCATTCCAGTATTGACCCAGTGCGCCAGTCGAAATGGGGGTTGTGTTGGACCAACCATGGATGACCCAAAATGAGGGGTTGGCTCGGGGAGTGGAGTAAATGGAATCGGATCTTCTCTTGGTGATTTCCAGACAGCTGTAATTCTATGGGTTCAGTTATTTGAGACACGGTGCCTAACAGGTGACCATCTAAAGCCCGAGCAGATATCGGATTAGGAAGGGGTTTGACAGGTATCCCCATTTTGCGTGCGAGGGACAGATCAAGGATATTTACCTCAGCGCCAGAGTCAATCAGGGCTGGGAATGTCTGCGTAGAATCGGGGAGGAAGAGAGAAGCCTGGATAACGGGTCTAGCGTCTTTGGGAGCAGATACAAGGACTGAGTTCAATCGGACGCCCCTTACGTCCGACGAGCGTTGGCCTTTTACCGGACAGGTGGCCACGCGATGTCCCTTACCACCGCAGTATAAACATAATTGATTGACAAATCTTCGCCAGCGTTCCTCGGGGGAAAGAGAGACCCGGTCCACCTCCATCCTTTCTTCGTTGGGGATGACCGGGACCTGGTCCACCTCCATCCTTTCTACGAAGGGGCTGAACAGAACCCGGGGGTTTGGTACATTATTAGCTTCTTGAACTTGCCTGGTGACGGATTGGCTGGGACCCTCCCTCTCTCGGCGTCTCGCCTGAACCCTACGGTCGATCCGGGTGGTCAAGTCAATAGCTTCGTCAAGTGTTGCCGGAGGAGCGTGGGAGACTAATTCATCCTTGAGATAACCGGACAGACCGTGGAGGTAGGCGTCGACCAGCGCCTCTTCATTCCACTCACTTTGTGCTGCTAGCGTACGAAAGTCGACAGCATAGTCGGCAATGGAACGTCTCCCCTGGCGGATGTTCATGATCGAGCGGGCCGCGTCGACCGATGAGGAACTAGAGTCAAAGACCTTAATCAGCTCTTGAGCCAAGAGGTTGAATGACTTGCACGCCGTAGCACCTCTCTCGTAGGCGGCCGTTCCCCAAAGACGCGCTCTTCCCGTGAGGTGATTAATGGCAAACGCTACCTTAGCTGCTTCCGTAGCAAAATTGCGGGGCTGGAGATCAAATATTAATCTACAATTTACTATGAATGGGCGGATCTGAGCGGGATCTCCCCCAAACTTTTCTGGCGAGCCCACTCGCGGCTCAGCGAATCCCGCGCTGAATGAACTGGGAAAGGCCGAAGGTGGCCGGTCAGTGTTGGGCGCCGATGAAGTGGCTTGATGGGTTATTACTTTGGAGAGATAGGACCAGTCCTGACCTAACAGATCCCACTCGAGCCGTAACTGACTCACTTGCTTAGCCAATTCCGCCACGTCGGAAATTACTTGCCGAACTGCACCTTCTAAAGGGGGATTGGGCTGCTGGTTCTGACTTTCATGGTCGTCAGGGGGCACTTGTACGAACGCGGGGTCCATTCTGGTCTGAGGATTCTGTCACGAGGATTACCAGAACAGAGCAGGAGACCCCAGAGCGTTCGTACAATTCTTTATTTGGGGAAGCGTAAGGGTTAGCGGGAGACGTGATCGATCGTAGCGTGGGACGAAGGCAGGTCGAGTTTACCAGGACTGAAGAGAAGATCGTAGCGTGGACGGAAGCAGGTCGGATCGAAGGCAGACGGGCAGAATCAAGTAAACAACAAGGCAGGTAATCGGGAGTGTCTTACGAATACAGGAGTAATCCTCAGACACCCATGTCTCGGTGTAGAATGCTTAAATAGCGAACATAACCCAATCAGAAGGCGCACTCCAGCGCGCCAGATGATTACCCCAGGTGGCTCCACTTAGGTAATCATGACAATGTTGTGTTTTGATGGTCAGGAAAATGCTTGAATTTTGGGTGAATTGCTTGAAAATGCTTGAATTTTTTGCCATTGCCATGTTTCTTTGAAGACTGACTCTATAGACAGCGCAATAAATAAAGATCTGTTTTTTCTTCCACTTTTTTTTTTTCCTCAAAAAGTGTATGAAAATGGCGCTTGCTCTGGTAGCTTGTCATTATGGCGTTGTCATATGAAATGCCACCGCCCCCTACTTGTCATACCAAAGAGTACAGCTCTATTTAGAAAACTGTCTCTTAGGCTCAGTTTACTGCTTTGGAGTGTTGTCTAGAATATAAAACTTACTCTTTTTTGGCTCCCAAACGCCTTTATGATATATATGCACCAAATTATTTATTAATTTCCAGTTTTGCAGGGGATCCCTGAAAAACACATTAAATATATATTAAAATATTCAAGGGTCTACAAAAAAGATTTGTAAAATACAAAAAAAAATTTTACACGCTGAACAGATTTTAAATTGAACAACACAAAATCCCTGAAAATGCAAAACAATAAAAATTTAAAATATTAATACTTTAGTGCTATAACTAAATGATAAATTGCAAAACATTTAACTATTTACATCTCTATTTTAACCAATTTAGACACAGATCCTCTGAAAAAAATGCAAAAAATATATATTAAAATGGTAAATCAAAAAGCAAAATGGTTTCTAAGATTGAAGGATTGAATGCACTTTGCTTCGGAGCAATCATTATCCTACAAATTAGTCCAAATTTGGCTCATTATTCTGCCTTTCATACATACAGTACTTTCTTTTTTGTCTTCCGTATTAAACTCCATTATAACCTAACACCTATAAAGATCAGATAAATAAATAAACACGTTTGTTTTTTAATTAATTCAAGTGATGACTGGAAAAATTGGCCTTGAAAGTTTTTGAAAAGTGCTTGAATTTGGCCATGAAAAAGGTGCAATCAGGTGAGTGTTTCATGTTGTTTATTGACAGACCAAATTCAACCTATTTTTAGGATTGTTGCAGTTTCTAAGTAAGACTAAAACATCTAGAAGTGTAAAAAGTTTGTCCTCTGTTAAAATCAATAACTTCTATAGATGTCTTATAATATGTCTCGTCTATTATTTATCCTAATTATGATGCAACATTAAATTATTGCATTTGGTCAGCTAGACATTTTGTATAATTTCATTCAACATTATGCATATTTGAGGGACGTTGGACTTGTTGAGGTGTGTTCGATTTTCAGTGTGAGAGGATGTGGTTTGGGGTCCTGGAGCGGGTGTATGGGGGTGGAACTTGTGCAGTGGCTGTGGTCAGGTCAGGGGAAAGCGGGGCGCTTTTTTGTCCAAAAAGAGGGGTGTTGTGTTTCCACAGCTTCCAAAGCAGCAGAGGAAGAAGAAAACGTGAGCTCTTAGCAGTCTGGTCTACTCAATCAGAATTATTTTTCGCAATTTAATTTTGTATCGGCATTCTATGTCACATTTTCTTTTTTATTCATAAATTTGAGTGACGGAGTGCTTTTGGTCCTTGGGCATTCAGTGATGACTTCTTTGACTTAATCTACATCAGGGGTGTCAAACTCATTTTAACACGGGGGCCACAAGAAAGGACAAACATTCTGTTGAGGGCCGGACTAGTAGATTAAAGAGAAAGAAAAAGAGAGATAAAGAAATAAGAGAAAGAGGGAGGGAAAAGGAAAGATGGCGGGACAAAGAAAGAAAACGAGAGAGCGTGAGAAACAAAAGATAAAAAGTCGTGAGAGAGGGGGAAAAGAAAGAGAGAGGAAGAAAGAAATCCAAAGAGAAATGGAAAGACAGAAGGAGAGAAAAGAGAAAAGAAAGCTCAAAGGGTATGAAGAGAGAAAGACAAAAGAGACAAAGGGGAAAAAGGAAGTTAGAGCAAAAGAGGTTAAAAGACACAGAGAGAGAAAGAGACAAAGAGCAACAAAGGAAGAGAAAAATAGGGACACAGAGAGAGACGGAGACAGAGTGGGAGAAAACGGGTGGAAAAGAGAGAGTGAGAGAGAGAGAGAGAAATACAAGTACAGTGTCTTTGTTCGAGGCACCTGGCTTTGGCAACATCAAGTTGACATATTTCAACCTGCAGCTTGTTTTTCTCTTGCGCTTCTCTGAGTGTTGTCTCGCGGGCCGCCTGTTTGACACCTGTGATCTACATCAACATTTCTCTGCGATTCAGTGGGAAACACTTCACAATTGATTGAGGTGCATAAAATGAATCCAAAACTAATCAAATATCCAAATATGGTCATTAATTGATGATTAATGTAGAAAGGTATGATACAGCTTCCAAAATATTCTGATTCCAGTTGTTTTGGTGAATGTAATTTATTGTCCAAAATCTATTATATTCATTTTAATTGTCTAAGAACTAAGAACACCTGAGTAGCCCACAGACTGGTTCTGAAAATAGCTCATTAGTAATGGGTCGTTGTGGTTTTCTTGGAAATTTGATTTGTAAGTGACAAAACAAAAATCCTTGACATGATGAACATGATTCTTCCAGAATTAATTTTCAAATGAGCCTATAAGATGTGTATATAAATCACTCGGTGCCCTTAAACATTCTATGGTTGACTGAACTGATTTTTACCCTACTACTATGTGATCACAACCTGGTAATAAGATAATATTAACATAATAACAACATGGTAATAACATGACTGTATTATTATTATTATTATTTTTTAGAACTCTATATCAAACTGGTAGCCCTTCCCGCTAATTAGTAACAATAAAGTAGGCCTGGTCTGTTTTTTTTCTGTTTTTTTTTTTTTTTTGCAAACTAGGTTGCTTGAAAAAGTGTAGTTGGTAATACAATAAAAACAAGGATTTCTCAGTTGCTGACAGGATTTTGGGCTGAATTCCAAATGATTTAAGTGTACCCCACTGACATCATTCAAATTCAACTTGATTAATTGAATAAAAAATGAATTGGATTATTCAAATATTATAGTAATCTTAAATTGCGCTGTACTGCAAGATCAATGATTGCTTTTTGCTGTACAAATGCTAGTTAGCTAGCGCTCCCCTATTGGATAGTACTCTGACATAGCTGCTTTGGAGGGTTGCCTGGAATTTGAAACTTTGTTACTCTCTGCCACCAATTCATGATTGCAGCTCATTCATCAAGTAGTGTACGCGCTTGAATAAACTTTTTTTTTTCAGACCTTTTCTTACATGGGCCATTTTCATGTTACACTTACAAAAAACTGCAATGGCGAGCATAAAGTCACTGTTCTTCCTGCCTTCCCCCCCGTTTCCTTCTACCTAATGTGTTGCGCATACCAGAACATCGTTGCTATAAGTCAGATAAAAGCATATAGGCATTGTGGTAAAAACATTTATAAATGCTCTTTAAATTCAATTGGGCATTGTTAATGCATACTTAAAAGAAGAAATATCCTACTTTTAAGGACACATCAAACGATGCAAACCTTCTTTAAATATTGCAATAATAGTATTGAGTTTCAGCGCTTTTTTTTAATAGCGAGATGATAAAAAGTTTTACCAGTGAGACAAAACGACAGAAAACAATGGCATCATTCATTACATTTAGACAGACAATCTGCTCAATCTGCAAATGTTTCTTCCACTGTGACTTTCTTGCCATACGTTTGGCTGTCTAGCCATCCATGGGCCCGGTGTAGGTTTCTCCCTATGTGTGTGTGTGAGTGTTTTTTTTTAATCACTCTCATCAGATTAGGCAGGCAGGGGCAGTCGAGGCCAAACGCTTTACAATTAACACAGCGCGGAACTGGTGAGCACGCACACGCATACACACATCCGTCAGTTACTTTTCATTTGATTCCATTGAGTAAGGCGGGCTTAAATCACGTTGCCGATCCACTCACTCTCTCGAGCCCAATCAAGCGAAGCACAAGTAGACCACCGGGGCAATAAGAAGGAGGAGGTGGAGACCCCCCCAGAACACAATGACTGCTCCTTTTGAAAACCACGCTGTCAACTCAGTAGTTCTGAAAATGAGCTTATAGTCCATTACTGAACAGCAACTTTGCTTTCAATAGTTCTATCGCCAACCATGTAACTTAATTTACTCCTTTTGCAAAGAGTATTAGATACCACTTTTCTAAGAACAATATTCTTGAGAATTCATCAGCAGAAGCTGTACTTTTTAACACCATATTTATTTGTGTATAACGCGCACCCTCATTTTTAGATGAGAAAAAAACGATATGAAATTTAGTTTCACTTTTTCTTAGCTCAAACTAGGTATTAGATGTCATAAATATCAAAAATCTATCGCAAGAGGATTCAAGCCGGAATTGCGGCAGTGAGAGCTCTGATTCTATAACAGGGGTTGGGAACCTATGGCTTGTGAGCTACATCTGGCTTGTAGATAAAATTTGCGCAATTGTATAATGTATTGTTACATGCAATTCCGATTTTAGCCCGCGCGTTGCCAGAACTTCGCTGAACTGTCAATGAGTTCAGTCCAGTGAATATAGGGCCTAGGCCTCACTACAGTTTGGGTGTCACACCAACGGACCCCGTTTTGGCTGTTGCTAAGGAATCCTTTATATGAAAGCTCAATTAACAATGTATGTTCACTGTTAAGACATGTTATGATGAAAACTCACACTCCTTCTCCCCCTAACTCAGCGCCGTTTACACCCTAGGTAAATGCGTTGGTATCCTTGTTTGCAGTATTTTGTGACATTTTTACAAATAACTGCTTGCACCTTGTTTTAAAACCATTATTTATGACAAAAATAAGTCAAAATAGGCCTCAACATTCCTAAGTAACTGCAGGAAAGAATCACGGCCAGAAATTTCTGCCCGTGAAGCAGACGCTGTTGGACGCTTTGAGATCGCGATACAGACGAGATACAGCAGTGCTTTACACGCGGTAAGAAATTCACACGCGGTTGGCCGCGCGAAAAAGTTTTGCGCTGCTCAAAACTTTAGACCACGGGTAACCGCGGGCGGCACACGTGGTACACACGAGGTAAAGACGCGGTACGAACGTGCTACGGCCGCGGCCAAGACGTGGTTACACGCGGGTAGGACGCGAAATTTTAGCGGGTAATCGCGGGTGGAGCACGGTCATATCACGTTTGTTCTGCGCCTGTATCGCGGTGTGTACCGCGTGTAAGCACGGTCAAACGCGATGCAGCCGCGGTTACCCGCGATAAGGACACGGAACAGTCGCCGGCGTCTGTTTCGCGGGCATACCACGGGTAAACAGCGGGTTTAGCCAATTTTGCACATTTTCCACCGCGTCTGCTTCACGGGCAGAAATTTCTGGCCGTGATTCAGCCTCGATGCGCCCGTGAAAGGCTGTGTGACCGGGCCTTTAAGTGTGACCGATACTGATCCCTGATACCAGGACTCACTCCTGTGTAATTTTTCCCCACTCAAATGAAGTGAAGGATGTTTACTTCATCCTATCTGAATCAAAATATAACAACCTATTCCTTCAAAAAGCTTTGCTTTAATTTAACACAAACCTAAAAAATAATGTCAAATTAAAGGAACAGTGTACATTGTTTGGTGTATTGCAACCAAAATGAGTGCTAAAATGCTCATGGAATAATACGTACTGCAGGTACTTAAAGTGACCAAAACGCAGCATTTACCATCTCACATTTTAGCCTAGTCTTTTTGAGTTTTTTGGGCACCCATAGCAGCAAGATGGATGACGATGAGTGTCAGCTCCCTTTAGGTCAGCCTCATAATATGTCAAATAAATGCTAATTTCTCAATCTACGTGTATAGTAAAAAATGCATATTTATATTTCTGATGTTTCTGCTTATTCTTTAAATTGATGTTGTTGTTTTTTAATGAAGGAAGTATTTGATCACTAGGAGGCAATAAATAATACACACTGTCCCGTTAAACAGGTGTGTGAGTGTGAGCTGTGGTCTATATCAGTTACAAAATAAGAGCACGGAGATGTATTTTTTGGAATATTTCTGTTACTGATGATTAGTAGTCACAGACGTTGATAAGCAGTATTTGGAGATATTCACTTTCATTTGGAGGGAAAATCTGACAAAATTCCAAACAACTTTTACTATATGCAAAATGCTGTTATAATCAGATGATAGACTGTTTTTATCCTCACAGCGACATCAGAATGTCTTAAAAAGTAAAAAAAAAAAATATTTTGCTCGAATAGTTTCCTTTTGTTTTAACTTTAAATGAAGTTTTCAAAACTTTGAGAAGTGCTTTATTTTTCCATTCCTTACCTTAAAAGTTTGAAGGCTCAGCAGATTTTGCATTACAGCTTTCTCCATCCGTCCGTCCATCCATCCATTCTCTTCTGCCTATGCAGGTCGTATCATTCTAAGCTCTCTTGTTTTTAAAGGCCCTTGTTTTTTTGTCTTAATAGTGAAAAGCTGTTCTTACAATCAGTCTATGCTTAGTGCTAATGTCTTAATGTAATTTGACATCGCATAATTGCCAAACATAAAGCGGGTGATGTCCAGGAGCACCTCATCTTGACAACACTTCTAGGCCAAAACATTTCTCCAGGGAAAAAAACCTTTTCTTTTTTTTGACATTCCTGAGGTGGCACATTCGTGTGAACATCAGCAGGTAAAGCTAGTTCGGGCCTAAGTTGGAAAAGGGTGGGGGGAAGCATAAACCTCTTCTCTTTTTAGGATTGGCCTCTCTCTCTTGTATGGAGTCCTAGTGCACCTGAGGAAGAAAAAGAGTCATTTTTGGCGACATAAAGACGAGGGATAGTTTTACACCTCCCCGGGCTGGGGCACAACTGTTGGGGGCCAGGCGGGGCCATGGAGGCACAATGTATTTTACATGAAAGGAAGGGGATAAGGTTACGGTGCTGATAAGCACTCACACAAATGGGGAGAGAGAACCGAGTGCTTTGAGGCGAGGGAAGGGCAGGGAGTTTGGAGTAGGTTGTGGTGGGGGTTGGACAGGTAAACGTGTGTGCCAGAGACAAAAATTGAATGGGGACTTCTCGGCCCGACAACTGAATGGAAAAACAAAGAAAGTTGAAAAACAGTCTTGTTTTTCTCCAGTTCAGTGTTTCTCAACCGTTTTTCATGAATACACCACCGACTATTTTGTGAAATGAATGTCAAGATAAAATATATTTGTCAGATTCACTTCGTTTAAGTATTGTTGATTTAAAATTGCACTTGTTTCATTTTTACATGTATTTTCATTAATTAAACGTGGTGTCCGTGACTTCAAAATATTCTACTCGTTGACACGATCTTCTGGCTGCAATCATCATTGCAGCGTCTGTCAAGCTGCTTGTATGGCGCGTGCACAAGCATGTATCTCCTATACACTCTCGAAAAAACTCTTCCTTTCCCCTCTTTTTTGGGGTTGGGTTGGCATTTTGAGTGTATTTGACAAAGTTATCTTCTTACTTTTACCATTTTCATTCTAGATTAAAAGAAAACCTTGAGAATACGCGTGAAATCACACCCTAGGCCTAGGAGGAGCCGTCTGCTATGTTGCTGATGTTGTAGAAACTATTACATTATCCGTGAATGCTCTAAAGGGAGGTTGTCGAGTGCCAGATCTGGACAGTGGACCTCTGCAATCTACCTCAGCAGACTTCACCAGCATATTGATGGCCAATGCAAACAGAGACACGCAAATTGTGCAGCCTGTGATGATTCCTTTCTCTAGATGAGGGGTGGCCAATCTGGTCCTCGAGAGCCGCATGTGTTCAGAGTGTCAACATAGTAGTAGTCAACATAGAGTTCGTCAGGAGAAATCCTATGAGGTGATTATAAATGATCTTAAAGAAGGTCTTGCACTCAACACTAGAGAGGTTGTCCTGAACTACTCGATGGTCTTTGCGTCCTCCTTCTTGGGAATCCATTCTCCCTCTGCGTACTTCTAAAGTTGAAGTACCTTTCCTCTTTTTTAGATCACCCTAAAGATCTTCCGAAGGCTCTCCAACAGGCGGGACACTGTTTGAAGACCTTGTAGGTAACTCCAATTGAGCCTGGTGCTGATGCTGTTTGGGCAGATCTGATAACCTCCTTTACTTCCTTCAGAAAGGTTTCCCTGGTGTTAAATATGGTGCAGGGTTCTGGTGGGCATATGAGGGTAGCATAGTGGCCTAGGTCTTACTCTCTCATGCCATCACTGTAAGGTGTTCCTGAGATGGCAATTGATGTCCTCCACCAGACATGAGAGCTGACCACTGCGTTTCTCGCCACGCAACTTCTTTGTTAATCCACATAGGGTTGCAATGAAGGTAATGTGCTTATGAGCTCGTTCCTTGCTACTCTTCCTGTGCCACTCAAGACTTGCTTGTTTTTCTGTACTGGCTCCTCAGTACACTAAGCTCTTTTCTGAGATCGGAAATCTTGTTCTCCCGCTGGTTTGGAATGGGTGCTGTAGTTGTTGTCTTGGTGGCACGTTGTTCCTTAGTGCCAAACCTGTCTGATGCGATGGTAAAAATGAACATGCTCAATGTCCTGATTCTCCGGTTCGCATCACTCTTGGCTGTTGCTGCCAGGGTTTTATCAATATCCTCATCAAACTGTTGTCATTCTGACTCCCGACGCCACAATATGAGACTATGTTTTGAGGGTCTGCCTTGAGGTGTAGCCTGTGGGTCTTGGTGGTTCGGGCCACAGTGGGGTATGTCCGGGCCTGGATCCTCCTCTGTACCTTTTTAACGATACCTGAAATTAACCCACCCCACATTTGAGTAAAAAACAAACAAACAAACAAACAAAGATGATTATTTTCCATGGGTATAATTAATAAAATAAAAATTAACGTTTGGGCGGCAGTAGCACTATTGCACGAAAAAGTTTTTAATTACTTGGCCAATTGTTTTGACAAACTCTTTATGTAGTATCAATACTAAATAATTAGTGATTTCAGAAAATAACACATCAATTTCAGAATTTAACAGTTTTTAGCCTTATTTCGCGCCTCGGCCGAGTCATACCTAAGACTTATAACATTGGCTGCGGCTGCATCGGCTCGCTACAACGGGTCAGGTGTATCGACATTTCGTTCTGTGTACATTGTTACAAAGAATGACAATACAAAGGAAATTATTATTATTATTATTATTAACAAAAAACAATTGTCACTAATGCCATTTTTGTATGATATAGCAAAATAAGACAAATAATACATCGAATTGTTAGGATTATCATTTACAGACGCTGCCCTACTTACGAACGAGATACGTTCCGGACGATCGTTAGTAAGTTTAATTTGTTGATAAGTTGCTTCAGTGCTATATTTTCTATGGAATGTATGTTTAAGGCTTGTATAAGTAACATGTATTGTTTTGAAACTGAAAAATAAGCATTTAAGAAAATAATGTGCTCTATAACAAAGAAGGCTGAATGATAAAGCATAGTACTGAAAAACAAAGCTACACATTAGGCATTGACATTCTGTGGTCTGTGAAGCCCTTTAGGAATCCTTGTGATTAAGGGCTACACAGATCAACATGACTTGACTTGACTATGAAGATAAATAAAGTTAAACTTAACTTAATTGTGGAAGACTTCCTCCTCTGTGATAAAAAGTGGGTGAAAAAAAAGCGATCCAACCATTTTTTCAACCGCATCAATCTTTCTTATACCACTTTAATTTTAAACTAAACGGCTCGCCCCTTCTTTACACTTTTTTACCAACCATATAGATGTACGAGATATTAAACAATAAAAATGTCAACGTTTTTAGTGTGCTAGAGATATAGTGCAGTGTGTTTACACACGAACTACGAAGTAGAAGCCGGATTTCTTCTTTGGGGTGGATGCTGGGTGACCTCTCACAGCACCACGCGGCGGAAAGAAACACTACAGCACTGTGCTCTACTCAGAAAAAGGTGAACACAATACAAAATCTAAGGTCCGGATATTTTTCGACATCCCGAAAAGATGTCCGCTTTGCGTAAGTCGAATGGTCGTAAGTAGGAAAGCGTCTGTATTTTAAAAGCATAAAGCAAAATAAACCAAATAATTCTACAAAATCACCTCTCAATGGAAAAATAATTGTTTGTTTGTTATTAATTATTGGGATCTGCAGGTGCAAGGGAAGAAACAGAAAACATTATCTTCCTGTCCAAAATCAGCACTTCACAATGCGACTTTATTGATTTTATTTTGAAATCCTAATGTTTCAAAGGAAGTTTTAGCATTGAATGATGCAAAGGAGGTTGTCTCAAGTTGTTGAAATATCTGACTAGAAAGAAAACCTGTTATGCTCTATAGAATAATTTGAACACGGAAAGTTATGAGGAGCAGCCGTTTGGCAGATTGAACAGTATGTACGATTTGACAAAACGCTAGAGTTTGTTGGATTAATTTTACTTCCTACGTAAACACAATTTAGACTTTTTAGAAAGATTTATTTCCAGTTAAGTATTTTGCCACAAAGCTAAAGATTTATTGTAAAGCTTTAAGGTAACGCTCGATTAAGGAGTGGTGTTAAATAGCTGGCTGTTCCACTCAAGCACCCGTGTTGATGTTATTCCAAACATGACCTGGTCCTTTTTACTTTAAATGGCAAAATGTACCCAAGTCCACTTATGACTTTGTTGTCTAATAATATGAGCCGTTTCGTTTTCTGTCCTGTGATGCACCTACACCCTGCTATTGTTTTTTTCACCAGGCATATTTGAGGACGCCTCTTTTCCCTTGCCTTCTCAACTTGCTGTGAAAATATTTAATTAGGGTTGTTTTTGGAAGGGGGTGCAAGCCTCATACCTTGCCTTTCCTCCATAAGGGCTCCTGTCTGGCTAATAATAAAATGATCGAGTTATCCAGCACTTTCGCCAGCACCCCTAATCTATTCTGACACGTCTTCCTATGGCCGCACAATAACAGCTTTGCCAAAAGTTTGAGTGCATAGCGGTCCTTGCACTCTTTATCAGTCAATGTGTTTTTTGGGGGTGGGCTGAGTAGGCTGTTGGATTGCTTCAAAAATGGCGGGTGGACATATTTTTATTTTTGACTAAAGGGAAATGTGCTTTCCATGTGAGAATCTAACTATTTAACTCCACCTAGTCAAAATGCTGTACATTTGTTACAACCTACTTACATGCAGGCAAAGTGGGGCAGTGTCCTGCCTAAGCCAGCTAAAAGAAAATAATGTCTGATTGGGTAAGGCTGTAGGCAAAGGGAGGCCAAAGTCTGGCCTGGAGGCCAGTTGGAGTCCGCCGGACATTTTTCTGCAGGCTTACTACAAAGTATACTCATAAAAATATTTTGTAAATAGTCTAGATTTATTATTAATATCCAATGATGAAAATTAACTATTGATTTTGAAAGGACCATTTAAAAAAATATGTTCTTTAAATTCTAAACAATTCCAACAAAGGGCTATTCGGGGTTTCTGTTGGAGAACAAGAAAAAAAGAAAAAAATCTCAGATGTTGCCGTACTTGGCAAATTACAGCTAACAAGAGGAAAAAAATCCATATGTGCAGGTACTATATGTGTGACAGAAAAACTCAAAAAAGATTTAGAACATTAGCATTTGATCTTGCATTATAGCAACTAGACTTAAATCTAGAACTTCAAAAGCCGCCATGTTACACCGTTTTAAAAAGTAAAGACCATAGTTGACCGAAAATCAATTAAATGTATTGAAATGCACTTGAGAAATTTGCAATTAAACCCTAAAAAATAGCAGATTAGACATTTGATACACATCTAACCCAAAATTTTAAGCTATTTAAAAACACTGTAATAAATAAAATCAGACTTTATGGTTTGAAAGTTTGTTTATAAAGAAAGATTGAGATTCGGTTTGTTCTCAAATTTTATTTTGTGGATCGGATCAATGGGTCACTGATTAACTGGCAAATAATTACATTACAGCCAATCACCAATTTTACATATATTCGCCAATCCTATCTAGCTGAGACCTGATTAATTTCTCCATATAATAATCACTTTCAGAATGTAAAACAACTCATGCTCTTATTCATATGGGCTTTATACTCGGGATTGAGTCTTCAGAACATCCCGGGCAGCAAAAACAATAGTGCTAGCTCACTAATCGGGGCTTAATAACCCCTATCCATTTTCATCTGTGTGAATTGCTATCCATTGGAGCCATTTTCCACAAAGGAGTGACATCTGTATAATTAGGCCTCAAGTCTGTCATCGAAAAATTCCATGGCACTCCTTTTTGTTGTTTGGGTCAATGGAATAACAACCACAGCTCTCCAATAAATGTAATTAATTCAGTAAAATTTAATGCAATTGAACTGAAAAAAATCAGAAAATCAGCATCATCATTTGCAGAATGCTCACACAAAATACTTCCTGGAACTTCCGACTAGGCCACACCTTTAAAGGCTCCTCTAGATTACACATGCCACTGTATGCAAGGGAAATATAACACAAACATAATTTGAAAAAGTGTTGTTGTTTTTTTTTACAATGGAGAGCAAACACACAACAGACATTAGGCGATTAATTCACATAAGGACATAGGCACTTAGATTCTATTGGCAAAATTCTCCTGTGCTTTTTGAAAATGAATCTTTCTGTCGGCTTGCGAAGCTGCTTTAGAGCACCTCGTTTTAGCAAAATTGAAAAACAAAACAAAACATTGAATTGAATACCAGGCATATACCTGTATACATAGGTCAAAACACTGGTATTTATTTTACATAAGTGAAAACCCTACTTAAGTCGCTGCCATGTTTGTTTGTCATATTATTACGTTGGACAACACTGCCATTTAGTGGTCAAATAATACACACATGGGCTTTAATATAACATTGTTTACAGACGCTCCCCTACTTACGAAAATTCGAGTTACGAAAAACGGTAGATAGGAACAATTTTTTCGGGATGTTGGAAAATACTTGAACATTTCTGTAAGTTAGATTCTGTATTGTGCACATTTTTTCGAGTACAGGACAGTACAGTCATGCTTCTTTTTGCCGCTACCGGCGTGTGACCCATCATCCTCCCCGAATAAGAAATACGGCTTCCTCTTCCTAGTTCGTGTGTAAACATACTATACCTTATCTCCAGCGTGCTAAGAACTTTGACATTATTATTGTTTAACATCTCGTGCATCCGTTCATTATGGTTGGTGTAAAGTGTAAAAAAAGAGGCGAGCTGTTTCTTTTGAAATGAAAGTGGAATAAGAAAGCTTGATGCGGTTGAGAAAAAGGTTGATCCTTTTTTTTCAGCCACCTTCTACCACGGAGGAGGAAGTTGCCGAACTCCTGTAGCTCTTCAGCGTCTGTACTATTTAGCGCCTCCTATTGGTGGAAAAAATTAAATTCCTTAAAAAATACATTTCATCTGGATAATAAGAAAAAATACATGAACTGTCATATAACCATGCATTTTGTAAATTACTCATTGGAAAGTTGAATTTATTTTGCATAACATGAGGTTACCTGGAGGGAGCTGACATGATTGTCTGCCTTTTTTACAAAGGGGACACCCCAAAAAACTTGTAAAAAGATGAAAATAAAAATGGTGTGTTTTGGTCACTTAGTCTTCCTACTTTGTATTATTCTTGTGCTTTGTAGCACTTATTTTTTGTTGCACTACAACAGGAATTTAAACCTCTGTTTGGCTCTGGGGCGGGTTCCAGACTTTCTGATGCTTGGAAAGCCGAATCAGTAAAAGAATGTTAACTCCAAACTTTTTAGCTTTGTTTTTCAGTATTATACTTTATCATTTAGCCAAAATAGTAACCTGCCCTACATATTATAATCATGAATGGTAAGGCATCTTTAATAAACACAAAACATTCATTAAAAAACAAAATGGGAAAAAATAAATTATTCATGTTTGGCTTTATTGTGTTTATTTCTAACAGTCGTTTGACTACAGTTTTACACCTGAACAAACTCACCATGCTATATAAACTCAGCACTGCCCTTTAGCAACCAGAGCGAGCATTTAATTTTTATTTATTTCAAAAGAATCCTAACTTTTGATATAAGTTATCTAGAGACTCGCTTATTTTACTGACACACTCAAAAATGTATGGCTGGTCCAATTAAATAATTTACTGGATCTGATCTGGCCCGCAGGCTGTATCTTTCATGTGCCCACACTGCACTATACAACAGCATCGTACTGGTCAAATATTACACACTATCCATTCAAAAGAGACGTAATATATTTATTTGCTCCATTTTTTTAGTGTTGAAATGTTCTATTTATCAACAAATATAAAATGAAACATAACGTGCAGATGTAGATGTCTGCAAGTATCTTTATTCATATGAGATAAATCGGATAGGTCTTTTTTCCTCATGTATTCGAATCTGTATCAAATCAATCAATCTATAATTTTTCCCCTCCTAGGCCCGCCCCTTTGCCAATTATTTTTACCCCAAATGCGACCCACTATCCAAAAAGTTTTACCCACCTCTAAACTAGAATGTTGATTTACTAAAATGTGTAGAGAGTGACAGGTGATAGAGCGAGTGAGGAGGAGCAAGGGAAGGAAAAGGAGGTGGAGAAGAAGGGGGGAGGGAATAGGAATGGTGAGCGAAACGCTGCCCATTAGTTGGGTTCAGAAGACAGCAGCTGTGCATGGATGCATTGCCCGGCAGGACGAGAAGTCCCCAAAGCGTCTTTTAACGCTCTCGCTTTACTTTTTATTGAAGGCTTTCTGAAATTTTGAAGGACTTTTGAAGAAAAACGACCAAATCAAGATGAAAGAAGGGGGGATTAATGCCTGTTTGTAGCACATAACCAGACACAAACCAGTGTGGCACTTGTGGGACTATTATCGCAATTTTAATTGGACCCAGTGTTTTATGTATCAGGGCTGTGTAAAAAAGGCCGGTGAATGACACTGCTGGGTTATGTGCAGAAGTGCATAACTGCCAAGTGATTTAACTGATCTCTTGAGGTAAGACACCGGCTTGTGGAGTAATTTCTTTTTTTTTTAAGCGCTGTTATCATTCTTAAAGTTTGATTTTTATAACATATTTTTGGAGCCTGCTCTCAGGAGATTCAGATCGAATAATTAATTATCTATCCAGCAAGATAGAATAGAATAGAGTAGAATCGGACCAGATGGAATAGAATAGTCTTTATTGTCATGGATAACAATGTGAATGTTGTTTGCAAAATGATTATACAAGGGTCTCCAGGATAAACATGTAAAATAAAATAAAAAAAACGTAAGGATAGCTCCTAACGACTGTCTATTTGTTTTGCTGTGTATCAGTCAACATCTCCGAAGGAGCTTTAAGTTTATGCAGATTGGAATAATTACTTTGAATTTGCACAAAGGGTTTAAAAATTGATATTTTGAAAGGCTATTGGTATTGACTTCCCAATGTGCAGGTATTCGGTGCCTTTTGTAAGAAAACATAAAGTAAAAAGCTTTTAGCATATTTAATTGAATTGTCTTAATTGTCATTAATAACAACATAGTGAATATTGTTTGCAATGTGATCAGAATTGCCTCTTTCCCATAATAAAGACTTAAGAGAAAAATAAGATAAAGAATGTCAGGATATATAGGGCTAATTATTTACAAGGTAGTGCTTGGAGACGGACCTGAGTTGTAATAGTAGTGCAATAACAATTAGCAGCAACAAAATTTGTTTATATATATATATATATATATATATATATATATATATATATATATATATATGAACCAAGTCAGGTTGATTCTCCAAATGAATAAACATTTATATGCTGCATGACTTCTGGAGTTTAGAGTCGTAAATTGTGGTCAATTTTTCTGTTGATTATCAAAATTAATGCAAACACAAAAAAAAATGGAAATCCTGTTTTATTCATAAAATGCACATATTTGACTAAATTGCTAAAACAGAAGAGTGCTTTTCTCCCGCATACACACCATTCAACAGCAGCACTAATTGTGGGTCATTACCCTAAACAAATGCTACTTATTAATTTAGCACTAATTACCATGAGTTGTTTTTTGTAGTTGTTCCTTCCCCTGAGGGAAGTTACGCAGCATCAGGCACGCTGTGTTCATGGGCATTCACCCGGCCATCCAGGTCAGAGGTCCAATCTTTTTTTTTTTTGTTATTTTGTCCAGAGCGGCTCAGGTGACACAGATGGCTCCTTCAGGCTTGGTGGCCATTGAAAAGAAGATGAGGCAAAGGATAGTTAAAAATTGATAAAAACAAAAAAAAAACAATCCATTAATTATTTGGGGTTTTCCGGTACCGTACATCCCTTTATGTCTTTCTTAGGCTCATGAGTTAGCACGTCTGACTCTACAAAGACTTACATCTTTTTTAATGACAATTGACTCAAATTTTGTTTTGATCATTTTTTTGACATTCAAAAAAAACTTGACATTTATTTAGCATCTTTCAATAAACCCAGACGTTTTGTCGTATATGAACACCACAGGAATAATTCATTAGTTTGAATTATGCAGCTCTTAAATTAAAATTTCTCTTATTCTTGACTTTATATCAACCAATGCCAAGGGTGTCAAACGCTGTTTAACTTGGGGCCACATCTGCTTAATGACTGTCCTCAAAGGGCCTGATGTAATCTAGAATGTAAAAGAAAAAATAACTTAATTATTTAATTATTCAAGTTACGAACAGATTCATTGTAAAAACCTCGCTACACATATTTCATATCTTCTAAACTAGATATATCAAAATAACAAACTCCTTTTGGACATTTTTGTGATAATTTATGTTTCAATTCTACTCGAAGACTTTGATATAGGAACACTGCTGTGTATTGGTGCTGGGCTGTTACTTTGTGGATAGCCAACAGGCATTGTGGGAAATGTAGTTTTTTTGTTCAAAGCATTCGTTTGACATATTTTAGATGCTCAGACATTTTAAGCTCTCGCAGGCCACATAAAATGACATGGCGGCCACATTTGGCCCACGGGTCTTGAGTTTGATATTTGTGACCTATGCAGTAAATATGAAATGATAAAGCTTTCTGAAAACATACCATCCAAAAAACAAAAACAATTTTTTTTTAATGTTCCCCTTTGACACAATATATGTGCTAATAGTACATTCCTCATAGCTTCGAGTTAGCCGGTAAACACCTAACCATGTGAAAAAGTGTTACAAACCATTTGGCTATGTTAAACTATTTATTGCATGATTTTATATTAAATACAGTTCTTAAATGATATCCAGAAAAACAGTGTGTGACGTTCTTATTCTAAATTAATGAAGGCTAGCAGCAAGCAAACTGACTAACAGCCATCCATTAAAAGACGGTTCAAAAACAGTTTGTTTTTTAGTAGAAAATTTAGTTGGGTCGCATTAATTTGTGTTTTGTTTGAAAGGGTGTAATGCCATGTTGACATATAACATTTATGAACTATGAAACTAGCTGGCAACTTCTGGTAAAAGATTTGTTACGTAGCTTGGTTTGTTTTACAAAAAAAAAAACTGATCAGTTCAATTAATTTCAATTTTCTGCCCTTACACTAATGCTTCACCTGTCCGTCTATAACAGTGCGTTTCAATATTTATACGTACGTAAAAGAGCTCGTATAGTATTTTGTTCAAATACTTTAATTTTCTCCGTTCTCTAACATTCATGGATGAAGAAGTGGAGAGACAAAATCCACTATGCAAATCAGTGTTTCTGGCACCGTGGGTAAAAAAAGTGTGATAATGAGATCATATTAAATGTTTTTCCATAGATTCACTTTACCACTGTGTATTGGTAGAGCATTGACGCACTGATCGCCGCGATCCGTGTTCGAATCTGACTCTCTGATTTTGTTTATCAATTGAGCAATTATTGCACAGATATGGTACTATACCGTAAAACCTCATGTTGTGACGCATACCTATAATTGCTGTATCAATTTCCTGTCTCATCCACTGTATTCTGTGGTATATAAGGCACACTATGAAATTTCTGGCCAATTTGAGGTTTTTAGGTGCACCTTTTAATGGGGAATATACGGTGTATAATTTGTGTGTATGGACATGTCGTCATCGTTGTAAATTTGTCTTCACCGACTGACATAGCGAAGCATCATGGTTTTATCCTTACGCCCTCTCTAGTTGCAAGGTGTCCATTTTTAAAGGTACCAAATACGGTTCGCAATCGTAGAGGCATTACTTTTAACAATGTGTATTACTGTGGTTGTAGTTAACAATGGGAAGAGAGTCCATTTGAGATTTTTGGCATCCTCATATAGCCTAACATGAGGAACAAAGCCTTAGAGGGCCCCTTTAGGATCGAGAATGCGATTGTCTATGACCACACTAAAAAGCTTTAAATGATTAAAGAATTACTCACTCTTTGCCAAGGCCCACGTTTCCATGGTCTGTATATAGAATAAAATCGAAGAGCGGATGTCTGAGAGAAGTTGTCACCGATACTAAAGCAGTTGCGCACAATGAACGATAAGCTTGGCCGGGGATCAAAGTGCGCCCGTGTCGTCGTGGATCGTGTCGAGACAGAAACGTCCAGGATTTTCGATGTGTGTGCGTTTGTGCAAGCAGGCTTTCTCACGGCCGACGGCGTGACTGACAGCCTTGTTAAATTTCAGCAAAGCGTGAAACGCGACATGAAAGTGCCCGTAAAGTGATCCATGCGAGGGCGCCCCTCGCTCCCCGTCGCCTGTCTTAAAAAGTTAAGTGCCGCTTCTTTTGGGATCTCTGCGTGGAACATCTAATCAGAAACATGTCACCCGAATAATAACCCACATAGACTCTTACAGACACATAGACAAGGGGATGTCAAAGACAGAAGAGACATTTAACATCCATTTTTGTCAAATAGAGCACTTTTTGGGGTCTAATAAATAGCGAGGCGTTAATAAATGAGTGCTTCAGATTATGGTTAACATACTGTAGCTTCTAGAAATGAAAGCACAGGCCATTAATTCTCAATTGTGGACAAGAAATAAAACCTCGTTGTTTTTTTTTGTTTGGTTTTTTTTGTTTTGTTTTTTTCAGCCAGTCGGCACGATTACGATTTCCGATTGATTTTCTTTTCATTTTTTTGCCCTGCCTTTTAAAAGTTTTTTTTTTTATGGGGTAACCATAGCACCAAGACGGCGGACAGTTATTTTATGTATACTGCATGATGTTTCATGTATTTTTACTAAATATTCAAATCAGTATTTTTTTTTTTTTTTATGAATAAAGTTTTTCACAATATCCTTTTAAATGCTACAATTTATTAGTTATTAACATACATACATACATTTTCTGTACCACTTATCTTCACTAGGGTTCTGGGCAATGGACAGGGGACACCCTCAACTGGTTGCCAGCCAGTTGCAGGGGACATAGAGAAGGGTAACCCACATGCTCAATCACACCTAGGGAAAATTTGGAAATTAACCTGCCATTCATGTTTTGTGGGAGGAAACCAGAGTGTCTGTAGGAAACCCACACAGAGAATATGCAAACTCATCACGAGGAGGCCGGTAGCTGGAATTGAGCCCTTGACCTGGAGCTATGCGCTAACAAACTGGCCGCCGAGGCGCCTCCTTAGTTATTTAATGATTAAGACCAGCTTTGGGAAATTTAAACTCAACCCCTAAAATAGTTTTTTTGATTTAGAAAATGTTCCAATCCGCAATCATGACAATGATTCACTATTTAACTAATCATTAGAGTAATCAATCAATTTCATTTATTGTCCAGCCCTGTTGTAAATATCCTTTTGTCAATAAAAGGTTATTGAAAACACATATTTTTTAAAAAGTGTGTAATTATTGTAGAAATGTTAAAAGTATTGTGGATCTCGTCAAATTTCAGATAGAATTTTGCACGAAATCGGTATGATTGGACTTATTATCACATGCTTCCCATATATGAGTGTATGTATATATTAGTACATACGTGTGTTTCTCCACGTGTGTGTCCAGCACGCGTGGCCTATACACCTTGGCGGCGTGTTGACATAATGATTAGAAGGCAGCTGGTACACATTGGCTGGGGCTCCTCCCTCCATTTACTGTCCTAATTAGTTCCTGTTCCAAATAGAAGGGAGGAATTTTAAGAGATCCGCTGTGGCTAGCCAACAGCGGATGTGCCCTTTAATGCTTGGTTATATATATATTTTTAAGTTTGATTAAGAATACAATATGCTGACCGACATGAGAAAACATCAAATCTAATTATGTAAAAGTAAAAGCTAGATGTCTACTCCCCGTGACCTTCCATGACCTCGCTGTGACCTTTCAACCCTTTAAAGAGGAGTTTAAGCAGCTCAAGGAGGGTGCGGTTCAAGGTCAAGGATTGACAGAGGAAAGTTAATGTCCAAACTTAGAAGCCACTTAACACCATTTTGGACGATTGACGAAGAATAACTGTTATCTGGTTTGTGTTCTGATTGGCCTTTGTGTATGCCGCCATTGGATTGAAATATAATTGTTTGAGTATAATGCGCTATTGTCTATAACGCGCTATTGTGCTATTGTAGTTGACAAACGTTGTCGAATAGGTGAGGCTATAATTAAAATCATTTTTTGACAACAGTAATTATGAACACAATGCCAACATAAATTGTACATTACAATGTATTTATTTAATGTCCTCCAAAGTCAGATTCATCATCAGATCCCTCGTCATGCATTTTTTCATTCATTTATATATTGTAGGACAACTTACTGTTTTCTCAATTCTCTCAACATTCGTCTTAGGTACAGTGAACACATAGTGTGATAAAGAGATAAAATATAATGCCTTTTCATACGTTATTTGTACAGTGCATCCGGAAAGTATTCACAGCGCTTCCCTTTTTCCACATTTTGTTATGTTACAGCCTCATTCCAAATTGTATTAATTTAATCTCTTATCTCAAAATTCTACTCCATTATGACAATGTGAAAAAGTTTTTTTTTTTACTTTTTTTGAATTTATTAAAAATAGAAAACTAAGAAATCCCATATACATAAGTATTCACAGCCTTTGCCATGAAGCTCAAAATTGAGCTCAGGTACATCTTTTTTCCACTGATCATCCTTGAGATCTTTCTACAGGTTAAGTTGGAGTCCACCTGCAGTAAATTCAGTTGATTGGACATGATTTGAAAAGGCACACAACTGTCTATATAAGGTCCCACAGTTGAGTGTGCATGTCAGAGCACAAACACCAAGCATGAAGTCAAAAGAACTGTCTGTAGACCTGCGAGACAGGATTGTCTTGAGGCACAAATCTGGGGAAGGATACAGAAAATTTTCTGCTGCTTTGAAGGTCCCATTGAGCACATTGGCCTCCATTATTCGTAAATGGAAGACATTTGGAACCACCAGGACTCTTCCTAGAGCTGGCCGGCCCTCTAAACTGAGCGATCGGGGAAGAAGGGCCTTAGTCAGGGAGGTGACCAAGAACCCGATGGTCACTCTGTCAGAGCTCCAGCGTTCCTCTGTGGAGAGAGGAGAGCCTTCCAGAAGGACAACCATCTCTGCAGCAATCCACCAATCAGGCCTGTATGGTAGAGTGGCCAGACGAAAGCCACTCCTTAGTAAAAGGAACATGGAAGCCCGTCTGGAATTTGCCAAAAAGCACTTGAGGACTCTCAGACCATGAGAAACAAAATTCTCTGGTCTGATGAGACAAAGATTGAACTCTTTGGTGTGAATGCCAGGCGCCATGTTTGGAGGAAACCAGGCACCGCTCATCAACAGGCCAATACCATCCCTACAGTGAAGCATGGTGGTGGCAGCGTCATGCTGTGGGGATGTTTTTCAGCAGCAGGAACTGGCAGACTAGTCAGGATAGAAGGAAAAATGAATGCAACAATATATTGAGATATCCTGGATGAAAACCTGCTCCAGAGCACTCTTGACCTCAGGCTGGGGCGAAGGTTCATTTTTCAGCAGGACAACGACCCAAAGCACAGAGCAAAGATCTCAAAAGATTGGCTTCAGAACCACTCCGTGAATGTCCTGGAGTGGCCCAGCCAGAGTCCAGACTTGAATCCGATCGAACATCTCTGGAGAGATCTGAAAATGGCTGTGCACAAACGTCTCCCATCCAACCTGATTGAGCTTGAGACTTATTGCAAAGAGGAATGGGCAAAACTGCCTAAAGATTGGTGTGCTAAACTTGTGGGATCATATTCAAAAAGACTCGAGGCTGAATTTGCTGCCAAAGGTGGATCAACAAAGTATTAAGCAAAGGCTGTGAATACCTATGTAAATGTAATTTCTTAGTTTTCTATTTTTAATAAATTCAAAAAAAGTAAAAAAAAAAAAACGTTTTCACACTGTCATAATGGAGTATTTTGTGTAGAATTTTGAGATAAGAGATTAAATTAATACAATTTGGAATGAGGCTGTAACATAACAAAATGTGGAAAAAGTGAAGCGCTGTGAATACTTTCCGGATGCACTGTATCACTGGCGGTCTAGTGATTACAATTCTGTGCTCTCACCGCCGTGATCTGGGTTTGATTTACGTGTCATCAATTGTATTGTGATTGTGTTCAGCGATATTTTTCGACGAATCAATCCTTGCACAAATACGGTAATACTAATTTAATTTATTTAGCTGGTATATAAAACCTTGTGTAGAACATGCACCATAACTTTTAGTTATTTTTAAGGTAAAAAAATGTGTATTGTACACGTATAACTACCAGAATCATGTTGTGAAACGGGCCAATGAGAATAATATGTTAACACAAAATAAAACCACCAGCAGGGAGCAGTTGTACTCCAGGAATCATAATTAGCAAACCCTTTTTTACCACCTCTCACTAGACCCAACCCCTTAAGGGCACCATTGAATAGTGATTCTTTAGTACATTGTATAAACTGGATTCTAAAGTGGCATCAAATTGGAAAAAAACCTATGTAAGTTAAAATGTATGCGTGTAACTGATTATTCCTACTATGTTATTTGCAGGTGAAGAAATCTGACAGTAACTCTCATGTTCCAGACCCTTCCGACAGCAGGTAACTAACACAGAACACGATGGGAAAATATGGTTTCATCATGAATCTTACAGAAACAAATGAAAAAGATATTCATTTTTGGGGTTGGTATTTTCTGCAAATGACAAAATTATTTAGTCAAACATTTTCTGTTTGTGTTAATTCTACTGTTAACCATACTAATAGTCTTTCTTGACCAAAGACAAAGAATATACTTCTGTGAATTATTGTTTTGTCACATTGAGTAACATTTACTTAAGTAACTTGCAACATTTTGTACTTCTGGGAGTATTCATAAATCACTATCATTTTACTTTTACTTGAGTAGATTTATTGAGAAGAAACAGTACTCTTACTCCGCTACATTAGCCTACGTTGAACTCGTTTCTAAGTACAGTGGAACCTCGGTTCTCGACCATAATCCATTCCATTTCTTTGTATGAAAACCGATTTGTACGATCACCGAAGTCCTTTTTTCCCATTAAAAGTAATGTAAAATTGTTTTAATCCGTTCCAACACTCTAAATGTTTACCACGAAAGTAAACATGAAGCTAACCCAGGCTAATAGTACGTTCGTGTTAGCGTAATCTTCCGTACGAAACATGAACGTGTAAAAAAAGCCCAAAAGTAAAATAACTAATAATAAGAGAGAAAAATAACTGCACAAAAATCAAACTTAAGCTGTATAAATGTGATTTTATTTACTATACCTTTTCAAAACGTTGCTATTTTATTTTTTAAGTTTTATTGCACTCTTTTTGTTGGCCACATAAGGGGCACATTATGCACCTTTTGTTGTTGTTTTTTCCATCCATTATCTGCACCGCTTATCCTCAGTAGGGTCGCAGGGGGTGCTGTAGACCATCCCAGCTATCTTTGGGCAGTGGGCAAGGGACACCCTAAACTGGTGGCCAGCCAATCGCAGGGCACACAGGGAAAGACAACTCGCTCGCGCATTTACACCTAGGGACAATTCAGACCGGCCAATCCACCTAAAATGCATGTCTTTGGAATGTGGGAGTAAACCGGAGGTCCTGGAGCAAACCCACGCAAGCACGGGAAGAACATGCAAACTCCACACAGGAAGGTTTGATCTCATGGCCTCAGAACTGTGCCGCACACTCACTAACCGCTGTGCTGCCTTGTTGTTTTTTTCCAATCTTTAAAATAAAATGACATCAAAAATTGGATTTCTTATTTGCGTTTCTTTAATTTTATCAAAACAATTAAACATTCCGTAGTTCATTAATAAACTTGTGGCGGTATCATACAACAGAGTAGTTTTGTAATTCTCTACAGAATGTTCTGCATCCATCTTAATCATTTTGACAATAGGCTAATATTGATACATACAGCTTGTGTTGCGTTCATCACAAGGCTTTTAATTTATTTGCCGTTTTTTGGCTTTTTGTGTTAGTTTTATGGTTTATGTTTTTATGTTAGTTTTATGGCTTTTTCAAAATTTTGGCCTGGCAACCCCTGGGCTAGCTTGTTGTCCTGCCTGCAGAGCCTGTTAAAAAAGGACTCGGGCTTTAAATGTGCTACTTGTGCTTAATTTGTTTCTTTAATTTTTTCTGTTATAATTGTATTGTTTATTTAAGTGTTTGAATTCACCTTGAGTATTTTAATCTTTTTTTTAAATTACTTTAATGTATTCTTGATTGGATGGACTTTGAAAATTTGATGAGCTGTTTGAATCATTGTTAAAACGTTGATACAGTTACTCAGTACTAGAGTAATAAAGTACTTTTTTTAACTTTTACTTACTTAAATATTTGGATGAGTAATTTTTACTTTTACTTGAGTTCTAATATTCTAAAGTAACACTTTTACTTGAGTAACAATTGTGGCTACTCTACCCACCTCTGGTTTTACCAAACTAAATATAACAGGGGTGGGCAACCTTTTTGAGTTATGAGTTCTTTTTTAATCTTTCTTGAGGTTTGGGCTGGCTTTTGGGCTCTACTTGAAGCAGTCCTTTTCTTACTCTCACCATTTTCATGCTATGCTGCCAATCGGAAATTTATAAAAAAAGAAACAGTGGGGACGAGCATGATGCCACCCCCAGCCCCCATTCCTCTAACCTAAATAACAGCTCTTCTAAAACTAAGATAAAATCAGATAGGTGCAGTAGAAAATAAAGCGTAAGGGCTCTTTGAACTCAGTTGGGCATTGTTAACACCATGAAAATGTGTAACTTCAACTTTTTAAGGACACTTCGAACGGCGTAAGCCATCTTTGATAATTTGCCACTTTACTCTTGTGTGCCGTGGCTATGCTGGCATGCGCACTAGCTCTTTTGACACTAATCCTTGCGGTACATTTTCCACGTCCGCATGCGTAAACATTAAGTAATGCATCATCGTTCTAATGTAAAAATAGTTTTTGAAAGGCCAGTCTTAAAAGAGAGCTGAGTATGTAAAAGAGTCATTTTGACCCATGCACTTAGATACCATCATAAAAATAAAAAAAAGTGAATTTAGTGACTGAAAGCCGAATTGGAATGTTTAACTTTGCGGAACATGTGCCAAGTCTGCTGTGGTGCGAGTGAAATGTTTAAAGCTGTCAGTCTGACTTGCGGCTTTGCCAGCCGGGCCGAGCAGGGTCGGGCCTGCCTTCCTACACGTGCGCAGTTGTTTGATTTTTTTTTTCCCTCCATCTTTACCGTCTCGTTGAGCTTTGATGTACCGCAAAAAAGTTCAAGCAGCCTGCCTGCGGGCGACGTGAGTCACTACATGCACACGGGCAGCCGGCCGTACAAAGCCACTACACACACTTGAGTCAACATTCCGCTCGGGCACACGTGTGGTTGCGGGTTCTGCGGCACTGTATTACACGAAAGTCATCGGCAAGTGTTTCGTATTTGTACTCCTCCTCTTCTCTATGGGTATCCGATGTGTCGATATAGCAAACCTCCATCTAAGAAAAAAAAGTACAGTGGTACCTCTTTATTCAGGCACCTTTAAACGCGAGAATTTTTGTATATGGTGTTTTTGCAACAAAATTGCTCACTATATAAAGGAGAATACAGATCACGAGCAGTCCCACAGGCTACTAATAGGAACCACTTACCGTCAGAATCAGCTCATTCAGTTTGCACATGCAAACTACTACAAGCCTAAAAAAATAATGTGTATACGTTCATTTAAAGTTGTAGTAACATTATTTGTAACTTCAAGTGTACAATAAGTGATTACGTATCAACAGTCTCTCAATATCATACTGGTCCACCTTCTCCAATTTCTTCCTTTATTAATGATTGCAAATCCTTATTAAGCACTAACAACCTTTCAAACACAACGTGAAATCTACTAACATCAAGAGAGACAATGTGGAACACCACGAGAATACTATATTAGCAATCTACAACAAGATCGGTTGGGGTTTTTTATTACCTTTTCCTTTTATTTTACCGTATAACAATTTTTATTTGAAATCATCAAAAAAACGTATGAAATAGGTGAAAAACATAGAAATTGACAGGTATGCAATCCTCTGCATCACTCACACATTAGTTGCAGTGCTCATAATAAACTCCCATGTTTTTTATTAATATTGTCATTTTTATTTTACGTTATATTTATTTTATTTATTGAATGTTTGATTGCTATTTGAATGTGTTTTTGTTGATCAAGAAGATGTCTTTTAAAGTTATTTTGTTACGTTTTACGGGTGGAGACATATGGGAGGAAAGCAGGAACTGAGGCAAGAGTGTTCAAAAAGAGGATGGTATTCAATAACATAACCACTAATAAAGTAACAAACAAACACGGGTCAAAAAACAAATGACATGTCCAACCAAAATCAAACCTAACAATGTCCAAACCAGAAACAAAAAACTAAATGGGGAATGCAATGAACAAAGTAACAAACAAGTGGGCACCAAACTACAACCAAAATGCCCTTAAAAGAAACCAGGAAAAAAAATAAACTGACGTGGCCCCCTGGAAATGCAATGAACGAAGTAACAAACATAAACAAGTGGGCGCAAACAACTAACAAAATGTCCAAACTAGTAAACAGGAAGCTAAAATCAAATCAGAGGTAGTAATGACTGTGGAAATGAAATGACCCAACCTACCTGGTCAAAATAATTACGATAATTAAGGACTGGTGTGTGGTAATTGGACACCATGTGCCCAGTTCCAAACCCGGTTGGTGTTCTCTGGTGGAAGGTGGCGTACCAGACCCTAACATATTTGGGGTTCATTTTGACACTTTTGGAGGGTCAGGGACGGGCCAATTCGTTTTTAATAAATTCATTGTGGGGAAGATTCTCTCGTTATATTATATTACCTTTTTCGCCAGCTAGACAGCTTGTGGATGACGTCCCGAATAACCAGAATTATTTTCTCAGTTGCTGTTTATTCGGACAATGGCCTCAATTATTACCCTTATAAGGGTCGCCATTAAACTAAAACCCAAGTACGAAAAAGCCCGTTAGTTTGCTAACTATACAAATATATTAAAAGCTAAACTAAGACACGCTATCACCAATTCAAACAAGAGTACGTAATTCTGTACAAAACGTTACCATAAACGGAAATCTCCATTCAAATGATCACAATATGTTTCATACATAATGACAATTATTATCCGAAGCAACAACAAAAGAGGATTTGCAATGAGAGTTTGAAAGTTGGCGTCTGAGCAGCTGTCCAAGTTCTGCGCTTCTCTCTTGTTTCCTTTTAGCAAGAATTATTTTCTAACCACGTGGGCAGTCAGTTACCGCATGCAGTATCATTTAATTGTAATCATGCACTTCCAAATGTATGTACTGTATTTTCCGGTATAGAAGACTATCAGATTATAAGTAGGACTGTCAAATTTCTGTTTTCAGTCAGGTTTTAGGTGCACCTTATAGTCCAGAAAATATGGTACATGACAAAAAAAGTTTACTGAAATGTGTTCCTATCTTCAGGTCTATGGAAATGCAGGACCTAGCCAGTCCTCATAATCGCATGGGTGGCGGTGATTCCAGCGGCCCAAAGCTGGACAAGAACAACCTTGGCAGCCCGTCTACGGTCACCACTAATGGAACAGGAGGTTAGAAAAAGAAAAAAAATGTTTCTTTGCCTTCTTTTCACATATTCTGAGTTCAACAGCATTTTTGGTCGTTTTATCAAAGGGTTCCTAACACTGTTTTGTTCTATTACTGGGAAATTTGATATTGTGCTTGCCATTCATTTTACTGTAGAGTCTCTAGATTACCTACATTTTCCAAAACTGTGAAAACAGGAAAATGTGGTAGCTGCCAAAGAACACATGGGTAGCCTGCGGATCGGTTCCAAAAATAGCTCACTAGAGATGGGCCCCTTGATTTTTTACGAAATTTTTAACAATCAGAAAAGATGAGTGTGCCTACTTCATATTTCTTTATAATTTCAAGCTTCTTTTCCACTGTTGTCATATTCTTAAGCCATTAAGCATCTTTACAAGACCCATAGCTAAATAAATTCAATTTTGTTCACGAGATTTTGAACAGAACAAAGATAGAGAAAGGGAGCATTGTGGGAGGGTGTTCATCCAATAGCACATTGGCATTTTTATGATGCTTGTACGCAAACAAATGGCAGATGAGCATTTTATGACGTCGACCATCAGCAGGCAAGCATCTTAGAGACGTAACTTGTCATGCCCCCGAACACGTAAAACAACTTTTTGTTGATGTTGAAGTTCAAAAAAGTATCAGTAATCTACAGAATACAAAAAATGACATCTGTAAATTGTTATGGGCCCATATACTTGTTTAAATGTTTCTAACATTTTTTGCCTTCAAATTTGTAGCATTTTAAGCCATTTAAATAAATAGCACATTCAGTGAATAAATACATCAAATAAATGTGTTTTATATTGGTAGCATGTCTTTTCTAATTGGCAAATAAAAACCTTGACATGATAAGTGTCTTTACTGTAAGAGACAGTTTGTAATATTTGGAGATTCCTAGTTGTATTGTTGAATTTTATAGAACAAATCACGGGTAAACTGAATTTTACTTGATGAGCTTTTTACCACTTTTACGCCCACTTCGTCCTTTCTCATCTGATATGAGCACGTGATTAAAACGATAAAACTTTATGAAATTTATTGCAGAGTCATCACTCAACGTTGGCACAAGCGGTCGAGTGTAAATACACACCGAGGCACTTTTGCCACTAACCACTTGGCAGAGGGTGCCACCGAAACGCTCCAAAATCCCACTGGAAACTATTTCCTTGACAAGACTATTAAAATGTCCCGTCCGTCATCGCCTCAGCTCCTTCAAACCGCTGCATTCTCCTTTTGTTGGCCCCCAGAATTCTCCCTCCCCATCTCAGCGCTGACCTTTGCGTCTTACTCCTATTTGTTTTAATCATTTGGCGATGAGCTAATTTAGCGGGCCAAAACAAACGACATTGTTCGCATTCCCTGCACCTGACATCAACTGGCTCGGTCGTTGCAGGGCGGAGAGACTCACGTGAAGCATGCTTCTGCTTCTATGACATATACAGCTGAGTGCCTTATATATAGAGACAATTTCCGAAATCGATATTTTGACAAGCGAAGGCCTGAATATGGTGTGAAACAATGAGAAAACATATCTTGTGAAGTTTCAGATGGAACTATCATATTTAAGAGATGTCCCAAAGGGAATTTGGCCTGGCTCTGGACCAACATAAGGGTACAGCATTGGGGGGCAGAACATCACTAACCTACGCTTTGCTGATGTTATTGCTAGACTAGTAGGAGAAAAACAGGAACTATGAGATCTGGTTAATCGCCTGTACAAAGAATCAACCCAGTATGGGATGGAAATCAGCACAGAAAATAAAAAAAGTAATGACCGACAACCTCCAAGGTATCACCACAAACATCAAACTAAATATTTAATTTGGAAAATCTCCCCATATATGTGTGTATATATATATATATATATATATATATATATATATATATATATATATATATATATATATATATATATATATATATATATATATATATATAAAGGTCCGTGTCACAAAATGTAAATATCTTGGAGCTGTCATATAGGAAGAGTTGTCAAAACCAGAAATCATGGCCAGGATACTTTAAACCAAAGCCACACTTGCCAGACTTAAACCCTGGAGGTACAAGAACATAGTTGAAATCAAGGATGAGACTGTTACTTCCATCTTTCTCTATGCTTGCGAGACATGGACTCTCACAGCAAAGCCGGAAAAGAAAATACAGGCTATAGAGAAGTTATGTTACAGGAAACTTCATGGCATCAGCTACACAGCCCATGTAACAAACAAAATGGTGCTCATAACCCTCAGAGGGCACATTGGACCCTACGAAGAACCATTGTCAAGTGTGCGCAAACAAAAACTGCAGTGGATTAGTCATGTCACAAGGTCATCAGGACTGGCCAAGATAATTCTCCAAGGCACCGTCCAAAGATGAAGGAGAGGAAGACAGAAAAAGAAACAGGCCAGAAACCATCAGCCATGGGGAAAGATGTCTACAGTTGGGTCATCAGTGGTGCACCGATGACCTAAGCTGTTAAGGAATCCATGAATAGTGAATATGAGCAACCAGAGCTGTGCTTTTAAAAAGTTTTTTTTAAAAGTGCTTTTGAAATTCGAGTTCAAAAGACTGCCTTAGGGTGTAAAACATCGAGAGAGTGATACCTGTTTGTCACATCTGTTCATAAACTGTATTTCGGATCTCATTTTATTTATAGGTAATTTAATTCCAATTCAGTTTCAGATGTCATTTGGGCCAATCCAAGTATTTGAGTTAAAAGTATGGAGAATGCAACAAAGAAAGGATGGAGATCCCGCTAATCAGTCAGCTCTACCCCCAGACACACAAGAAGCATTTTCTCGTGGTTTTACACCATATTCAGGCCTTAGCTGATGAAAAATCCAAAATGAGGAGCACCCTGATTTTCAGACTTGAAGTTTAGCCTCAGTTTTTAAGATCTCCCCGCATCGTTGCCTTCACCCCTTCCCATATTGCATTTCGTAGGTGAAAACATGACCGTTCTAAACACGGCTGATTGGCTGCTTGGCTGCAGTAGCCCGACCCCCACGCCAACGTCCAAAGACTATGGTACAGAGGTGCATGCTTGTGAACTGACAGCAACTCGTAAAACCTTTGGAGATTTGAATTTTTATCCTAAGGTTTTGTGTTTATTGTTTGCTGAATTGGCAAATATTTCTTTAAAGTGGAAGTGGGCAATATATCGAAATATATCTAAACATTTTCAAAAGAAAATCACAATCTTGATGCACAATTCCCTAACTTTCTGAACAGATTTTGAATCAAATTTAGATCAAAATGTGCATAATTAAACACTTGGCATTAATGCTATTGGCACTGGTAAAATTAGTAACCAAGTGCGTGGCGCTAGTGGTTATAATAGTAAACGGTAATTGCTAAAGGTACACTAGCAGCTAAAGTGATGCAATGCCATTAAAGCGATGCTATTTGATAATGCTATTAGCGGGCATGTCAGCAAATACATGCTCTACATCAAGGCTAGGTACAGCTAGAAAGTAATCTAATAGACCCTCGAGACTATTTAACGATCTTTAACAATTTAATATCGTCATTTCGCCCACCTCTACTTTGGAGGTTGTGATTTATTTATTTTTTTGCCATCTGTTGATTGTATTACTGTGTGCATGTGTTTTGGAATGAAAAACCTTTGAGAAGCCTGTGGTGGGGAAACTTCAGCTGTTGCATGTAATTTTAAGATAAATGTAAATCCTGAAAAGCCCAGGAAACCTGATTTATTTTCTCACTAGTAGGAAATAGGTTTCCACACCGCTGCTCTTGTGGTTCATGATTTTTATTTATCAACTGTGTAACTTTGACATACACTCCCAACTATGAGCGTATATCAAAATTACAGAACAATTTACAAACAAAAAGGTCATCTTTACTGCTCAACAGTTTAAAGTACATTTTGTTGTGTCTATACCATGAAACAACAATACTTTTTTTCAGAAAAATTTGAAGAAGTTTCAACCAAAAATACGCTGATTGAAATTAGAGAACATTTTCAGGTGCCTTTCACTTAATTGGGCTAATGTAGCACATGGTGCTAATTTCTTTGATTGTCTGTCAATCACTATTTAACTGGCCTTCTAACTGCCAGTTTCACTGACTTTGCAAGATGGCGGGCCGTTCTTAAGTGACTGAAAGGCTCCGGCAGCAGGTTGTGCTGATAAAAATGAAAGGGATGACCCTATCAGCCATAGCAGGACAATTTGATCGTTCCAAATCATGATTTTAAGAATATGAAATTTTACAAAACTACAAAATGATTCAAGTCACCCAAGAAGGCTGGTCTTCTCCGAAAAACAAATGCAAGAGAGGACAGGTCAATGCGGACGATGTCAATGGGTAATGGTTTCAATACTGCAGCTGGAATCGCTCACATGTTCAGTGCTAAACATGGTAAGGATCTGTCTCGCCCTACAGTGCCTTGCCGTTTTAAGAGCATTTGGACTGAAGGCCCACACTGCAGTAGGCAAACCTCTCATTCGAGAAAAAACCCTAGACTGAGTTTTGCTGAGGAGCATGTTCTGTGGACAGAGGAGAACTGGTCCTGAATTTACTTCAGTGATTAAGGCAAATATAATTTATTTTTGTCTGGTGGGCAGCATTATTTTTGTAGACACGTTGAAGAAAGACTAAACCCAAAGTGTGTTTAAAAAAAATAAAAAAAAATAAATAAAAGTCAGTGAAAGATGGAAGAGAAAGTGACATGGTTTGGGGCATTTTTTCTGTAGCAGAAGTTGGGCCTCTTGTACAGTTACATGGCCGAGTGAATGCAAATGTGTTTTAAAACCTTCTTCAACAGCGCATGGTTCATTACTTGTGTTCAGCACCCAATCAGCCTGCAGTCTTCATGCAGGACAATTCTCCATATCACACAGCAAATTGGGTAAAGAACTTCCTTGAAGTTGAAAACATTGAATTAATGGCATGGCCTGCCTAGAATTCTGATCTCAACCCAATAGAAAACCTTTGGAAAATTCTGGTCCAGAAATCCACTACAATCCCTGGAGGTGGCAGGAAGAAGAATGGACCAAAATCCCACCAGAGCCGTCCTTGTGATAGACTAGTGCTATCCTGTGGTTGAAAACGTGCTGTCATTGACAACAGAGGCCTATACACTTTTTACTGATTGCTGACCGTAACCTTCAGATTGTTTTCCTGTGCTGTTACCTAATTTTGATCAGTGCATTTATGAATTATTTTTTATTTTTTCGTGAAATGCCTTTAGTCTTTTAGTTTGAAAAAAGTGTTTTAGTGCCATGGTATACACACAATCAAATGTCATTTAACTGTGGAACAGTGAAGATGGTATTATTTCAAAATTATTCAATTTTTTTACAAGTTGTTCTCTAAATTTGATCTCCAGTTTACAGTGCTCTTTATAAATTATTTTTATTTGTATACCTGTACATACAATAATATACAATACTGTATGTTGTGTATTCTGTGTTTTACAAGAAGGTAAAACCAATGATTAGCATTTCAACCGATTGACTAAGTCAATGTTCCACATCAAAATATTTTTGTGGTCAATTAGATCACGCTTTAATCAGCAAATTGCATTCTATACATGAGATTTTAAAAGGAAGCGCACACACACACACACACATTTCCACCATGTAGTATAGTTCAATATACCATAAATAAAACTCCAAAAACATAAAACTTAACTGAGAAATACATGTTTATGGGTGTGCATGTTTTACACCCTCTACACAACCTCAACTAAGTCTTAAATTCTTTTCTTTCAAGTGAAAACAGAGCCGATGAACAACAGCGATGCAGTGACCACGACAGGTGATGCAGTACTGGACTCGTACGCTGGCTCAGGTAACCCAAATTCGCAAAATACACAGTTAAAGAGTAAAGTGTGAGCAAAACTTTCAGTTCGCGGCCACACAAGAAAAAACAGAAGCTTTTTAATTGGATATTCTGTCTAAAATCTCAAAAGGGATGTTTTGTGACTATGATCATGCTTCCATCCATCATCGGCCAATCAACCAGTGATAATCAATCATTTATAAAGGAAAATCTTGAAAATGATCAGGGGTGTCCAAACTTTTGCATACGACTGTGTATGTATATATATATATATATATATATATATATATATATATATATATATATATATATATATATATATATATATATATATATATATATATATATATATATATATATATATATATATATTCATTCATATTTCTTTTCAGTTTCAACAAAAATAGAAATAAACCCAAAATTGGCGCAAGATATGTTTTCACAGTTTTGTGCGTTTGTTTAGGGTTGTGATGGCCCTGGGCTGTCTCTGAGCCTGTTTTTCCTAGTTTTGAGGGACCTGTACTACCTGAGGACAACAGGTCAAAGAGGTGGATCTGCTACAGTATTGCAAGCCCTCTATGTATTTTAGACTGGGTGAGAGCAGCTGATCTTTGTACTGGGCCACAAATGGAGAACGCTGGAGCTTGCAGATTTCTTTTTGGCTCTTGGGATCACTACAAGTCTAGCGTTTCGTGAGTGGAGCCTCTGCAGGAACATACATTTCAACTAAATCTAAAAGATAAGAAAGAGCCAGAATCATGCAAATTTTGGTATCTCAGTATATAAAGTCACATCTTAAATGGACAGGGAGCCAATGGACGTCAGCTTTTCTGGTAATGATTTTAACATGCACCTAAAATAACAGTAAAATATTACACCAATATTTTTAACTTGTTAAGTTTAGCTTGTAGAGTCCTTTAAATAATAAACAGCAGATTTTTACAAGTGTATTACTCCTTTAAATGATGTTGGATGTTAATGTAAAATGCACAGGAATATTGTAGCAAACAAATGTTGATAGCATTAGTAAAGCCCTTTAAAAAGTCTTGTAAATCCCTGTACATTATTTTCCCGTCCATTTTTTATTCCGTAATATAAGAACCCTGAAAGTCTTTTATCTGGGCAGGGTTCGGTACACGGGAACTCAGGTAGCAAGGCAACAATCATGAGATTTGATCAGGGTCAGCGTTCCAGTGAATCCAAACCTGTGGAGGCGGCAGTCCAAGAGTTTGTCAGTGATTACTCGTGATCAGGAAGGCCAGGCAAGGGTTTGTACACTGGAATAACAAAAGCCAAAGACATGAGTGCTTGGGGCATGATATAGAAGACAAGAACTAGCATAGAGCCAAGGAGTCACAGTATTTCAATGGTGAGGAGGGAGAGTCATGATAGGAGGGAAATCAAGAGAAGTGACCGCAACTGTGAGGAAGAAAATTCATGGCGAGGAGAGAGTCATAAAGAGGGAACCTACAGAGAAACAGGAACCTGAATGGAGGATTGGACATATGATTCCTAATTCTTAGTTTCTGATTATGACCAATTTTGCAAGCATTTGGCTAGTACGACACCTATAACCCGTATTTATACTCGCTCATCCCTAGTTTGGTTGGCACCACCCTTGCCTCAGTTTGAGCCAGGAAAAACCCAGGTTTGTTATTTATTTTCCAGTCATTACTAGCAGTGGATACAGTCCTCGCTCAGCACATCAGTACTCTCCCCCTCTTTACCCTTCCAAGTAAGTAAACGGATTTTCTGCCTTCTGCAAGTATGTCAGTGCTAAAGTTTTGGTTAAATCCCTGCTGCAGGCCATACCCTCACATCCTGTCCACACCACCTGCCCCCTCCATGCCGACGTACGCCGGACAGCCGCAATTTGGCAACATGCAGCAGTCCACTGTATACACATACTCGCAAACGGGACAAGCTTATGGTCTCTCCAGCTATGGTAGCTTGATTTTTTACTTTTTTCTTCTTTTTTTTTTTTAATGGAAAGAAAAATAAATTTGTGTTTGTTATTCAGACTTGGGTGTGATGCTCCCGGGCATCAAGACAGAGAGCGGTCTGGCCCAGAGTCAATCTCCCCTCCAGACGGGCCTCAGCTACAGTCCAGGCTTCACCACGCCCCAGCCGGGACAGACAGCCTACTCGCCTTACCAGATGCCAGGTCGCAACCAAAACCTAAATCAGAGAAGGCTTTGCCAAGTTTTACTTTCCATACTAATTCTTTTTGTGATTCTCCTTCCAGGCTCAAGTTTCACACCTTCCTCAGGCCTCTACGCCTCCAACAATTCTGTGTCCAGCCCCGCCAACTACACCGCAACTCAGCAGGTAGCAGGTTGTAGATTCTTTAGCTGATCCAGGGCTATAGCTGACCTATTAATCACGATACTGGGTGAATATTAGATAGGAGCTGAGGCAGTAATACAAAAATAAATGAAAGAAACGTTTCCTCCACTCTACTTTAAACATCCCACTGAGTGGTGACGTGGCGGCAGTAGTTAAGGGGGTAGGCCTTGCATGGCTAAAGGCGCTATAGGTGTGTAAGTGTGAAGCGCTTTGGGAGGTCTTCATTGACCTGAAAAGCGCTATATAAATGCAGACCATTTACATTTATGTGTGGTGGGGTTCATGGCTGCTAAGGCACAGTCAGATTTACAAATGAATGAACTTACAGCTTATTGATCTTAAAAAAAAACATAAATAAAAAACAAAAAAATGATTTTTTTGTCCTACCCTAACATATAAATGAAGTCTACGTGCTCTTCTTTAAGAAAACACCAATAGATAGGTAATCCACCATTATGAAATATAGTCCAACAAAAAAGAAATGACTGGATGGCTTTACTTGCTCACAAATTCCATTGTTTGGGGCTGTGGTGTGCGCCCAATCAGAATCCTTGGTCTCACTATTGTCCTCTGCCATGAGGCAAGAGAGATGTGAGCCTCATTCTGCGTTTGCAGATGCCAACAAAGTAATACGTTTCATATTAATGTATTGTATTAATGATCTTCATGATGTGAAAATTCAGCAATTTTGAAATAAAAAATACAAAAATTGTTAAGTTAACTGAGACAGAACTTTAACACTGAATACAACCCTTTTTTATATTTGTACTCAGTGAAAGTGAAAGTTGAGGAAACATCTTCTAAATAAATGAAATAGATGTCTTTTGGGAGGCTAAATCTAGACCTCATTAAACGAGGAAAACACAACAATGTCTATTTTTGACTAAATTTTGTCCACGTTTGAAGGGATAAACACAACCCATGGTTGGATCCCTATTTCTGGACTAAATAATGCTGAAAATGGATCAGATCATATTTAGACCAAAATCCTTAGTCCAAAAGACCTCCAGTGCACGGTGGAGTAACTCGAAAAAACGTAAATTGAACTTTCCCACGCAATTTCTCTTGGCGTTTGTTAACGTCTGAGCAGATGTTTCTCAAGTCGATCCAAGCAACGTCATCCAACGAGCTAAAGCTTTGTTTTTCCTCAAAGAGACATTTGCAATAGCAGTTAAGGCCCCGAGAAGGAAAAAAAACAAGTATTTTTACAGACGCGGAAATCAAATAATACAAGGATTTTACAATAGGGACACACAGACTTTGTTGGGAATATTTGGCCGCGTCTGTTGGGTGGATTTTATCTTAGGCAGTAAAAAGGCTTCAAATGGGGCTTTAATGCGTGCGTGTTTGTGTGGCATGCTCTGGTTTACAAAGCCTCGCAGATTTAGTTGGAGGACTCGTAAAAGCGCCTTATCCGCCGGGTCCGTAAAATCCATCAAAACTGGCCGTTAGAAAATGTTAAAGAAATCCGAAAGGATGGAACACGAGATTACATCGAAGGGAATGGTATCTTGTTAAAAAGTCGCAAAACAGCCCTTGGGATCTTGTTCTGTCTGCAGGAATATCCCTCGTATGCAAGCTTTGGCCAAAACCAGTATGCCCAGTATTACTCCACCTCCACGTATGGGACATATATGACCCCCAGCAGCATGGACGGCACCGGCACTACAGTGGCCGCCTACCAGCTGCAGGACCCCACGCCTGCCATGACGGGTCAGGCACCAGAACTTCACCCAGGTGGGTGGGACTTTTCAGAAAACTATTTGGGTTTTTTTTTTTTTTATCTGAATGGTCATTCATGAAAAGTAAGGCATAGTTAGTACAGGTGCTTGAAATCCTTAAAAACGCTTGACTTTTAATGGTGTGTTTTCAAGGATTGAAAATTGCTTGAATTTTGGTTGAAGTGCTTGTAAATGCTTGAAATTGTTGCCATGTTTTCAACAAGTCTATTTAAGAATGGAGCTTAACCTGCTTTGTGGTTGCTTTGCTTCATCGTGGCTTTTCTCCTTCCTCGTGATTAACAGCAGCTGGAATTAGTTTGTATGGCATTGTCCTATGAACTGTCATTGCCACCTACAGGCTGCGCCCAAGATAGATAGATAGATAGATAGATAGATAGATAGATACTTTATTCATCCCCGAAGGGAAATTCACAAACCTTTTTGACCCAAAGAGCCATAAAAGCAAAAAATGTTTTAAAAAGAAATTGAGAGAGGCACATCATATAGTTTCAGACAAAATTGAAAAAACTGCCAAACACGTTCTCTAGACAAAAGCTAATTTATCAGCAAATTTCATTTCACTGTGTGTCATTTGATGATTTAAACAAATGCATGAAATGATAATAATGCCAAATCCTGTGTCCCAAATCAATGTAAATATGCCATTTACAATTTGTCTTCCACCTTCAGTTAAGAGTGTTGAGGCATTTTTTTTCCTTGAAATTTGTCCTTAATAACGGTTTCAAAACAATGCATGCACGTTCTTTTGTAAAAATGTCACAAATTACTGCAAACGATAAGCAGATCGTCATATTCACTTTCGATGTAGACTGCACTGAGCGAGAGAGAGAGGAGGAAGTGCCTTGCGCTGTGTGCAGGGATCCGCCCACCTGTACTGCTCACCCAATCAAAGTCGTTTGCCAGCATTTTTATTTATCAGTTTAAATGGTTTCTTATCACACTTCTGCATTAAATTGCTTCAGCTTTATATGGACCAAAATCGGGATGAAATCACTTGACTTTGGAACGCCACAGAGAGATGTGCAATAATTACATTTTATTTCGGAGCCACACGTACTCATGAAAAGAGCCATATATGGCTCCCGAGCCATAGGTTCCCTACCCCTGCTATACCTAAACAGGGCACTAGGAAATGTGTATCAGTGCAAGGATTACGTATCAATTTTAGACATTTATTATGGACTATGCAAAGAATTAGTGTTTTCCAGTGGTTAATGTAATGGAAAAAAGTTCCTGCTACTGGAAATCTGAGCTACATATTACTATTCTATCATTTTTACCAAAAACCTATATGGGGAGAGATTTCTCTCAAAAAAAATGTATAGTTCAGATCCACAAATACATTCATGATTTACTCAAGATCTAAAAAATCATATTTTTTGATAAATGAACACGCAAGATCGAAAATTGCATAAGTAAATCACAGATATATTTTTGGCTGTGCAAAATATATTATTCACACTGGATTTCCTTGTTTAATGGTTCTTGAGAATTTGAAAAAATGACTTTGAAAGTTCCTAAAAAGTCTTTGAATTTGGCCATTAAAAATGTGTAAAAACCCTGATAAAGGCTGAATGGAAGATTTTTTTTGTCTGGTAGAAGATTCTTCGTCCTCCATCATAACTTCCAGTGTGTTCCAATACTTTTGCTAATCTTAACCACATTCAAACCCTTTTTTCTCCCTCACTTTGGTTTATCTTGGCTGAGCTTATCATGGAAGAGCTTATCGTCGCACTCTCACTCATTTTCATTTGGGCTGTCTGCCTCCCCCTATTTCACCCCTGCTCTGATTGAGACATAACAATACAGGAGGCCAAGCTCGCTTGGGTTCGAGTTACCGCAGTATGGTGGGAAGCATCTGGCCTTTGCCGGATAATCATGCAAACGAGCTACAGATTAGAACAGCATCTTGAAAGGAAAAAAAAGGAAAAAACAAACCTAGAGGTATTCCCAAACAGACATTTTTCAGTTGGGCACAGAATGTGTTGTGTTCCTCCCCACATATATGCAAATATGCTGCAAAATATTCCACACAAAGAAATTTGGTCCCAAATCTCTCACAGTGATTGTATTAAACAGCGATTGCATACTGCTTATTTCTACTTTGAAAAATTGGAGTTTTGCTTACCCTGTCGCTGCCTTGTGTGTCGCGGTTTGTATAATTTTGTCCACCTAGCTCCTAGTTAGCGTCAGGGCTTTCCTGTTTAGTTTGCTCCTGGTTGGCAGTCGTTGGCTGCCCACCGTGTGTTGTTTTGCCGTCTAGCCTGGCATTAGAGTCGATTTTTCTGTGTCCCTCAGTTCATTCCCAACCGGCCTGCGTGTTTACTGCTGTAACCGTTGCCACTTTTAGTTCCCAAATATTTTGGCAGCTCACCACATCTCCTAGCCTCGTGTTGGAGCCGGTTTTGCTGTGTTGTTAATTCCTGGACGGCTTCGTGTACATTGCCGTTGCCGCTTTTCGTTGTCAGCTCCAGGTTAGCCTGGCTGCTCACTGCCACCACCTTCGATGCTCTGTCCTGGTTAGCCCCGTTGGGGGCTCTCTTTGTGTTTTTTTTTTGTTTTTTTTGCCAGTTAGCCTCCTTTTAGCGACATTCTCTCACTTTTTTCATTAGGTGACTTTGAAACGGTGCAGAGGCCTTCCACACCCATTAAGGAGTTGGACGAACGAGCATGCCGGAGTGGTGGGTCAAAATCGCGAGGTAGGACCCGCAAAAACAACCCATCACCTCCGCCTGACAGCGACCTAGAGGTAACGCCTTCAAAGAAAAATTTGTGGCCCACACTACAACGTGAAAGGTGTTATTTATTGTTTTCTTTTGCTTTGGCAAGAGGGTTTTTGTGTGGGACCTGGACGAGACCATCATCGTATTCCATTCTCTGCTCACAGGGTCGTACGCACAGAAATACGGCAAGGTAAGGCACGTAAAATGTCGGTCTGACCTCACCTTGCCTTTTACCAACAAAAATACAATACCAAAACCCTTATTATTACTATTTACCATTAATTGGAAGATTGTGATGTGCCGCCATGGTTTGATTGGTCTCATAAATTTGTATTATTAAAAAATATGATAATATTTTTTTACTATTTACAAAAGCAAAGTTAATCAAAAAGAGATCTGGATTTCTAATTATATAAATGACCCTAACCCTAACCCTCCCTGTGCTAAAGCACACACTCTTAGTGAAAGATGCTGTACTTTAAGACAAAATACTAGTATTAAAAACACATATAAATACAGTAATCCCTCGGTTATCGCGGTTAATGGGGACCAAAACCACCCGCGAAAAGTGAAAATCCGCTTACAAAAATCTGCTTTCAACCAAGAGGAACCAGTATCCTGGCAAAGCAGTAATCACAAAGCAGCGTTACTGTACTGTACCAAATCACCAATATGGGTATTACATTAAATTAAAATTAAAATTTCTATCAGCGATTTCCTTTATTAATACAGATACAATACATTAAAAAAGCACATCATCGGCATCGGAACAACACTAGTTATTTTTGATCTAATTAAAAGATGAGCAGATTTTTGGGCATTAAATTCCCGTCTTGTTTACGATGCTTTGTGGGTGTGACTTGATTGCTGTGTCATTGCCTTTCATAATAAGTAAAATCACGTATTCAATAGTATACAAGGGCACTCATTCATTATAGATCTAGCTTCTTGAATTTATCGTAGGTGCATGTCCACCGTGAGAGCAATAAACTAAAAAAAAAATCCAGAAATCACAATCGATGCATTTTTAACAATTTACTTGTGTGATACAGCTGCAAATAAGTATTTAAACACCTGTGTATCATCTAGAATCTGACCCTGAAAGACCTGTTAGTCCGCCCATTAGAAATCCACCTGCACTTCATGTATCATCCTGAATCAGATGCACCTGTTTGAGGTCATAAGCTGCACAAATACACCTGAACACCCTATACAATCAGTAAGACTTGAACTTGTAACATGGCGAAGACCAAAGAGCTGTCCAAAGACACCAGAGACAAAATTGTACACCTCCACAAAGCTGGAAAGGGCTACGGAGCAATTACCAAGCAGCTTGGTGAAAAAAGGTCCACTGTTGGAGCAATCATTAGAAAATGTAAGAAGCTAAACGCGGTCAATCTCAATTGGAGTGAAGCCCCATGCAAGATATCACCTTGTGGGGTCTCAATGATTCTGAGAAGGGTGAGAAAGCAGACCGGAACTACACAACAGGAGTTGGTCAATGAACTAAAAAGAGCTGGGACCACCGTTTCCAAGGTTACTGTAGATAATACACTAAGACGTCATGATTTGAAGTCATGCATGGCACGAAAGGTTCTCATAGGAGAATGTTATGTGGTCAGATAAGACCAAAATAGAACTTTTTGGTCATAATTCCTCTAAGCGTGTTTGGAGGAAGAAGAATGAAGAGTACAATCCGAAGAACACCATCCCTACTGTGAAACCTGACTGATCTAGAAAAGATCTGTGAGGAGGAGTGGGCCAAGATCCCTCCTGCAGTGTGTGCCAACCTGGTGAAATACTACAGGAAATCTTTGATCTCTGTAATAGCAAACAGAGGCTACAGTACCAAATATTAACATTCATGTGTTCAAATACCTATTTGTAGCTCTATCACACAAATAAATCGTTAAGAAATGATGCATTTTGATTCCTGGACTTCTCTTTTTAGTTTATCCCTCTCACAGTGGACATGCACCTACGATGAAAATTTTAGACCCCTCCATGATTTCTAAGTAGGATAAATTGTAAAATAGCAGGGTGTTCAAATACTTATTTTCTTCACTGTAAACTGTGTAGTCAAATTTGACCCCAAAATAAGCATGCGTTTATTCGTAAGTATTAACTTCTGGAAAGAGACCAAAACCGTCTATATTCTCCGAACGGTTCAAGAACAGCATTCAATTTTCTTAAGGTTTGTCTTGGATTAAGATTTTAGGCGAGGTTTACAGGAACGTTAAGGGGTTAAAATGTACACAATTTACTTTTCATGTTACCCAGACCCACGCGCCAGGGTCTCACAAAATTTCATTGGAAACATTGCTATTTCCATCTAATAAAATAAGGTAAATAAACCACTGTCTATAAACAATAAAGAAAGCTTCTTTGACTGTTTTTCCGTCTATCTTTTTGGAAGTCATGCTCAATACTAAAACATGATGAAGGAAGTAGAGTGGCTCCAACAAACAAATGATATCATCCTTACAAGACATCCTCTCGATAAAGTCGACTTCTGCTCTCTCGGTTGGGAGATGGCCAACAATTTGCATCGATGCGGCTAAAAGTATGCCTTAAAATAAGAGCACCCACCACCACCCCCCAAAGCCCCACTTGCATGAGATATAGTGGCAGCTGTGTCTGTTCGCACCTCTCCCAAAATAGTGTTTACGCTGTTGGCATAGCAACCGCAGGACCCGAGGAGCCTCTCTCCTACAGGCCGCCGTGATGCATTGGCTCCGTATAATATTTCTTTATTTTATGAGGACAAATAGAGAGTAGCGCCATTCTCACACTGTGTCATAATCCATTGGTCATCTAAGGAAGTGGTCTCCTTATGGCTTAACTGACGCTTGAAGACTCTGACATCCGGACTATCAGTTTGCTATTCTTGAATTAAAGCTTATAATATACACTACTGTAGTTCAGGGGTGAGCAAACTACGGCCCGCAGGCCACCAGCAGCCTGCCGAAAGAAAATTGTATAAAATGTATTTATAATGAATACAATGGTAAATAATGTTCAACTAATAAAACAAAATGTTGTTTTGGTGACACTCCCGGTTCCCGTTGTTGTTTTGTGTCTCCCCGCGAATAAAGATTTGTATTTTTAAAGCATTGCACTCAAGGCCAAAATTCAAAGAGCTGGCTACATTTTTCTATACAGTAAAGTATTTTTTTATCATGTATTTATTATTTTATTCAACAAGATATTTAACAAATGGCAAGCAAAGAAAATAACTTCTGAGCTATCCGTATTGCATTTTGAGTTTTTTCATTGCATTTTATCAAATTTAATCTTTAAAAACAGGGACCTTGTACACTATTTTGCTTTAAATCTGAGTTTTTCAAGAAAAAATTGATGAAATTAATATATTTGTAAACAAATATAAATAATAAATATTATAATGAATAAATGAATGAACAGAAATATATGAAGTTGTCATTGTGACTTTGTAAACATTTGTGCCTATTTATCTTGCCATTCTTTTTTATCATATTTTAAAGTATTTTCCGTATTTTTCCTGGAGTGCCATTTTTGCAAGTGATGTTAACTGCATTATCAATGATAAGAAAGCTAATTTTACTTCTACATGTAGATGTCTGCATTCATTATGGTTCACGGTTAATGCATCCCTTAACCGCACAAGTCGCTGTGGCACCAATGAGGACACAGCTTTCTCCACCTCTGACGGTTCCTGGAGTGTTTTTAGGTTGTGGCAAAATTCTTGAGAATTATCTTATGTCCTGATGATCTGACCTTCTCCACACAGTTGAAAAGAGTTCTTCGTACGGTCCAATGTGCCCCCTGATGGGGTTGAGCACTGTTTTGTTTGTCACATGGGCTAAGTAGATAGATAGATAGATAGATAGATAGATAGATAGATAGATAGATAGATAGATAGATAGATAGATAGATAGATAGATAGATAGATAGATAGATACTTTATTCATCCCCGCAGGGAAATTCACACTTCCTGCAGCATCCCTGCGCTGGAGAACAAAACAATAATAAAACAAAAAGAATACAATACACAAATACCCAATGTGACGTGTTAATACCCAATGTAGCGTGTTATATAGATAGATAGGGCTACACAGAATACACACTGCAATAAAAATACGGTAATATGCAATGTGGGGGGTGTGGTTTAATGTGGGCCTTTACTCCGCCGGGTGGAGTTAAAGAGCCTCATGGCATGAGGAAGAAAAGATCTCCTCAGTCTGTCCGTGGTACAAGACTGTGACAGCAGTCTGTCGCTGAAGCTGCTCTTCTGTCTGGAGATCATGCTGTGTAGTGGATGTGATGAATTGTCCATGATTGACCGCAGCTTTTCCAGTGCCCCGTCTCTCAGCTACTGTTGTCAGGCTGTCCAGCTCTGTGCCCACAACAGAGCTCGCTTTCCTCACCAGTTTATTGAGACGAGAGGCATCCTTCTTCTTGACGCTGCCTCTCCAACACGCTGCCGCATAGAAGAAGGCGCTTGCCACAACAGTCTCATAGAATATTTTCAGGAGCTTTTTGCAGATGTTGAAGGACGCCAGCCTTCTGAGGAAGTAAAGTCGGCTTTGACCTTTCCTACACAGAGCCTCTGTGTTGGCAGTCCAGTCCAGTTTATTGTCCAGCTGCACACCCAGGTATTTGTAGGTCTGGACAAGTTCTACACGTTCTCCTTTGATGATTACAGGAACCGGGTGAGTTCTAGTTCTCCTGAAGTCCACCACCATCTCCCTGGTTTTGGTGGTGTTCAGGTTCAGGTGCAGGTGGTTTGCATCGCTCCATTGGACAAAGTCCTGAATCCATTTCCTGTACTCCTCCTCCTGCCCACTTCTGATACATCCCACGATAGCAGTGTCATCAGCAAACTTCTGCACGTGGCAGGACTCAGTTGTACTGAAAGTAGCTGATGCCTAGTTTCCTGCTGCATCGCATCTCCGTAACATGGATTTTCTTTTCCAGTTTTGCTGCAAGAGTCCATGTCTCGCAAGCGTAGAGGAAGATGTTAATAACCAGTGCTTGCATGAGTCAGATTTTTGATATCACTGCTATGTTCTTGTCCCTCCATGCATATGCATAAATGCAAATCGGAAAAATTGATAGGACTAAAATACCTTTTGTGCCTCATGTATTGCCAATGTATTGGATTCAAGGCTATTGGTAGATAGAAAACGTCAATTCAAGCAGTAAACCTTTTTTCCCCTCTTGCCAAATATTTTTAACCTATGTTGCCCGAGACACAGAGTAATTGCCCACCCCTCCCACGGATGGATAAACGGACGGACGGATGGTCAAACTTACAAATGGGTAGAAATTTAAAGAGTTAAGGGACCTGTTGCCAATTGTAATCTGTATGCATAGGTGCTTGCCATGGCAAACAGATCCCTGTAGTGTTTTTTTCCTCTGTATTTGAGATCAGCACAAACTTTGCGTAGAAGATAAAGATCCAAAGAATAATAAAGACAGAACTTCCAACATACTATATGTAAGACAACTTTGTGCTGATTTACAGCCTTTCACACTAAAATATTATGAGACTCAAAATGTTGAAGAACCTTAATTGAGATTCCCTTCGAATGCTCAGCTTTTCTCCTGTGCCCACTTTCACTCTTCCCCATCAGTTGGCTTGCTTCTATTCTGGTTCACTGACAGTGCGCGGCCCCCTTGACCTATTGCGCATGATGGTTTTTGCAGCTGAGCCTCACACGCACACAGCAAGCCTAACGGAATGTTGATGGGACAGAACAAGTGCAACTTGCCTGTCATCGTCCACATTGGCGAGCATGGGGGTGTCTTAAAAATTTGGGGGGAACAGAATCTTACAATAGGTGCTCTTTTTTCACCCCTGCTCAGGATCCCCCTATGGCCGTCACGCTAGGCTTGAGGATGGAGGAGATGATCTTTAACTTGGCCGACTCGCACTTATTCTTTAACGACTTGGAGGTGAGGCGCAATTTGGAAGCATTTGGGATCATTTGAGGGGGTCATTCTGCACATGGCAACAAAGCCAACGCTGACATCTAGTGGGGAAATATAAAGCTACTGCATTTATCCATCAAATCATGTGTGTTTAGGAATGTGATCAGGTACACATCGATGACGTTTCATCCGATGACAACGGGCAAGACTTAAGGTGAGAATCAACTCAATTTCTACATTAATATTCCGACAAAGCCAAATTTTCATTCAAATCGAACATGTCCTTCTCATCATGGGCAGTACTTACAGTTTTGCAACTGATGGCTTCCATGCAGCTGCCACCAGCGCCAACCTGTGCCTCGCTACGGGCGTCCGGGGCGGCGTGGACTGGATGAGGAAGCTGGCCTTCCGCTACCGCCGTGTCAAAGAGTTGTATAGCACCTACAAAAACAATGTGGGGGGTAAGAGCAGTGGACAGGCGTTGGAAGAGAAACGCTTGATGGTTTACATGCCACGAATATTTAACCCCAGTAGTGAGTGTTATGAAAAATATTTTCAAAATTCAATTATAAAAAGCATGTCCACATTTTTTTTTCATCCTCCACTGACCCAGAAGTCAGTCTGTTCCTGTGTACTGCGTTATTTTCCTTTCTCATGTATGACTTTGAAAATGCTTGACAAATATTTATATACCAGAGAGGTGGAACACGGCAGGCTATGACAAAAACAAAACGTAAATCAGATGAAAATCATCCAAATTCCAGCTTCACACAAGTCCTTTGTCTAGACTGAATCATGCAGGTGTTTTGATAAGGTTCAAGGCAGGACCCATCCAACAGTACATCAGAACACCACTTAGGACAATATGAAGACTGATGAATATACAGTACATTGAGACATAAAGTGAATTCAATAGGTGGATAATACATTTAAATATATGGATAATCATAAGGTGCATTATTTACCCTAAATAAATGAGGTAGATATCAACGACTGAAAAAAAAAATAGAAGTGTTATAGCTCAAAACTCATACAACCATAACAATTTATGCAGTGACACATTTCAACATTACAACAATCCCTCTCCCTAAAAGAGCCTGAAACATGTGAAAGAGAACTCTAATTTCCTCTTTCAGACCATGACACAAAAAAAGAAAAAGCTGTAACTCCTTCTCTGGGCCTCTATAGAAAATAATGTAATCCATTTGAAGTAAAAACATTATGATTACAGCACTCTAATGTAATCTAATAACAGCAGGTCCCAGTAGCTGTACTATTAAAGTAGGTGTACCATTAAAAAGGGTCGTGTGTAGATAATGGACATCATTATCTTATCAAAGGAATCAAAAGTCAAACATTAGCAGTGTTGGGCGCGTCATTGTGAAAAAGTAATTTGTTACCGTTACTATTTGCTCAATTTAAAAAGTAAATCTTGAGAACTTGCAAATTTACACAGCCGAGACACTCCATATTCAATTAGTCTTCAAACCACTCGAATATGTCCTTCTACAGTTTTGGGTAATGTCCAAGACGTTTTCTATTTTTGTCCAGGCATATGGTGTATTGCAAGAATAAAAACAGATAATTTCAGCACTCTTTTACTGTAGATTCTGTGCTTATGGGGGCACCATTGATTTCACAGTTCCTGTATAACTAAAATGTAACCAAATGTAAACTACCACAGACAATCACTTAAAGGAGGAATGGTTCAAAGAAAAGGAAACGTTGTAATTCATGATGTACGTTTTGAAAGTAGCAGAATCAGATTTTTGCAATCCGGAGATGGAATAAGAGCTTGCTCTGTCCACTCCACGCATCGGCCCGGTATTGCAGTACCTCCGGGAACGGTGCATTAGCAATGATCGCAGCAAGGCTTTAGGGCTAGGACCTTAGCTTGGCCTTTTGGCTGAGAGTAAGTGTCCCGGCTCCTAGGCTTTGTAGCGTATTATGAACTGACCGATAACGGATAATGGATAATGAATAACGAAGATAGAACAATAACCCTTAAAAACCCCAATTAACGCAATATGTTGTAATGACAGTGAAGTTAAAAAATGTTATGAATAACGCATAACAGTATTCCTTACTGAGAAAAGTAATTGGGTTCCAGGAACGCAATACTCCCTGCAGAGCACCTTAGCAAAAATTGGATTAGATCAGACTCTTGACTTTGATACACCAAACAAGGTTTCACGGCACACTGGTTAAGAAACAACAGTTCTGAGTCCCTGCTGTGTCTTAGGTCTACTGGGCCCCGCCAAGAGAGACGCTTGGTTGCAACTCCGCGCCGAAGTGGAAGCTCTAACCGACTCTTGGCTAACTCACGCCCTCAAGTCGCTTTCCATCATCAGCTCCAGGTACTGCCCACTGCTTGCCGCTTAAGAAACAAGAATCTCACAGTTACTTGATAGTACTCGGGTCCCACAGGAGTAACTGCGTCAACGTTCTGGTGACCACCACGCAGCTCATACCAGCACTGGCCAAAATTCTCCTATACAGCCTGGGCTCTGTCTTCCCCATTGAGAACATCTACAGCGCCACAAAAATAGGTAGGGCGGGGCAAAGGAGTCAAATTCCAAACGAGGTTGGGTGTGACGAGAGCCTGATCGCTATGATAACCAAGCAAAAGAAGGCAGATATTATATTCTGGCGAAATGGTACCCCTAAACGACACCATTAATGAATCAACCATATATTTTATCTCTAAGAAATGTCTTGTCAACTATTTTCCAGTAGAACCACCATCCATTGAACAAAGTTAATTCAATTTTTAAACTAAATCTAAACTAATACAAAAAAGAATGTGCAATACTGGTTTGAAATAATAAACATCCTGTTTTAATTCACCTTGCTTTCTCTGCTGGCGAGTTAAATTTGGAGCGTAATCGGCGGGCTATGCTCAGCCTGGAGTTACCTTTTACCTTAAGGTACATATTTTTCTTAAACGCAATATTCAAATAACCAACAACTAAATACTTATGAATATAATTTTTGCATCAACACAGTAATCATTGATTTTTTTTTATTGTCCTCTATGACAGAAGCCCGACTAACTCTGTTTCAAATTTAAGGACGGGTGAGTACTGATGCTAAGTATCAGTGTCAAAAGCCTATTAGAAAACTACTCAACTGCCCTGTAGAATTTATTTAATAATGATATCCCTGAAATTATAGGTATAATAGTTTGTGTAATGCAATATTAAGGGGAAATTGTATGTTGGGATTTGAAGATATTTCTTTCAAAATATTAAGTCTTTTTATAGAGGAAATGATACATCATGTACCAGTAGTATCAGTATCAATGACGCCTCAGGATAAGTATCAATATGAAAAATACTGTACAACAAACATCCCCAATTAAATGTTTTATTAGTTTGTTTTTGGGGGGTTTTATTTTAAAAAAAAAATAAATCACATGCTGTTTCTTGTTTAAGTTGGACAAAGTTTCAACACAGAA